>NC_083406.1:61979253-62282284 GCF_020745735.1 Hemiscyllium ocellatum | reverse complement strand
CCAGGGTCATCTCTATTCCTCTTCTTGCACAAGGGAACAACATTTGCTATTGTCCAGTCTTCTGGCACTGTTCCTGTAGACAATGATGACACAAAAGTCAAAGCCAAAGGTTCGGCAATCTCCTCCCTGGCTTCCCAGAGAATCCTAGGATAAATCCCATCCAGCACAGGGGACTTATCAGAACACTTCCCAGAGTTATTAACACCTCCTTCTTATGGACCTCAATCCCATTTAGTCTAGCAGCCTGTAACTCTACATCTCTGGAACTATTTGGAGGCCTGCAGAAAACTCCCAACACGGTAACCTCTCCTTTCCTGTTTCTAAAACTGACGCAAAGTATTCATTTAGTGCTTTCCCAATCTCCTCTGACTCTACGCACAACTTTCCACTACTCTGCTTGATTGGCCCTAATCTTACCCTCGTCATTCTTTATTCCTGATGTACCTATAGAAAACCTTAGGGTTTTCCTTGATCCTATCTGCCAACGACTTCTCATGTCCACTCCTAGCTCTTCTTAGCTCTCTCTTTAGGTTTTTCCTGGCTAACTTGTAACTCACAAATGCTTTAACTGAGCCATCACATCTCATCTTAACATAAGCCTTCTTCTTCCTCTTGACGAGAGATTCAACTTCCTTAGTAAACCAGAGCTCCTGCACTCGACAACTTCCTCCCTGCCTGACTGGTACATACTTATCAAGGACTCGCAATAGCTGGTACTTGAACAAGCTCCACATTTCAATTGTGCCCATCCCTTGTAGTTTCCTTCCCCTTTCTATGCATCCTGAATCTTGCCTAATTGTATCATAATTGCCTTTTCCCCAGTTTATAATTCTTGCCTTGCCGTTTCCATCACATAACCTAATTGTGGTCACTATCACCAAAGTGCTTACCTACCTCCAAATCTAACAACTGGCCAGGTTCATTATCCTACACTAAATCTAATGTGGCCTTGCCCCTTGTTGACCTGTCTACATACTGTGTCAGGAGACCCTCCTGCACACATAGGACAAAAAGTGACCCATCTAAAGTACTTAAACTATAATATTCCCAGTCAATATTTGGAAAGTTAAAGTCCCTCATAACAATTACCCTGTCACTCTCGCTCCTATTGAGAAACATCTTTGCTATCCTATTCTCTACATCTCTGGAACTATTTGGAGGCCTGCAGAAAACTCCCAACAGGGTAACCTCTCCTTTCCCTGTTTCTAATCTCAGCCCATACTACCTCATTAAACAAGTCCTCAAACATCCTTTCTGCAACCAAAATAGTGTGTCCTTGACTGACAGTGCTACACACAGCCACTCTTTCACCATTTTCTCTGTTCTTACTGAAACATCTAAATCCCTAAACACACAATACCCATTCCTGTCCCTGCAATACACACGTCTCTGAAATGGCCACAATATCAAAACCTTAGGTACCAACCACTGCTGTAAGTTCACCCACCTTATTCTGGATGCTCCTGACATTGAAGTAGACACACTTCAAAGCAACTTCTTGTGAGCTTGAAATCTTAGTTCTGACTTTACTAAGCTTAACTTCCCGTATACTCAAACTACAATCTTGGTTCCCATTCCCCTGCTGAATTAGTTTAAACCCACCCAAAGAGCATTTGCACATTTCACCCCCAGGAGATTGGTACCTCTCTGGTTCAGGTGAAGGCCATTGTGTTTGTATAGGTCCCACCTAAGTCAGAAAGAGCCCCAATTATCCAGATTCTAATCCAACACCTTTAATAGATTATCTGAGCTGTCACCTTTTTTTTTATAAAACCTTAAGTTATCTCAAGAATGCAGCTCAAAATAAGTTCTGGGACTTACATGTTAATAAACCAAAACCTGCAAACTATTCTAAAAGGTGAAAGACTTAATAGCAACCTAGGTTTATTCAATATATTATTTTGCTATAAATCCTGAGTTTTATGATCCTACCCACTAGTTACCTATGAAGGAGAAGCACTCTGAAAGCTAGTACTGTACTTCCAAATAAACCTGTTGGTCTATAGCCTGGTATTGCGTGAATTTTTAACTCTCTAGAACTAGGCATCAGTTTTAAAATAAGGGATCATTTATTTAATTTGGTGGAGCAGATTCAAGGGCCTGAGTAGCCTGCTGCTGCTCCTAATTAGTATGTACACTTTTAAAAAATGAATACCCGGTTTAAATCTATGTTTTAAATCTAAGTTTGTTTCCAGAATTTTTCCCACTGGAGTCAACAGTATTCAAAACATATCAACGCAACTTATTGTTTAACAAGTATGGAAAATACTGGCACATAAACAAAAAAAAGCGCTCACCGTACTGACTACATTTTCCCTAACAAATCACATTGTGTCATTTGGGAATTTCCTCAGTGGTTATACCATGCCTGTGTAACATCAGTAATGGCCCTTCAGAATATTTTTCAAGAAAACCAGGGAATGGGAAGATGACAATTGATAAAGGAATTCAAGCTAAGTATCGAACGATCATATATTTAACAAAAAGCTGTGTTTACAAAATATAATCGACAGCAATGATGAAATATATCAAAGAAGATTACAAAATGTCTTCCCCAATTCTTCACAACGAACCCTCTAACCACAATCGTGTGCAACTTTGAGCCGGTCACATGTCCACATCCCAGCCTGGATGGGAATCCACGTGTCCAGATGACGTAACTCCTCCAGCCCACACAACACCAGAAAGTGTGTGTATGCACACGACACCAACCGCCGCCCCGCCCTAATGGAGGAAAACAGCGAGACGGGAAACTACAACAGGAAGCACCAATCAGCTGTCGTACTTCATGGAACGTCACAATGCCTTGACTAACGCCGCCCAAAGCCACAAATGGGAAGCAAGTGGATTGTGTGCATCACGACGACCATCCAATGGGCTTTGACTGTAATCACAGCCCATTGTGACGCTCTTGAATCGTTTATCCTGATGCAGCCGCCATTTTGTATTAGGAAAGGAGAGAGGACACAAGTGCTGAGCTGTGCGGAGCGGTTTAGCATTGTTTTTTTCCCCCCTCCTTGCTTTTGAGAAAGGACTTCCGTATCATGTATATGTTTAGGGAATAACTACTTATATTTAAAGGCAAATATTATTTTACTATTTAAGCGCTGATAGCGAATCGAATTTAATTTTTTTTAAACGCAACGATGGCGGCGGAAGATACGGCCAAGGCGGATGCCTGTAAAGAATATCAGTCGTCGCTTGAAGACCTGACTTTCAACAGTAAACCCCATATCAACAACCTGACTATCCTGGCCGAAGAGAACCTGAAGTATTCGCCGGAAATCGTCAAGTTAATCGAAGCACAAATAACCAAGGTTTTTAAAATCTGTTTTTGTTTTTATTTTATTTGAATTGAAAATTCGGATTTTTTTTTTAAAAAAAGAAAAGTCGAGCCTTTGTTTGATCGACTGATCCGCCGTGTTTCTGCCGTCCCACACCCTTTTGCTGTCGGTGTTGTAATGTTAATCAAGATGGCGGCGGGGGCCCAGGGCTGGCGCACAAAGACCGACCAACGATCAGGCCGCCCGCGCCGGCCGCGCCGCCTCTCATCGTGCGTTGCCTTTCTTCCTTAAAATATATATTTTTTTAATCTCCATTTTTCTCTCAAACACGCCCACGGTCAGATACTAGCCAAGGTTTTTAGATCTAGGTGTGGAGCGGGCACTTGTGTATGATTTTACAGTCAGCGAGGTTTGCGAGTTTTTTTTGCCCCCTCACTCCGGACGGAGTAACTCCGCTTCTAATCACTCCGGCGCCAGCGGCTTGTTCGCAGTTGGTGCGGGAACAGCCGCCCCGACCCAGACCGCAAGAGACGCCATGTTGAGTGTTCGAGTTGCTTCGTAGTTCACTAAAGCCTTTCGTTAAGTTTCGCGTGTTTCAAGTCGGGCATTGTCTAGTGTTCTCTTAGACTTACTAATAGCTTAAATTTTGGAATTCCCCAGGGTGAATTAAGACAAATTGTTCCCCCTTTGAGCCTTTGCCATTCGCTCTTATTTCTTAGTTCCACCCATTTCCTTCGCCTTTGTTTGAATACATTTCTAACGTAATTTGACATTAATTGAATATAAACGAGTGTAGTTGGGTTTTTCACTTTGTAACTGGGTCAGCAAATTAAGTTTCCTTTAAACTTTAGACTTTTAATTTAACGTGTTTTAAATGGTAATGTTTAAATGGTTCTTTGAAAAAATGTTAATAAAGAAAATGAAATACGTTCTTTTGTCTTATTTCTTTCACAGACTTACAAGGTTTTCATTAGTGTTTCATTTTTTCTTTCAAGAGCGCATGTCACAAAGCTGAATGCTTGTGGTGAGGTAACAGGTTGTGTCTTTTAGGAAAGAAAGTTGACAATTCTCTTAGATCTTAAAAGCAACATGATTAATACTAAAATGTACACGTAAAGATAAAATCTAGATGTCAAGTTAGAATTTTAGATATCCAGATGTTTTTCTGTATTTGCCCATTAGTTTTGCTTAAAGTTCCTTGCAAATTCTAAGTAAGGCTCATTCTATAGGCCTTTTACCAAACAGCAATGTAACTTTAAAATCTGACCCCAGTAATAGTTATTAGCACAGGCATTTTAGTATGAGCTTTTAATATTGCCTTACGCCAACTGACTTATAACACATGGGACCAAACACAAGTGTAATTTTGATTACACTCTACAATGCTTTAATTTGACTTTATTTCATGGGTTATGCAACGTAAGTCTTATCTGCCACTTCTGTTTCCCTTACAAAGCCAGAGTGTGAGGCCGGTTTTATAATTTAGTTTTATTTCATTAAAGAGCACAACTTTTTTGTAGCAACTTTTATTTCAATGCCACATTTTAAAATTAAAGACACTACTTCATGAGACCAAATATTTTTGTTTGGTTCCAGTGTGTTTGTGAACACAGTTGGCACTTTGGGACCTGTCTTACCTCAAGTCGAGCAGGATTGCTTCCAGTACATCATGCTTGCACTTAACATTTTGATATTGGGCAAAATCACAAGCACGTGTCTGCAGTTGCTGATTTCAACCAATGTTGCATTTGGCTCTCAAAGCCTTGAGTCACTTGTTCAGTTTTGTTCATGTCTGTTGAAAGTGTTCTTGATTTTTAACCAATGTGCTGGATCAAGTTGGGGTGCTGCAACTGATGCTGTTGCATACTGTCTCACTACTATGGCGCATGGTTCCTTAGGATTTAAATTGCACAACCACTGGTTATTTTTGCTGGCAATGGTTTATAACATTGACATTAGTTTTGTCCTTGTGACCTACCTGCTGTTTCTGGCTTCCTTTTTAAAAAAAAATCCACTTAATCAAAAGAATTCACTAAAATTATATGGATTCCATAATTTCAGTACCAGTACCATGAAGTTGATTGTGACATTACTCAAGAAAATAAATACTGTCTTCAAGTTTGTTTCTGGAAGATTCTAAATAGTATGGCAAAACCATTCTGCCAGTAGATTGCTGAATTAGTGTGGATTGTTCCAGTGGGAACTGGATTTAGTAAAGTAACAACATGGCATTGCCTAAGCCTAGAACCTCAGACTGGTTGTGAATTTGCCCTAAAAATCTGAAGTTATGGTGCCCACTAGCTTCAATTTAATGCTGCTCATCAACATCTCAGCTTATCGTTTAAAAGTTGACAGATGGTTGAGAGTAAGTGGGCATTTTTTAGGAGCAGGCAGTACACCTCACTCCCTGCACCGAAACTTTTGACATTGCTCAATTACCTGCAGCCCCAGTTAGCTGGATTGAGGATATAACTGGTGAAATGTTTTATAGTTCCAGCAATCTGAGTTGGAAGGAAGTTACAACAAAATTTTTGAAATTGATATTTCCCTTCCTAACAGCAATGTGGGTGTACCTATGCCACTTGGCTTGCAAAACTTGAAGATGGTGGCTCAGCACCTTTTTTCAAGGGCAAACACTGCGGACCCACATCCAACGAAAGGATTAAAATAAAAGGTTTACAATTGAGTAGACATGATTTTGTAACACTACTCATGGCATAAATCTGTTCTCACTTGGCATCTAATCATGGTGATGCACAAACTTGCATATTAAATGGGACATTAATTGCAAATACCAAACCACTTTGGTACTGACTCATTTCAGGCATTGCCTGATGTAATTTCACCTCAATGTGCGCTTCATGGATGTATTGGAGATCATTTTCAATAATGGTTTTGGTGTAGAAGGGAAAAAAAATGAAGCAGACAAATCATGTGGCAGGATTTAAATATAAGCTTTGATTAAACAAGGATTTCTGTAATATTACAAAGAAAGCAAATTTTGTAGCTCATTGACGCTACAGCCTTAACCATTCCTGAGTAAACTTCAATCGGGTAAAGTTGTGACCAGCAACATGAAATTGTAAGTTATAAATTTCAGTCATTTCAAGGTCACACTATTGCAGCCAGTTCCTTGACTTAAACAGCAGATGTTTTGAAACAATAGTGTCATTAATGCAAATTCTGGAGTAATTGTTGAAAAAGGAAACTGAATGTGAAGGACACACTCATTCAGCAGTGCTGACAAACTAGTGATAGGGGCCTTTTGCATGACTTGCAAATACCTGTTAGGTTTCCAAGATAATACTGCATGTTTTATACTTTCAACCCAGGATTGATTCTCATGTTATTTACAACACTGCTTAAGCTATTAAACATGATTTGTAATCATGTGCCATGGAAGTATCTAACCCTGATACTTAAGGTCTGAAAGCCAGGTGGAATCAAGTATTTTGGAAATTGCTGATATGCATGATTTTTAAAAAAAACAGTTGCACCATACAGCATTGGTCATGTCTCATTCACTCCACATATGCAGTGCCACATGCTAGCTTCTAGAAAACCATGGACTGCCTTCGGGAAGATATTAATTAAATTTTTCATAGTGAATTAAATCCATATCGCTTTTGATGGAAGCAGATCGTAAATGAGATTTTGAAGATGCTTCATAATAAACCTTGTGGTTCTTTCTCAAATGATGTACTTCAACATACAGGTGTAAACAAATGAAATTTCAACTCTAGTTGTAATTTTTTGGTTTGATGCATCTCGGTGCAAGGAATTTTAAGCTGAAAGTGTTAAAATACAGAATTTGAAAACTAAATTGTTGGGTTGGAATGGATATAGGCTAGTCTGGAGGATCACCAATGTCTTTGTTAACAAGACTGAAAGATACATGAAGATTAATGTCAGATGTGATTTGATTCTGGACTATTAACCCACATTGTTATCCTGCAGCCTCTTCCCAATGTCAAATATTCAATATGCAGTGCTATCTTGGACTGAGGTGAGCATCACATGGTCAACTTCCAACATTTACTTGGCAGCCATGAAGTGAAATCTGGACGAAGCAGTTGTATAACTGTTCCCTGGCATTGTGAATCTGTAGGCTGATGTGCATTGATGCCCCTTTTTGCCAGAGAAATGCTGCTTTCGAACTGAAGTAGATTCATGTGACCACATGATTCCTACAGATCCAAAGATGTTCATTTTGCAATGTTCTGTTTGCTGTTACATAATTAATATCTAGCCTACCATGTGATCAAAGTCTGAAGGCAATTTTAGGTAACCTACATTTTCTTGAACTTTATTGAATGAATCTGTTTGCAATATTTTGCAGGTAATTTTAAGTTTTGTGTGCAAGTTGTGCAATCAATATTTCTAGGTACAGAAATATTAAGGTTATCTTAGTGCATAACCTCTTTGAGGACAATGTCAACAATACATTGTGTGTTTTGCAGGTGGTACTTTATAGTTTTGTTTTTCAAAATCGAACATTCTAATACATAGCTCCATTTTACAAAATGCAAATAATTAAAGACTTTCAGACACGCTTCTCCTTCTATGGAAGGGAATTGTGTGTGCAGAATCTACAGGATTGGTAACTTGGTTTGTACATTAAGATTTGAAAATGTTCCACATTGAAGTAAGCTTCAGGAATTGACTGGAGCAAAGACCAAAGAGATCTGCTCTCTGATCGATAGTGATAAAATTGGCCTGGAGTAGTGTGCTCCAGTTGATCTCCTCAGACTAAAGAAGGAAAGATCAGAACATGAAAAAAAATTGTTGTTGGGAATGAAATTGGTGATGGCATTGATGTGTCAACACTAAGTTAATGAGATTTTGGGTAGAGTTGGAATTGAAATTTTCTTAGTGAAAATATGAAGATCAAAGGGA
Source organism: Hemiscyllium ocellatum (assembly GCF_020745735.1). Classification (NCBI taxonomy): domain Eukaryota; kingdom Metazoa; phylum Chordata; class Chondrichthyes; order Orectolobiformes; family Hemiscylliidae; genus Hemiscyllium; species Hemiscyllium ocellatum. The sequence continues at coordinate 62,274,104 of NC_083406.1, read as the reverse complement.
TGTCAAATATGTGCAAGTCTAGCTTCTATTGGCAATAGAAATTTAGAGGAAAACTAACCACGCGTTTGCACTAAGTAGTTGGGTAACAAATGGGTAGATTAAAGTTTCATTGTAAACTGAGGTGATTAGAAGCATCCAGTTATGAAGTACCATCGTTTTCTGTTTAGTGACACAGAATTTGATTACTTTCTATCAAATTTATATTGCATTCAAAATTGGCAGTAAAAATCCATTACATTTTAAATACAATTATATAGTCTGCACTCTTGTAGGGGGTTATCAGCATCAAGCCAAATTATAGAATTACTGTGATTGGGGTCAATATACAATTTATCCCAAATTATATCTGTTGAGAAAATAACTGCATGCAACTGCAAAGGTAGAGGCTGTAATAACTTGAACACAATCCTTTGGTGTGAAAGAGCACAGTTTACAAATTACATCAAGTTAAAACAGATTTTACTTGTCTTTGATTGAATGTTTGAAAAACAATGCATCTTTACTGCTGTAACACAAATGAAGAATAATTGCATATTTTTCAGAGAATGTGGAAGACTTGCTTTGAAGTTCTATATGTGGAAGTAAACTGTTATAAGCTTTTGTAATTTGTAAATATAGGTTTCAGTCACTTGAGATTGTTGTGATTTTGTTTAATAGACCAAATTCTGAAACTGCTTACACTGCTAGTCTCTAATCACCTAATATTATTTGAAGAATTACAGAATTCAAGGAAAATCCTGCAAGTCGTGGCAAGCTATTCCAGCTGTAATGTTTTAATATATGATTTAACAAGAATTGCTTTGTTTTGTTTGTTTATCTAATTTCCTAATGTTCTGAGTTTTCCTGTTGCTGCAGGCCCCAGCTTCAGAGAAGCTTCCAGTAATGTACCTCATGGATTCCATTGTGAAGAATGTCGGAGGAAGCTATATTTCACTCTTTGCTCAAAACTTAAGTCCTATATTTTCTAGTGTTTTTGAAAAGGTATCTATACTTTAATCACTAGAGTAAACATGAATGTATATTTTTGTACACTTATTTGAATGCTTTAATTAGGTATTATAACCTCTTAGTGGAAGATTTGTGCATTTATTTATGGAGTTACATGGGTGAAATTCTTATTCTCTGTGCTTCAGTAGTTTGATTGAAATATTGAAACACTTCCAATTGTGTTTCTAATGGCATTTTATATTGAAAAGTCAAGTTAATTTTTGAACAGTGATCTCACTGCTAAAGATTATATTGGTTGACACCAATGGAGTTTAGTATCTTAGCTAAAGTGATTTAGTTCATTTGGCAGCATATTAATTTACAGTAGAAAAGTTGTGACCCATTTAAGTTGGTGATTTAATTTTGGCAAACAGACTTTCACTTCAGCTTGTGTAAGTTTTACTCCAAGTAAACGTAATATTCACACACTGGAATTGCGTATAGTATTCCTTGTTCCCATTTTAGCCATTGTTTAGAAGACCCAAAACGTATAAGTAAGCAAATGCATCACTTATTATTAGAAGGATTTGACACATTTTAGTTGCCAGGTGACTTTTTTGCATCTTTTTATTTGCATTCCTGTAATCTGTGGCTGAGGTCTCACTTCACTTTTTTTAGGTAAATTTCAGAATTTTTCTCTCAAATAAACTGCTAGATTAAATAAAAGTTAAGCATGCTATCTTAACTGGACCATATGTGGAATGTACATGTCTAGATGTTCCTATTGCATTATATAGAAAGCTACAAAATTGCATTTTCAAGTAAAGAACCAATTTTAGACCAGTTTCTAATGGACCAGTATTGGAAACTTACTGGTTATACCCACGTGTCAAATGGATCAACAGGAAGACTGTTCCAAAATTAACTTGAGATGCGTCTTGTATACGTGCTGAGTTCTTTGTGTTGAGAATTTACATTTTGAACATAATAGGCATTTGTTCATAGATTCATAGAGATGCATAGCACAGAAACAGACCCTTCTGTCCAACTCATCCAGACCGATCAGATATCCTAACCTAATCTCGTCACATTTGCCAGCATTTAGCCCATATCCCTCTAAACCCTTCCTATTTATATACCCATCCAGTTGCCTAATAAATGTATTGTACCAGCCTCCACGCCTTTATCTGGCAATTCATTCCATCTCTGCATGAAAACCTTGCTCCTTAGGTCCCTTTTTAGATTTTTCCCCCTCACCCTAAACCAATGCCTTCTAGTCCTGGCCTCTCCCACCCCATGGAAAAAGGCTTTGTCTATTTACCCTATCTATGCTCCTCATTATTTTATAAACCTCTATAAGGCCATCCCTCAGCCTCCGATGTTCCAGGGAAAACAGTCCCAGCCTATTCAGCCTCCCCATATAGCTGAAATCCTCCAACCTTGGCAACATCCTTGTAAGTGTTTTCTGAACCCTTTCAAATTTTACATCATCCTCCTGATAGGAGAGACACCAGAATTGCGCGCACGATTCCAAAAGCGGCCTAACCAACATCCTGTACAAATGCAACATGACCTCCCAACTCCTATACTCAATGCTCTGACCAATGAAGGAAAGCATACCAAATGCTGCCATCACTATCCTATCTACCTGTGACTCCGCTTTCATGGAATTATGAACCTGTACCCCCGAACGTTTTGTTCAGTTCTATTGATACCATTGAATAAGACCAGGCAATAGTAAATGGAGAAAGTCAGCACTTTGGATTGGTGAATGTTAATGCACGTCTGCAATTCCACAATGCAGCATTTGAACACTGACTTGGTCATTCTCTGCCTGATACTTATGACATTTGAAATTTGCATAATAAAAACTGAACTTCAAAGTATGGTTTCAGTTATGTACTCAAATCTTATTCTATTTTTTTGATGCTTTTTAATTGGAAATGTGACTTAACCATATGCGTTACTTTTTAAACTACACTGCAATCCTCTTGTAACTGAATAACGTGAAAAATCAACATCACAATGTTGATAATTTGCACTTAAAAAATGTCCGTGCAATGGGAGCATGTAGGCAACAGTTGTGATTCTAGTGAAGAGTACATTATTGTAAACAGTCTCAGATTTGCATTGTCAGCTTTCCACAGATGCAATTGGCTAACTTTGTGTTCAGTTCTAATTCAAATTATTGTACATATTTTATCAGTTATTTGTTTCGTTTGTCAACTTATTGTCACCCTTTCCCATTTAAATGCTTTTTACTTGTGCTCATCAAAAACAAGTAATTTGGGTATAAAATTATTTCCAGTTTAAGACTTGCTAGCAGAATCCAGCACACTGTTTGTACATCTTGTTGTGCAATATATACTAACTCTTGCTTTGCCACAGCAGCATATTTTGCCTCAAATACTTCTGAACCAGCATTATTACGTACTTTCCTTTCATCAATTGTTGTGGGTTGTTAGGTAATTCTGAATTGCAGAATTGAGATCGTCCTAATTATTTGAAGCTTTATTCAAAGCTTGTCTGCCTTTAATCAGTTAAGATTGGATTTTAAACTTGAGTATCAGAGGCAAGAAACAAATAGGCTAAACTCAACACACTACCCTGTTGCCTTTCCAGGCTATTTTGCTTGGTGATATTTTAATTTAAAAAGCAAAGTTCAGTTATATCCGTACAATGACAGTGATGTGTTGAATTGTAATCATGGCTTTACAAACTGAATCTTGTCACAAATAAAATTTCCAGTTCAATACTTCAAGCATTCCTCTGTGTGACCACAAGGAAACTCTTTGTTGATAGAGCTTTGAGGGATAACTTCATGTTCCAACTGAATTTATTTCAGAGATTTATTGTTAATCTAATGTGTCTGGGGAACTACATGCTTAAAGTGCAGTTACTTCCCAAGTACAGATAGGTTATAGAACAAAAATGAAGATAGTTATTTGTGTAAAGTACCCATACTCTGTAATCTTCCAGTAACTGAATGAGATCTGGTCAAAAAAAACCTCTCCATGTGTTTGACTGCAAAATAAATTGTCAAAGCAAATTTAAAGCTATGTTACTTAATGAATAGATATATTCTTTCTGGATTATAGGTATGCTTGTAAGAATATGTAAGAGGCATTTAACATTGCATAAAGCTGGATAATTGTTTTGTTCTTAGGTGGATGAGAGCACTAGAAAAAGTTTGTTTAAATTGCGTTCCACATGGGATGAAATGTTTCAACTGACGAAACTTTATGCCTTAGACGTCAAAATCAACAAACTAGATCCTGCATGGCCTATTAAACCTTTGCCACCAAATGTGAATAGTTCAAGCATTCATGTAAATCCCAAGTTTTTAAATAGATCGGTAAGTATTACAGGAATTCTCAACTATAACATAAGGAAAATGTTACTCTTCCAAGATGAATTAATGTGATTGCAAAAACTAACGTTTGAGTGTAAATAAAGAAAATTTGCAAAATGTTGTGGTCCTTCTTTTATTTGGCATTTCTTGAGCCAGTTTCCTCGGAGAATTGTAGAATATCCTGGTCATAACTTCACTTTCTCATTACTCGTAGCTTGAAGAACCTACCACCTCAAGTTCCACAGTTGCTCCTATTAACTCAGCTAAACAAAACATTGCTGAGTCACAGAAAAACGTAACACAGGAGCAAGAGCAGTTTATAAGACAACAGCTGTTAGCAAAACAAAAACAGTTACTTGAGTTGCAACAGAAGAAGTTGGAACTGGAATTAGAGCAGACAAAGGCACAACTGGTAAGTTCAAAGTCCTAATCGCTAAATGTCATAACGTTAGAGGTAATTTCTGTAGTGATTGAGGTCTAATGGGTTTGAGGTAACAGTGCTCCTCAGTAAGTTTTATTTCCGATAGTATTTCATTGTGATATAAAGGTAATGCTACTGCATCCCAAATTTGTCCAGAAAATGCAGTTGTGCAAAAAAAAACGCCCATTTTGCTGCTTCAGTTGCATCACAGCACTTGCACCATTTATTTAATTTGCAGTGTCCATTTGTATTCATTGTTTGCATTTAGCAGCTGTCTTGGACTGTACTTTTCATGACCCATCTCATTTGAGGAGTGGTGGATTGGCCCTGAAAATGTGAGGTTTAAGCACAGAACAGGAATTTGGTCTGGGTTTGTACGTGATGGGTAACTGGCAATTCAATCAGAAATTTGGCATGGCCTTAGTCCTGAGAGTGTTGGATTTGAGAAGGTGTACTCTTATTAATAAAATTTAATACAATACCATTTTGTGAGATTCAAACATTTTTTTGCTTTTCTGAACAACTTGGTTTTGAGAGGGAAATCATTTTTAACCAGTTGATTGGAGTGCTTTGAGGAAATAATGTGCAGAGTATAAAGGAGAAACACTACAATTACGTCGATATGAGACTATGCTTTGCAGTTACACCATGGTGGCTTAGTGGCTAGCACTGCTGCCTCACAGTGCAAGGGACCAGGTTCATTTTCACCATAGTACGTTCTCCAGATGTCCTTGAGGGTTTCCTCTGTGTGCTCCAGTTTTCTCCCAGTCCAAAGATGTGCAGGCTAGGTGGATTGGCCCTAGTAAATGTGTGGTCACAGGGATGAGGTAGGTCAGGGTGTGATGCTATATAGTGGGTTGGTGTGAACTCAGTGGGCCAGGTGGCCTGCTTCCGCACCGTAGGGATTCTGATTTGGATGTAAATGTAGCATCACCTCAACAAAGGATCAATCCTTCACGACTTTCGAAGTTGACCTATGGATGAGTTTCCATTTCCAGACCGAATAGACTTTAGACAAGGAGAGAGGGTAGATGTTTAAAGCAGCCAAATATAAATAGCATTACACATCCAAAATTGAAATTGAGAATGGATTGGTGCTGATCCGTTGTTGGGAAATTTTTCACTCTGTTGTGCTTCCATCAGCACTATGAAGCAATCACAGAAGAAATCTTAGCAATAACATGTAAGATGTGAAGTATGTTGTTGTGCAGCATTCACGTCTATGAACCTTCATTGTGGTAGGTGGCAGTTTTAGTTAATACCAGTTATTTAAACACCTTACATTTGTACAGCGAAATGAAAATGCTACTTGGCAAGTAGAAGATTGTGGGTACGTTGAGATTTCAGTTATATTTAAGATTTTACTGCAATCCCCGAAACATTTTGGAAGGCTGATTTTGTTGGCTATGCTCAGTTGAAGTTTGAAATAAAGTAGTGTTTGTACAAAATAAACATGTAGACCTCAATACGCCTTCTCTCGCCTGAAGAGAGTTGCAAATAGTTGAGGAAACACAGCAGGTCCAACAGCATCTGAGGAGAGAAAAGAGTTAATGTAATAGTCCAGTAACCCTTTGTCAGAAAATTCTGGAGAAGGATCACTGCACTCAAAATTAACTCTGTTTTTCTTTGTTTTAGATTACCAGCATCCTCCGTTCTTGTGTTATTATAGAGTTGGGTTTTGGTATAACCCAACATTTCTGCTTCGCTTTTGTTCTAAAGAGTCTTCAACTTTAAGCATCGGTGAAAAATAAATTGTTATGAGCAGAGGTGTCTTGTATTTTCAACATGCACAACATTTTATTTTTATTTTCGGTCTCAACTGACTATAGCTAACAAAATCAAGTGTTGGAAATATTAGAGTTTACTGGCTAATAAATGTGTCGAGAGACAAAGTTAACATTTAGAATTCAATATGATATTGGAGAACTGAATGGATGTAGAAATGTATTGGAATTGTTGAAATAGGCATATTTCTGATTCCCTTACATTTCTGAAGAGGGGTCACACTTCTCTCTCTCTCTCTCTCTCTCTCTCTCTCTCTCTCTTTTTCTCTCTCTCTCTCTCCCTCCCTCCCTCCATAGATTGTGCCAGATCTGTTGAATGTTTCTCCACTTTATTCCAATTAGGTTTACTGAATGCTCAAGTGTCAGGACAGTTTTTGCTATGACCGATACTCTTCGAATTAGTGTATTATCATAGCTTCATCATTTGCCTTATTTTAAAGCAAGGAAGATTCTAAAATAATTGTGCATTAACCTTCAAGTTAAAGCATTATTACTTTGGATTTGTTTTTAATTTTCCTCCATTTTTAGAGTCCTACGGTATGAATACAGACCCTTCTTCAGTCCATCTTGACCATGATTCCAAACTAAACTAATCCCGTCTGCCTGCACTTGGCCCATATCGCTCCAAACATTTCTTATTTAGTTGTCGAAATGTCTTTTAAATGCAACTGCCCCATCCACTACTTCCTCTGAAAGTTTGTTCTATACATTAAGCCACACGTTTTTTAAAAAAAAAGTCCCTTGTCGTCTTTAAGATTTTTCTCCTCTCTTGAAATTCTCCACCTTAGGGGGAAGAAAAGACCTGCCATTACTTTATCTATACCCCTCATTATTTTATAAACGTTTATAAGGTAACCCCTCAATCTCCTACACTCCTGTGAAATAAGTCCCATCCTATTCAGCTTCCTTATAACTTACTCTTTGAAGATTGCTAGAATGTGTCAGGCTAGGCTGCAATTCAGTAGTTGTTGCCTTCTCATCCCCTGTCAGTCCAAGGGGCTGCTGTTCTTGTGATGTCGGAGATGTTTATATGGCAATTTGAACGTTGGCTATTTTTGGGATGACTGGTGACGAAGCAAAAGTAATCTGTTCGTGGTTTTTATTCATTTTATTTTTTGGATAAAGTTTGCTGGCATGATGAGCATTTATTGTCCGTACTCGATTGCATTCAAGGTGGTGTTAAGCCACTTTAAGCATTTCAGTCTGCTGTTGTCAGTGCTGTTTGGGATGGGTTTTTTTTTCAGGCGTTGCCTTTTTGACAAGGAATCGCAGTATAATTTTGAGTCAGGGTGATGTGCGACTTAGAGTTCCTGTCCATCTGCAGTCTTTATCCTTTTGAGTTCGTAAAGTGCATTGAGGTAATCTTGGGTATGTTTGTACCATTAATCCTGCATGGTACATGTTGCCACTGTCAAAGGTTGAGGAATTGAATGTTTAAAGTTGCCAATGTAGAGCAGGTTGTTTTGGCCTGCATTTCATTAATCTTCTGTTATTGGATATTAAACTCAAATTAGGCAAATAGAGCAGTCCATCACACTTCTGATTTGTCATATAGGTGGTGGGTAGGTTTTGGGAGTCAGGAGGTGACTTTGCACTGCTGTATCTGTGGATAGTCAGTTAAGTTTCTTGTTGACAGTAATGCTAAGAATGGCCGCGATATTTACTTTCTACATTGTAGATAGTCATAACCTTTCACACACAAGTTGTGCATTGATATTAAGGAATTACGAATGTGGTCACAGACTACTTTGGCACCTGACCCATTGCAAATTATACCAAACGTGACAATCAATGAGCATCACAATTGTGGACAAATGATATTGAAGGCTGTTGAAACAATTGAAGCTAGTTAAACTCATACCATTGTCCTAAACTAAGATGATTGCCTCCAGCAGTTGTAATCGTGTATGATGGGTATGACAGTAACTGTGGAGAATACGTAATGTCACTGGTCTAGTAAAGAACCAAGCCATTGCTCGAAGGGCTCGAATCCAGATAATATTTGAATTCAATAAATGAATTCCTATTAAAAGCTAGTTTACTGTTGATCATGTGATCATTGTTACTTGTCTTCATTAGGGAAGAAAGTCTAATGTCCTTGCCTACATGTGACTCCAGACCCACAACAGTGTGGTTGACTCTTAACAGTACTTGTGAAATGATCTACGCAGCCACCAGATCAAGGAGAAATTGGGAATGTGCAATAAATATTGGCCCAGCCAGCAAGGCCTAAATCAAAAATAAATAAAACCAGAAAAAAATGCTGTTTGATAATCGAAATATGCCACATCTTCTGGTTCCCCATTATCCATGTGTATGCTACTTAAAATAGTAAACACTTATTTCCCTTTCGTAAAGCCAGACTCTTTTTGATCACATTTCTCTTTTTAAGTATTTTGCTATATCCACCGCCGCCATAGATGCAAGCGGCTTCTGTTTGAGACACGCTAGGCTATCTGAACTATAGTTTTCTGCATTCTGCTTGCTTCTTTCTTTGAATAAAGGTATTACATTTGCTGTTTTGCAACCCATTGGGACCTTTGCGGAAGTTTAGGAATTTTACAAGTTTAGAATCTGTCCATCTATCATTTCTGCCAATTCTTTTAAGCTGCATCTAAGTTTCTAGCAAAATACATTTTGACATTTTGAAATTTCAATTCCCCCACTTGTGATAAGAGGGTCAATATTGGCTTTGGTTGCTTCTCTTTTATTCAGTAGCTTGTAGAAATTCTTAATACTGTTTATGTTGGTAACTAGCTTTTTCTGCTTTGTACCTCCTTAGCATTTGAGCCATTCTTTGGCTCTTAATCTGTCCAGTTCTCGGACTTTTCACTAATCTTAGATTCATTGTTAACCATTCTTTCACAATAGGTTACATCCTTGCTGAGAGTACTAAATGTCCCCTCTGAAGTCTGCCATTCCAATTCTTCTGTCATACCTTTGAACATAATTTTCCAGTCGACTGTAGCTAGCTTTGCTGTCTTATACTCATAGTCACCTTTTATTTAGGTTTGAAAGCACTTGTCATGGATCCACAGTCCTCCCTTGTCAACCTAACCAAATTTCACATGATTACTGTCCACCTAGAGTCTCCTTTATCATGAGGCTATTGATAAATTCTTATCTCATTGCAAATTGCCAGATCTAGGAGAGCCTGTTTCCTGGTTGGCTCTAGATTGTACAGAAGGCCTTGTATTAACTTTGTTTTTCATATTATCTTTATCAGTTTGATTCTCCTAACATGCACAAAGGTCTAAGTTGTGCCTCATCACTCTGCATTTGTTATATACCATGTTGTGTGCTATGTTCTTCAATGTGACTATTTAGGGTGGGTGGGGGGTGTCGGTCATCCCTGTAAACTAGTATAAGAAATGACCTCTTGCCTTTTTTTTAAAACTCTGCCAATTGGTTCTACATCTTTGCATTTTTTTTTAACACCATAATTCAGATTCTTTGGGCCCAACATATCTGCACTGGTAGACATCTTGTTTGAATTTAAGGCCATTTCTCTGTATGCTATTCATGTCATAGTTAATTAACAGAGCTGCTCTGTGATCACTTGGTTGCTTCTTGTCATTCTGCTGTATCAAATACTCCTCAACATTGATCACTTTTTATCCATGTCGCTGACTATGCAGTTCCCTCTTTCACAGTACTGGTGCCTGTGCCCTATGAATCAAACTGATTTCTTTCACACCAGTCTTTTAATTGCACACGCCATCTGGATTCTTAACTACAGACACATACATCTAACCCTTCCTACCATTACACCACTATTCTTTCCCCCTCCTTGAATGATTTTCTGTGTCATTTTAGTTGGTCATTTAGCTCGTGTACCTTGTCACTTTTATCCTCATCTAAAAAAGGTAGCATGACATCAAAATACTGTTGGACAATTGAGGTCTGAAGTTCCTATACTCTTGCCTTCTGTTCCTTGACCTGCCTGACTTGCAATCTAATTTTCCTATTCGTGCCCACTGACCAAATTAGAAGACATTATATTAAGAAGTACGATTGACTCCTGAATCAAAGTATTCAGCTAACTTCCAAATATGCCGATGTTTGTAGCTCATTGTCCAGCTAAATTACTGAGCTACAGTCAGTAATACAAACATTTGTTCTGGATCACATTGGCAACCAGAAATGCTGTCATCCTGCAAATGTGGTACTTCACGTTCCCTGTCTTCTTTAATGTGTTTTAAATAATTAATGATTTATTCTATTTAACTATTCTCCTTTTATAAATTTTACTGGATAGTGCATCTTATTACCATTACTACCAATACAACTTAGTAAATAGAATAAACTTTTACCATTTAAAAAGCAATTCAAAACTTTATTTCGCCCTCTAATTTTCTACTACTTACACACATCCCTGAAAGAGCTGTTATGCACCAGGCAATCATTCACCAGTTTTCCTGTGAAGTCACTGTTCACACTGAACGAAACAACAGTTTTTAGCAAGCAGCTTGTTTCTTGTCCTTCTGACAGCTATTGCCTGTTCCAAGGTTCTCCTCTTGCCCACTCCTCTAAAATTCTTAGCTGTAAAATTCTATCAAGTGGGTGATATCTTGATTGAGATTATGAATAAATCCTGGTTGAGTGTTTTTGAATTATAAGAAGTAACCATCATTCAAAAGCGCCATGAAGTAAACTGCAAATGTTGGAAATAAAAATAGATTTCCTAAAATGTATAGGTCTGTTAGCATCTATGGAAAACAGGTTAAAATACAACTTTACATCCAATGTGGTCTATATATTTCAGCATTTTCAATGGTTCTTGGTATCAACTTCTGACAGATGGTTAAAAACTGTTTATTGTTTGAATGCTAAAGATTTAATGAGTGCAAAAAGGAATTATGAGAAAAATATATTTCCACAAAGGCTTAATGCATGGTTCCATTCTAAATTCGAATGTTAAATGGTTCGAAGTATTTTAATTTCTCCTAACATTTTTATGTTCTTTTTCCTCTAGATGGCCTCACTTGCTTCACAACATACTACCCCTGATTCAGCAGTAAACCTTGGACATGCCAAATTACATGTGCCAATCACAAAGGTTTCTCCTATGCTTTCAATAGGAACAGGAAAGCCAACTCCAGCTACAGTCAGACCCTTGCAACAAGAATCAACAGAGTTAGAAAAACTCCAGGCACCAAATGTCAGTGATACCAAAGCATCAAATAGAGACCCTCGGATAAATAGGCTAAGTCAGCAGTCAACTCATTCAAAAGATCCTGTTAAAAAAGAAAGCCAACTCCAAACTGAGAAATTAGAGAAAGCAGGAAGCAAAAGAAATAGCCCAGCTGGAGGATCTTCTGAAAGGGCAGAAAGTCAAATTAGTATGTCAAAACAAGAAAAAGATAAAACCAGTGAGAAGTTGGTAAGGAAGGAGTCCAAAGGTTCAGAAGGAAAATCTAAATTGGTATCACCAGCGAAAAATAAGTTGCCTGTTAAAAATACCAAAAAAACAGATACAGAGAAAGTAAAGGTGGAAGTCAGTAAAAGAGATCCAAGATTGCGCAAGTCTTCTCAAGACAAGACTGATAAAGTAGAAACAAAAGAGAAGAGGACAAATGTTGAAAAAAAAGAGGATGATCAAAGTAAAGGAGCTGAACGTAAGCCTTCAGCAATAAGAAATAAAGCAATTAATGGCATTCTGTTGAAAAATGAAAAGGATGGAAAAGAAGTTGGAAAAGATGTTTCTAAATCTGGAGGATTCAATTTTAGATCACATTCTAGATCTTCAAGGTCACGGTCTCCAAGATCTCGGTCCCCAAGATCTCGCTCACCAATATCGCGATCACCTGTGTCACGCTCTGCCAGACAAAGAGGCCGATTGTCACCAAAGAGGCGACGTGCAAGTGTTTCACCACTTTCTAAAACCCAGGAGAAAGAAAAGTCTGTAAAGAGACCCCTTTCTGATGAGTATAAACAGAATACTAATAACTGGGAACGTCGAGATGTTAGGAAAAAAGGCAATACCAAACCAGAAGTAAGAGACCCAAGGAAATTGAAGAGAACACGGGAGGATAGATGTCAAGAACAACAGGTTGCACGGCCTGAAAACAGAAATTCTCCAAGATCGTCTCCTGAGCCAAAAGAAAATGTAGAAAACTGGCATGACCAGCCATCTGCAAAAAGATGGAAGTCTGGGTGGGAGGAAGCTAAAAGGTAAGTTATGAATGTACAGGACCAGAACAGATTACTGTTACAAATGGTTGTTACTAATCTCTTGACATCCATTGGTCATGTACTTAACGGGAAAATAGCCAACTTCACCTTGAATGTTTTCGAAGTATTGTACTCTACATAGTTCTGCACTGAGTGTCATTGGTATGAAGTAATTAAGTCTAAAGCTGTTCATTTCTTCCCACACTTGATTTGTTTAACTACTATTCAAACAGGAATCAGGTTTCCTTTGCTAGGTTAGTTAATTGAGACAGTTCACTATATCAATATTCCTTAATGGAGTGGGGCATTTACTGAGCCATGCTTTCCACTTCATTCTCTCCTGGTAGTTCAGATCATAGAATCTTGCAGAAGAATGTAGACAGAATTTGGCTGCCGATATGCTGCCCTTCTAATGAACTATCTAGTTTATCCCACCTATTAGCTCTTTAATTATGTTGCCTCTTAATATATTACCAGTCTTATACTTCAAAGCCAAATGTGCCCTGTGCCCAGAATTAGCTTCTGAAGTTTGTTTTATTTCTTCATCTTTGCAGCCAAGAAATTGTGGTGTTCACAGTGACCGACATGTCAGTCCTGGGATCCTCCTTAATGCAGTGATGCAGCTTTTGTGTTATCATGTGTGTGGAATGTACATGTATTGTTTACTAGGTTTTATTACCTCATGTTTCATTATATCTGCCATTTATCAGTCAGTTCATCCCAATTCCACTTAATTAATCTACAGTTCGACCCAGTTTTTCTTAAATCTCCATCACCCACACTTGTAATTTGAGTTATTAGAATATGCACCTAACATTAATGGGCACCTATGGGATGAGGAGTTTACTGGTTGATCAAGTGGTTCACAGAATCAATCTGAAGATGCACAATAAGACAGAGAAACTAATGCATGGGGTATGCACATTACTGTTATACTTTGTTTACAGCTTAAATGACTTATTGCAACTTTGCCAATAAGTTTTATTTAAGGCAAAGAGCCTTCTCACTCGCACCCTCCAGTATTTGAGTTATATGATCTTTCATGGTTTGAGTTCATAAGAATCCAATTAAAACAGTTTGCTGTATAGTTAGTGTAAACAAAATGCTAGATCTGTACATCTAAAGAGAAAGTCACATTTAAGAAGTGTTTCTTCATAAATGTTGCCAGACCTGTCGAGTATTTCCAGCTGTGTCTATTTGAGTTCTTGCAAGTGCATCATTTTCTTTTAGTTAAAAATCGCATAGCACCAGGTTATAGTCCAGTAGGTTTATTTGGAAGCACTAGCTTCTAAAGGCTATAAATTCTGAGTGTGATCTTGACCTCCACAACCACCTGATGGAGTGGCACACTCAAAGCTAGTGCTTCCAAATAAACCTGTTGGATGTAACTTGGTGTTGTGATTTTTAACTTTGTCCACTCCAGTCCAATTCTGGCATCTCCAAGTCATTTTCTTTTAATTTAATTGGTTCCTCCCAACATTATCTATCAAGAATTGAAATTGTAATTTTTCTAACGACCCTTGAGAAAGTCTTCACCTTCACTCTTTATTACTGCATGATACAACTTCTCTATATAGTATGTTTGTGAACTGTCTTCAGGAATTGGGGCTTCTGATGATGGCTACTGCCATATTATGAAGTAATAGTACTATCAGTTGGGTACAACATTTTAGTTGGTTTCCAAGAAGTCTGTAAATATATGGTTGAAAGTTAGAAAAGGAGGAAGATTATTTCAGTTTTTTTGGGGATGTGCTTAACGAAATAAACTTCGAGGTTATTTTATCTCTAGTGCTCTAAAGGAATCATTACAACCAAAATGTTACATGTCAAATTAACAAACAAATATGTCAATATTTGTTTTATAGCTTGAAACAGAAACAAGAAACTCCTTCACATGGAAAGTTTCCTCATCAACCGAAGGAAGTATATTCTGGAAGTAAAGGTATTCTGTCACCTCGAACACCAAGACAGCAAAGGATGAGTGTTGATGCAAATTTACAAATCCCAAAAGAATTGACATCTGCTAACAAGAGAGATTTGTTGAAAAAAGTAAGTGGAAATGTATGAACTATGTCTTGGTCACCTGTTAAGTTGGTACACGTCAAATGTTTAACAAAAAGTAAAGTTAGCCAGTTTGTGAAAAGTAGAGTGTCATGCTAGAAGAGCACAGCAGGTCAGGCAGCATTGAGGAGCAGGACAGTCAACATTTCAGGCAAAAGCCCTTCATCAGTTTGTAAAAAGTGTCCGTCACATAGTTATGTTGCAGAAAGGGTGAGTGAACAGTTGAAAGGAGGTGGAAAATTTCCATGCCTCATCCAATGTTTCTTGATAAAACTTCTGAAAAAAGAATGTTGATTTCCAATTGCCAGTCAATGGCTTATTTCGAGTCATAGAGATGTACAGCACGGAAACAGACCCTTCAGTCCAACTCGTCCATGCCGACCAGAAATCCCAACCCAATCTAGTCCCAACTGCCAGCACCTGGCCCATATCCCTCCAAACCTTTCCTATTCAAATGCCCATCCAGATGCCTTTTAAATGTTGCAGTCCTACTAACCGCCACGACTTCCTCTGGCAGCTCATTCCATACGTATACCACCCTCTGCGTGAAAAGGTAACCACTTAGATTTCTTCTATCATTCCCCTCTCACCTTAAACCTATGCCCTCTAGTTCTGGGCACCCCCACCAAGGGAAGACACGATATCTATTTATCCTATCTATGTCCCCCATGATTTTATAAACCTCTATAAGGTCACCTCTATTTAGTTGATGTCTAAATGAATATTAGGAAAGCTTGTACAGGTCATTCTGCTATAATGTGTGTTTTGTTAACGTGAATTTGCTGTAACATGATTGACTAATTGGGAGCACTTTCTAAAGTTTGAACTTGTAAAATGTGTTAACTGTCAGGCAATTACATTGCCAATTACGTTAAGCGCTGTTTCTAAAGTTTGATTTTTCTATAATGTGGGGTTGTACAAGAACAAGACTAGCACGTTATAGAAGAAGTACCTGTACCTGTACAGCAATTTGTAGTCTGACCTTTGAATAGTGTGCATTAGGTAACCTGCCTTGTACAATCACTCGGAGATTAACCATTCCCAGCAAGGAGCTTGTTCTGTTTTGTTTTTAAGCAATAGTTACATTATCAGTTTATCAAGCATTTTACGTGGTCATATATAGCAGACCTTAGTTTTACAATTCTGCACATCCAACTTTCTTGATGATTCTTGTAGCTAGCTTAATGCAGTATCGGAATAGATTGGAGTTGAACATGAGGTAGTATGAAGTGAGCCGAAGGAAGATAAAGTATTTTGTAAATTATGAGCTAGTAATGATTAAACAAGATCAGTGGGTCAGTCTAGAAGAATGGGCATGATCTTAAAATGAGAGTTATAACATTTAGGTAATGTGAAAAAAAAATCACTTCATATAAAAGGTGAGAAGAAATTTGGAACGCATTCTAAAAAGCTGTTGTGGCTACGCCTGCTGAAAATTTCAACAGATTAATGGACCTTTTAATTAAGCAAGGGCATTAAAAGATAGGGAACCTAGTCAATGGTAAGTTTACATTCCAATATACTTGTTGATTTATTCAGAGCATGAAATAAATTAATATATTCTTGCTAAACCCATCTAAAATGTTGGGATGAATGAAATCAATCTTTTTGTGTAAGAACTGTGAAGCTTCAGTTAAGGAATGAAGACGCTGGGTGTTTTACATAAAGTTGAGAAATATTGAAAGCTACACTAGTTAATATCACCTGAGCAAGAATGTGATAAATGTATGTAAACCACGCTCTTTATATGAGGACCAGATTATTGAGGGAATATAACCTAACAAGATATGTGACGTTTGGTGTAAGGTCAGACATTGATGAGTCACGAAGTACTTTTGCTTTGGATTGAGGAAGAAATAGGTTACAGAAGTCTCGCTCTGAAATGAGCATTGCTTTCTTATGGGAAGAGTGATTGATGAGCCTTAAAAATATATACATTGTGATTCTAATATGCTCATATTAGAAAGATAAACCTCAGTAGAATAAGGAAAGCAACTTTTTGTTAGGAAATGTAATGTATCATCAAGTCAGTTGGCATCTCAGTGTTTTGCTGAAAACTTGACAAGTCATTGGCTTAATGTTTAAGATTAATGCAATTGGTTATGTTTTGCAAAGAATATTCCATATTTGTATCCGTACCTTGCTGGTCTGCTCTTGATGCTCCCTTTCTCTTGTGATGACTCCTGTTTAATTGTCATCATGGGCAGTAACAGCACTGCATTTTTAATTAGTCTCGGCTTTTTGAGCAATCAGTTATCAGCATGGAGACATCATGGTGTAATTTTACAATTTATATCAATGTATGTGCTGTGAATTAAAAGAGAACTAACCCATTTTCTTCAGTGTCCAGGCGATGCAAAGTTCAAATTCACTTGCTGTTTTGTTTCAAATTCTATTTTGAAACTGTTGTTAGACATGGCAAAATATGTATTTTATTTGTGCTTGGCTTTTCATTTATTCAAGTTTATAATATTGTGTTTTTGTAGGCAAATCAGCGACTGGCAGCTGGAGAAATAAGTTACGATGAATTTCTTGTTGTTGCTCATCAAATCAATCAGCTGTTCCAGTATCAAGAGGAAAAGAGTAGATCTAGTGACTGGCAAGGAACCCATGTTACTCCCAGGGGTTTTAAAACTGAACTGAAGGGAGAATCTCCATTAGCTAGAACCCAAGGTAAAGGTACACCATTATCTGAAGCAGAAATGAGCTATCTTGAGCACATGTCTAAATTAAAAAGAACCAGGGTTCAGTTAGAACAATCACATGAAATAGAACCCCGTTGGAAAACAAGAGAGGCTCATAATAAAGATGTATCAGGTGATCTCTCGCTTAGTAACAGAGAAGATGGTGACCAGGGCAGTAAGTCTCCAAATGTGGCCAGTCCTTCATATTCATTAACTGAAAGGCATGATACAAGAGGTACTTGTCAGGAAAGGAAACCTGGAGAGAAAAGAGAAACAAGTGAGAGTGGACGTGGACATTACAGTGAAGGAAGGCATTCTGAAAGAAGAAAATTGTGTGACGTCAAGCCTGCAAGACGATCTCCTGCTGGTGATAATAGACAGTTGCATGAAAAACATTGTGATCATGTCTCACCACTTCGTCAACGTATGAATCCTTTAGTAGATGAGGAGAGAAACCAAAGTAACGTACGGGATAGCAAAAAACATGTAGATGAGAAGTTAATTAAACAAGTGAAAAGTTCTCCAAATCCTGAAGAACGATACAAAATAGATTCTAATCATGGAAAGTTGTGTAACAACTGGATAGAACCCAGGAACGAACACCTTAAAGATCAGCGACAGGGGTCGAAACATCAGCCTGTGGTTGAAAAAGACCTTCAGGAGTTTGGTCCAAGAGATGGACAAGGTAAATTTAGAAAAATAATTGATAGTTTTCTCAATGCACTTGATAAAATTATTCTTTCTCTGGGTACAATATACAATTACCAGTCACTAGCACATCAATATCTTCCCCAGAGGTTTGTGAATGCGTTTATTGTCTGTGAAAAGAATAAAAAATATGCTGTTCAAACTAAAGTGTGTGTGCTCAGTACATTTTTTTTCTTCAGTATTTAAGGTTTTATCCACTAGTTTAACAAGTATAGCTTTTGCAATTTTTAATTTGTATTGAAGCGCTAACACCAGTTGTAGCTGCTCTTTATTCAATTGACAGAAGTAGACCCAGAGGAAATGCTACCAAGCAGTCATTGTCTTCTGATGTGTGTGCAGTTCAAAATGTTATGAGTGATTAGGAGTGAGAATCTGACTGAAAATAGAGTATTCTTGATTTACTACAGATCCTAAATTCTCAAAGTACTACCAGAGCTCCAGCTAAGATCAGCTAACCACATAATTGGTGGTTAGCACTGTTGCCTCAGTGCCAGGGACCCAGGTTTGATCCTAGTCTCGGGCGACAGTCTGTGTGGAATTTGCACATTCTCTCCGTGTCTGCGCAGGTTTCCTCAGTGTGCTCCGGTTTCCTCCCACAATCCAAAAATGTGCAGGTTAGGTGAATTGGCCATGCTGAATTGCCCATAGTATTCAGGGAGGTGTAGTTTGGTGCATTGGTTAGGGGGTAAATGTAGAGTAGGGGGAATGGATCTGGGTGGCTTATTCTTCTGAGGGTGGTGTGGACTTGTTGGGCTGAATGACGTGTTTCCACACAGTAGGGATTCTAGGATTCTGTGAAAATTGATAGTGGTACAGGGCCTTGTAAAGTATCTCCATGTTAAAGTAAAGGTCAATTTACTCACTGAACCGTGGGAATTCCTTTCCACATCAACAGGCTGCAATACGTTCTCATACACATCTGTATAGGTCCACTTTTTGCTACTTTCACATTTTGTGGTTGGCCACTTGCACTGGAGTTTCTGGGCAGGAATTCATGACGCTATTTTTGCTTGTGCTAATAATTTATCTATGAGTACTACCTGTTGAGCTTTCCATGTCTAATCTCTGTATGTCAGACTAGAGTAAATATTTGCAGTCTGATCCACCTTTCAAGTATCACAGATGAGCTTGATTAATGCCTACATAGACATTTTTCAATGTCATTTAGTGGCCAGGAATCAGATATCAAATAATAGATTTTGCCAATTTTCTCTCGCCTCTTCTCCTCCACCCAAACCTCCCCCCACCACCATCCATTTTGTAGGAAATGAGCACTGAAGCCACCAATCATGTCACCAATGCTTAGCTGTCTTTGTCCGCAAGAATCCAATAAAATTCTTAATAAGGAAGTTTAATTGAACACCATTACAGTTAAAGGTGGTAATATTGGATAATTATTGCCAAAATCACTTGCATGCTCATTGGTTTGTCCTAAGTTGAATTTGTGTGGCAGTAGATCCCCTAGTTAGGCTGGGATAGTTATTGTGCAGAAAAATGTGTTGCTGGAAAAGCGCAGCAGGTCAGGCAGCATCCAAGGAGCAGGAAAAGCGATGTTTTGGGCATAAGCCCTTCTTCAGGATCTGCAGTCCTCACTTTCTCATAGTTATTGTGCAGTCATGCAGAGACATTTTTCCAGAATGGTTTCAGAGTTCTACTATACGAGTGAGTTCATGAATTTTCTTATTGGTTCATAAACTTACTAAACTTTAAAGCTTATGAGTTCACTCAGTGTTGCAGATACTAAGATCAGGTACAGCTGGGTAACTGAAATTAAGCCTATCAGGTTAAAGCATATAGAATCGTTTTATTGTGGCAATAAAATTGACTGCTATTATAGTAAAGTAGCAAAAAGTCTTTGAATACTTTACATTGAATCTCAGAATCCTATCTGGTGTGAGTGTTTCTCTAGAAATGAATGATTCAATGTAATTTCTCTTTTAGCAGATATAAAAAGAGAAGAATCAAGATCTCATTGTGACCGTCATTCAGAGGAAAGACCTTATGATGCAACTCAGAGAAGCAGTGGACTTGTTGAAAGCACAAGATTACGATCTGGGGCACATGAAATGCCTCAGAGGTTTAGAGAAATTGCTGATAGACCAGGGCAAGGAAAATCTGGTTCTGGAAGAAATCTAGAAAAATTGAGAACTGAAGAATCTATTGAATCAGATAGGACATGGCTCCGTAGTAGAAATGGATCTCCGAGCTGTGATGGATGCATTGCTGGATCTAGAGTAAGGTTACAAGAACCCCCTGAACAGGTTATCCAACCAATTGACGGTGCCCCTGAACAACCATGTCATTGGATTGAGGGTATTCCCAGACAACCTAATGCACACTTTGATGGTCCAGGTGGTTCCCGTATTGGACAGCCTGGTGCATGCTTTGATGGTCCACACCGAGGACTGCCTGGTGTATGCTTTGATTGTCCAGGTAGTTTACATTTGGGACAGCCTGGTGTGCGCTTTGATGGTCCAGGTGGCCCTCGCTCTGGGTTGCGCTTCGACAGTTCTCGCCTTAGACAACCTGGACCACGTTTTGATGGTCCTCGTATGGGACAACCGGGGTTACGCTTTGATGGTCCTCGCCCAGGACAGCCTGGACTGCGCTTTGAAGGCCCACATCCAGGACAACCTGGGACACGCTTTGGTGGTCCACACCCAGGACAGCCTGGTACATGTTTTGATAGTCCATGTGGTCATCCTGGACAGTCTGGGATACACTTTGAGGGTCCACAATCTGGTCCTCGCATTGATAGCTCACACCCTGGGCAACCATGTGGTCACTATGATAGTCCAGGCGGCCACCCAGGTCAAACTGGCGCACGCTTTGGCCCACATTCAGGTCAGCTTGGCTCACAATTAGATAATCCTGGAAATCATCGAGGGCACGCTCGCTTTGACCCACACCCTGGGCAGCCTGCCATTCACTTTGATGGCCCTCATCCTCGACAGCCTGGTACACGCTTTGATAGTCCAGATGGTTTAGGTCAGCCCTGTATGCGATTTGATGGGCCCCAACCTGGACACCCCAATATGCGCTTTGATGGCCTAGGTCCTCGTCTAAGGCAGCCTGTCACATGCTTTGATGGTCCACATCCTGGGCAGCCCAATACACACTTTGACGGTCTTGGTGGTCGTCCAGCACAGTGTGCAGTGCGATTTGATGGCCCACAGATTGGGCAAGCTGGCACACATTTTGATAGTTCAGGTAGTCACCCTGGACAACCTGCAATTCGTTTTGATGGTCCCGCTGGAACTCGTTATGACATTATTTCTACACAACCTGGGACGTTCTTCGATAATGCTCGTGGGCCGCAGTTTGAAGGCACCTCCATGAATCCTGATCCTAGATGCAGTGTTGCTGGTCACTTATTTAATGGTCATCCACCAAGTTCACAGTATCAAGGAAGAGTATTTGATGGACAGCCTGGACCCAGATTTAATGTGCCTCAAGGATCTCATTATAATGAATCTGCTGTACATGGAGCAACAACGTTGGCTAACCCAGCCTATGGGCCCACAGGTCCTTGTTTTGAAGGTCAGACATCAATACCTCGTTTGGCAGGACCCCATAATAATGACCAATATGATTCAGCATGTGGAACATTTTACAACAACAACCTTCCTGCATCATTACCTGAAAATATGCGTCAATTGCAGCCTGTAAGTATTAACACATTAATTCTTTTTTATGGGAACATGTTCTGTCAAAAACAAATTGAGAATATTATTTGTTTGTTTCGATATTTTGGATATGAAGGAGTAAAATTAATTTCACATTACCAGAACTTACAAATCTGGGCACTGCAGCAATTGTGGGAACTATTTAACCAGTAGATTTAAGTTGAAATACTATTGTGCCATAAAGTCATAGTCAGACAGCATGGAAACAGACCCTTTGATGAAACCAGCCCATGCTGACTAAAGAAATTCAATAGTTCGTTTCAGTGGCACGTTACTGACCTGTTAAAATCAGCATAACTAATTTTCCCCCTATGATTTGGGTAGGAAGGTGCTCTTTCATGGACATCTCAAAGCTCTCCACAATCAAAATACAACTGGAATTTGCAGTTAATATCAATTTAATCTTTTAAATGAGGCATTGAAGAACTAATGAAATTGTATCCAATACCCTCAGGAGTGGAGGGTAGAAATGGAAAGAAAAAATAACAACAAACTCTTAGGTGAAACAGCATAAATTTAAGGTGTGATCTCTGGATATTTTCATGATATAACTTTATATTTATTTTCCAGGTTAATACCATGACTGGTTTTTCTCACAATCCAATTCCTTTTAGTCAAAGTCAGCAGTACGTAACCCCCCAGTCTTCTGTTCCGGTTTCACAGATTCAGCAAGGTATGGCTTTTCTGCTGATGAATTGAACCAATTAATTTCTTCTGCTTTGATTTACATTCACAGTAATTGGCAGCCACATCTTTGACTGACAATATGTTAGTATTACAAAACCCTTTTGCCTTCACTGTTGTTGAATGTTATTTCCTCTGAAATTCCAGTATTTTTTCATAACTGACTAGTTTGACCAATCCATTCATGTTTCTTCCCTTGCTACACACTGTACTTTCACTGTTTATCTGGTAATTGTTTGAAAATCATCTGCCATAGCTTTTCTTTCTTCACACTATGCCTTTACCTACCAAAACGATTTATGCTCGCCTCCCACTGACTATTTATATACACAAAATCCATCTGTGGTATCAGCCATAAACATGTCAGATCCAATTCAAGGCTGTGAGCTTTTCACTGTACGATTTGTCATATTCATCTGACGTTCAGGATTTCCTCAAATTAGATACAGGGAACAAAGTGTCATTATCTTGTGGTTCACGACAAACTCAATTCCTTTGCCACTGACTCCTTGTGGTCACTGTTGGAAACAAACTGACTATGCAACAGTAGTATTCTGTTTAATTCTCAGCTGAACTTCTAAACCAGTGTTGTTTATTTTCACCTTTGCAGTGCTACTGGTCTATTCTGTCTCAGCTCATCCACTGAAACTCTCAACTACATCTTTGTTTCTTGCAAGCTCAACTATTGCAATTATTTTACTGGCGAGCCTCATTTTGTGCACTGTATAAAAACTGGAACAAATCTGAAAATTGTGCAGTGTTTTTCATCTATCATCTCTATGCCTATTATCTATGTTGGCTCCTGATGTGGCAACACAGTTGAAAATGCTTATACTTGTGCTTACAAAGTATTTCAAAACGTGTTTTCAGATTTCTTTAATCTCCCTGCTGCAATTTGCTGAGACCTCTGCATTCTGATTCTGGTCTGTTTTGTATTTTCACGTTTCATCATTTCACCATTTGCAACCATGCTTTCAACTACCTAGTTGTTGACTCATAATGTTTGTGGCAAGAATAAGCTCAAACAGGAGAATGCTGGTGGATGGTGACTATTTGGACTTGTATTCAAAGAAGCCAGCTGTGTGTAACAGATACATGGAGTGAAATGTCTGAATCATTATAGCATGAGGGTTTGTGCACTTCAATTATACACAAACTGTCTGACTTGGTATGCCCCTAGTGTAGTTTTGTTTAGAAATTTTCCAGAATGTAATTTTTATGGTAATAATGAGAATGATGTTCGTATTGTAAATATTGCATTAAACAGTTTATTGTTCAAGAACTCTTTTAAAATTGATGTTCATGGTCTGAAGTCTTGGTTTTGAAATAGCAAATAACATTTTAATGCTGATAAATTAGTGTGGTCGTGAAGTATCTTGCTACTGAGCTTATGTTGGATTTTTGCTGCCATTAAAATTGATATATTTAAGGAAAATGCTTGACTCCATTCAGTCAAGAGCATTAACTTGCCTTTTTTGTAACCAAAGTATTTTATAATATCACAGGATCATCTTTTGCACCTTTGGAAAATCATTTGGGGCAGTTGGATGTTAATGAATTGTTTTCAAAGCTGCTTTCGACTGGAATTCTAAAGCCAAATCCAGTAGACTCTGCTCCAACACGTAAGATGTTTTTGTAGAAATTTTTTAAACAGTGCATTATATCTTGTCTTCAGAAAGCTTAAATCAGGGTGTAACTTTTATTTCAATGAATTTAGAGTCTGATGTGGTTCCAGAAGGTGATTCTCAGGTTCAAACAACAATCGAAGATGATGAGGAGGAAGAAAATGAGGAAAACATTCCAGATCTTACTGGCTTTCAAATTGAAGAATTAAAACAGTAAGTAATTTCTAACTAATTCCTGACTCTGCTTCGCATTCAGAGAAACTGATTTGAAGATTGAGTTCTCGTCAAGCTGAAGGAGATCTGATCAAAGCAATCATAGGTTAATTTTCAGTTCAACTTTCGAAACAAACATTCCGACCATATGTTACGTTGATTCCATTAATGATAGTTCAAAATTTATTCTTCCTTATTTGTTTACTTAATAGACAGTTGAAACATAATACATCTTTGAGATTGGTGACATGTACTCCACTACCCAATAAACACACACAGTGCTTTGGAAACCATTTTTTTTGCAGTGAATAACAATTAGATTAATTCAGGAAAGAAAAATAATTTATCCAACTTTCATTTTGTTGATTTCTACATAGCATTTTGTGAATGGTTAAACATTTTAAAATTATGAAACCAGTTGAATTTTTAACTTAGCAGTTAATGCTGACTGCATGCAATTATGCAGCATAGATGAATATAAACTCATCATACCTGGAAAAAAAAGCCCACTTAGATTGACTGTTCTTTCTCTACAGCCTGCTGGTCTTTTCAAACCATCTTTACAGCCATTGGTTGAAGTAAACCTAACTTTTGAGTAGCCTTGATCAACTCACCTTCAGTTCAATTGATAACAGACTTAGTTTAGATATCTTGATTTTCGACTTATGTGTTTGAAGAGCAGTTCTGCAACCCACTGTCATAAGAGTATTTTTTGTGAGCTCAAAGCTGTTTTGAACTGATACGGCTCTAAGTTTTAAGTTTCATTAAAAGAAAAGCCTTAAAAGTTAATGACTTTATTTGATAACCATGTAACAAAATTAGGATTCCACATATA
Source organism: Hemiscyllium ocellatum (assembly GCF_020745735.1). NCBI lineage: Eukaryota > Metazoa > Chordata > Chondrichthyes > Orectolobiformes > Hemiscylliidae > Hemiscyllium > Hemiscyllium ocellatum. The sequence continues at coordinate 62,248,950 of NC_083406.1, read as the reverse complement.
ACTGCATGCCAGAGAGTCAAACACAAAATACAGAAAACAATCAACAATGCTTAAGTGAAAGCTGAAATGTTGTCAGGATGATCACAACCTGTTTGAAATTACCTGAAATAAATGAGACTTGCTTAGTTTTGTTCTGTTGTTACCAATCAATTTCTCTTAATAGAATCTGCATGCTAACTTCCATCGTATGTGCTTCTGGACCTTTAGTAATTGCTTCAGTGGTACTTCAAACTAAATTTAGGGCTGTTTTTATATGGTCCCAATTAGGTATAAGATTTATATATTTTTGAAGAATTGAGAAAGAAAGTTGTGCTTGGTCTTAGAGTTGTTTGACACCACATTCTGCTTCTGGATAATTATCTGTGCAACCTTTAACTTTTGATTTCACTGTAGAATTGTTCTCTGTAAGAATGACATGTGGGATTGGCTTTCTTACATTAAGAAAACAAACCATCTGCATTGTGAACGTTATAGGAGCTGGGCAGGTTTACATTGCAGTTCAGAGTGGGGAAAAGTTAGCATGTTCATAGTTCTACTTCTGTAGATTGTCTCTCGGTTGAAAATTAGTCATCAAATGTAATTGAACTCAGTGTACACATTCTAACTGAAAGTTACAGCATAATGTAACTTGGAGAATCCTTGTCTCTATCAAAAACAAATGGGAGATCATTATTTATAGGCACGTGAACATTAATTGCATTCAAAGAATTAGTAAGGAAATTACTTGCCTAGTTCAGTCCTTAAGTTTGTGCATAAGCAGAAACTGTAAAAGATGCATGCTTTATATTAAATTCTTGTTTCAATGTAAGTAAAATATCTGTTGAAGAGAGCAAACGTGTCTGATTTATGATGAAGAGCTTGAAAGTACTGAGAAGTCTCCAGCATATAAAAGAATTGAGATGAACAAAGACCTCTAAATGTTTTGTCAAGAAACTGAAATAACTTTTGTATTGCATCATTATTGAGCATTAGATGTACTATTAATTTATCTTTAACAGGAGATACGATGGTGTTATCGGTCGACTATACACGGGAATTCAGTGTTACTCTTGTGGAATGAGGTTCACAGCGTCACAAACTGATGTTTATGCAGACCATTTAGATTGGCATTATCGTATGAACAGAATGGAAAAGGATATCACTAAGAAAGTGACTTACAGAAAGTGGTACTACAGTTTAACTGTAAGTTTAAAGTACAAAGATTTTTGTACTAGCTGTTCTGTAGCACAAAACAAGTGAAGGCCATGTAAGAGAACTCTGAGACAAATAAGATTGATTGGACCAGAATGTGAAGAAGCAGATATAATGTGAGGGGAAGAATGAGGATTGGACTAGAAAAGTTTTTTAAACTGGTATTGACAGAGAGAATGTCAGATTACATATTTTGTAAATTAGAAAATATAAATGAGGTTCTCTATATCCCCATCAACTCGGGACAATTAATGTAGCATGAGGTGAAACACTCCCTTTAATTTATGTTCTAATGGGATACTTAAAACCTTGCCTCCCACTGAAGCTTAGGTTTTAAATTTTTAAAATGATTGCATTTACAAGATGGTGATGTTTAGAATTGATCAGATCATCCTCTGAATCTAGGTGCCTTTGGGACTTGCCTTTAAAACCAATATTCAGTTTTAACAAATATTTTGTGCTGAAGTTGTTTAGAGATCCTTTCTTCATTTAACTACCCCTTTATGAAGTTTACATACAACTTTGGTTCTGTACCTTTTTGCCACGCTCTGGCTTTCTCCAGCTTTTCCAGCCTGGGCTGTCCTCTGTTGAGGCACATTTTATTACCAGCCAAATGTTTCCATTATTTAATGATACAAATCCAGGAAAATGTTTTATTGCAGGTCATATGTTTAGTATCCTGAGAGTTTTGTTAATGGATGCCTGCATCCTCAGTCACAGGATTTATAGATGACTGAGTTTCTATGAAAGGAATATTCTTCCAATTCATTTTATCAGTGGTGTTGTTTTTGAGAGCTCTGGATAAGAGAGGTAGATGCTGTTACAAATCTATTATATATCTCTGCTTGAAATATATTTTCCTTTTTCTGTTTTCACATCTGGAATAATTGTTTTCCTCAAGATAGATAATCTGTAGGAGTCTTTCTTCCCAGTATGTAAAACATCCAAACAAGTTTAAATCAAATGGGAGGGGACATCTGAATGACTGGTCTTGGTCATTTTGAAGACTCATCAGCTTCAGTTCAAACTGGGTCTTGTTTGATGTGTTCATAAGCTTAGTTAAACTTGATCGTGTTCATCTTAAGTCACTGGTTTCCTTTTTTTTGAGTCCTTATTCATAAACAGCAAAATAGCCCTGTGCAAGTGTACATGCTATCTTTGAGGTCACCTGGCTGAGACACACTGTCGGAAGTGCCATTGATGTTACCGTGCCTGGATGTGTTTGTTCACGTGCCCATTGTAATCATCAGGTTGGAGGTAAGATGCAGGAGGCTGAGACTGACAATGCAGAGCTTCCCCTCCACAGATGGTGTCTGCCATGTACGTCTCCTTGCTCCTTTGTCTAGCTGTGGCTTCCCATTGCTGCACAGTCCTTTCCAGCCATCACGCTGCCTGCAGAGGGGATCTTTCTGGCACTGTTGCTGCACCTGTTCCTTATCCTCCATTCAAAGGTGGCATTTGCAGCTTTTTTATAACTATTTTTACTCCACAAAAGTTTCCAGATGTAGAATTCAGAATTGGAAAATTGAAAATTGGCAGTACATTTTTACCACTATCATCACAGGCTCTTCTAAGAGTGTCACTGGATATTCTATTTGTTAAGAATGGTTCCAAATTTTGAAAACAACACAGAAATGTTAAGGAAATGAACTGTTGGGTTTTGAAACATTTTTGCTTGCATATTCTCAGGACTGGATAGAATTTGAAGAAATTGCTGACTTGGAAGAGCGTGCAAAGAGTCAGTTCTTCGAGAAGGTCCATGAGGAAGTTGTACAGAGAACGCAAGAAGCTGCAAAGGAAAAGGAATTTCAGAGTGTTCCTGCTGGGCCTGCTGGAGTACATGAAGTAGGTTTGTTAATGAAATGCATGTGATTAGATTGTATGACAGTTTCATCAGATTTCCATACAGCTTTACTTGTATGCGTGCAGAAGGTACCAATAGTTTGCTTGTTGCCCAATCTTAAGGGGATATATTAGGTTCTTTTCTGTGCAATATACTGAGCAGAATAGCCTGACGTTTAGAGATGTCGCTCCTCTTTTGGGTCTAATATTTAAAGAGCTGACTTGTTGGAATGGGTATATGAATAGGAAGAGTCTGGAGGGATATGGGCCGGGTGCTGGCAGGTGGAACTAGATTGGGTTGAGATATCTGGTTGGCAATGGATAGGTTGGACTGTAGGGTCTGTTTCCATGCAGTACATCTCTATGACTCTATAACAGCTTAAAGATAATGAGATGAAACATTCTGTTTCTTAATTCTGGAAATTCCAGAAGTTCTACTTACTGGTTAAGCCTTTGGAAAGTAAGATACTTACAAATCTGGAAATGATGGTGGTCACACAGACAGTGATTGTTCATAACATTCTCTGCTCCAGTTGAGTCTAATATCCTCAATTAGAATTTTTTCTTCACTGTGATCTTAAGAGAAATCTGCAGATTGCCTTCGAACAGTTACAGCAGCAGGAATTTTTTTTTTCATGTCAGTCTATCATGAACATTAGCAATGGAGTTTGATCTAGCTGTGTATATGTCGTAATCAAATATGAGGAGAAAGCGAAAGCAGATCTGGATTGAAGGGGGAAGAACGGAGGCTTAAGGTAGATCCCCAATGTTCAAAACAGCCATTTGTTGGAGGATTGTAATCAGTGCAGGAGTTGATTTAAAAAACGAGTGAAGAGACGTGAAAAACACTGGCAGGCAACATTAAGGAAAATCCAGAGGTGTTTATAAGTATGTTAGGAGTAAGGGCCAATTAGGGACCAAAGTGACAATGTGTTCAGAGCTGGAAGATATAGCTAAGGTTTTCAAAGGAGAACTTCCTATCTCTATTTCCTATAGAGAAGGATTATGTGGGCCTAAAAGTCGGGACAGGGAAGTTGTGATATAATTGAATGAATTAGCAAAATTGAAAGTGGATAAAACCTTGGACTAGATGAGAGGTATCCCGTATTATTGTGGGAAGCAAGGGAGGAGATTGCAGGGGCTCTGATATGAATTTTCAAATCCTCTCTGGCTACAAGAGAGGTGCCAGTGGACTGGAGTTCAGCTATTATGGTGTCTTTGTTTAAGAAAAGCATGGTGGGGGTAAACCAGGAAATAGTATGCCTTACATTTGTGGTTGGAAAAAGTACTGAGGGACACAACTAACCTCCTCTTAGGCATGATTATGTGGGGAAAATCAGCATGGTTTTATATTGCTCATCATTAATCCTTTTTGGAGCAGGATTCCTGCAATTATTTTGCAAGCTCTGGTTCCAGTGGTAAATATTGAATTTTCTTCACACAATCAAAAGTCTCAGTTATACCTCAGTAAAGGCAGAGTTGCAGAAGGTGAAGACACAATTCCAGTGACCATTTCCTCTATTTAGAGTGTTAACTTTTCCATCTCCTAGAATAGATAATAGATCTCTCTGGTGAGTATAGTGAGAGTAGCACCAACAGACCAGTGGGAGGGATTGTGTTGCTGTCTAAGATTTTGTTATGGGAGTTGGAATGCATTTTGTACTTTTCAAAAAATTGAACCCCTCATCCCTGAAGTTGGACTGTGGGAGTTGATTAATTGAATTGGCTTTGTTTTCCTTTAATACTTGTCTTGTAAAAGGATATAAAACTTCTGAAATTGCTTATCAATGTTTTTGTTGTTATAGTTTCTTAAAAACTAAGAAAGAAATTGTTTAAGCCTAAAAATCAACATCTTTATTATGAATAATAATAGTCTCAAGGTTTTCTTTTAAACTTGATACCAAAGCACTCAAACATGGTAAATGCAGTGCCATTTGCAAAAGACTACTGTAGTGTGGAATGAGCAGAAGCTTCCGTTACAACATGGACACCTCAGATTGCAAGGGGGCATAATACGAGAAAAGAGACAATATGTTATGGATATTTCATTCTTACTTGGGCAGCACAAGAAGTCAGGAGGAATATTGTCACACCAAGCATGAAGAATATTAAATGACTACCTGCAGTTTACAAAAACGGAGTGGTATTCTCCAGTCACTGCTTTCCACACTTTGTGTGGCATACCTAGAACCCCAAACATGCAATTTTGGAGCTATCCAGATCAAACATGTTTGTTCTCTTTGACTTGGGCTGCTGTATTTATCAGCCATGTTTTTTTTTCCTGTACTTGCAATGTCTCTATACAAAATAGCAGCTTTAACCTTTTTTTAAACCAACTATTCAATTTTCCCCCTGCTCTTACCCTAATCTGCAACAATTTTATGTGCATATCAGAATCCTGTTTTAATACCTTTAACGCTGACCTAGACCTAGTTGCACCTGAGGTGTAAAAGGTTACATTTGGAATAATTAAGACAACAAAAGACACTATTCCCAAGTATATAATGCTAGGGCTGTAATAAATAACGTTCTAAAGTGTTTACATTCCGAATTCTATGATCACTTTAAAGGATAATGACCAATTATTCATAATAACACAGAAGCTTAAAAGACGTGTACAAATCAGTTGTCAATTCCAGAGGTACTGTGCAAACTTTCAATTTGTTCTGAGCAAAGAAAGAAAATTACACTTCCACTGGAGTCCCCTCCAATATTTTGGGGGGATGGGGAAGCATCCCATCAGAAGAGTTTTGAGTTTAGCCTACCCTAAATCTAGACGTATGCTGCATTGTATTTGCAAGTAAATATATTCATGTTTATCAAAAAATTTAATATTTGCCCTAGTTCTAACAAACACATTTGTAATTTTATCTGGTAGGTGTGTGAAATTTGTCAAGAGGCTTTTGAGCAATATTGGGATGAAGATGAAGAGGAGTGGCATCTAAAAAATGCAATTCGTGTGGATAGTAGAGTAAGTATTGTAAACCCAATAATTAAATGCTTTGGAATGTTCAGAGTTATCACTTATAAAGAGCTATGGTCACTGTTGGCCATTATTTGAAAAAAGATAGCTTGGCTGAGGTGTTATCAAAAACTCATTGGTGGTTAACCCAGTAGATTATTGGACCATAAAGTAGAGGAGCAGAATTAAACCATTTGTCCTATCAAGTCTGCTCCATCATTTGATCATGGCTGATATGTTTCTCAATCACATTTTCCTGCCTTCTCCTTGTAACTTTTGATTCCCTTACTAATCAAGAACTTATCTATCTCTGACTTAAAGACACTCAATGACTTGGCTTTCACAGTCTTCTGCAGCAGTGAGTTCCAGAGATTTACCGTTCTCTGGCTAAAGAAATTCCACCTTCTCTCAGTTCTGAAAAGGTTGTACCTTCACTCTGAGGCTCTGCCCTTGGGTCCTAGTCTCTCCTATTGGAAATATCCTCTCTACATCCATTCTATCCAGGTGTCTCAGTATTCTAAATTTCAATGAGATGTCTCCTCCTCCACCTAAACTCTCAAGTACAAGCCAACAATCATTTCTCATATCCCCAGGATCATTCAGTAAACCTTCTCTAGACCTCTTACAATGCCAACACGTTGTCCCTTCCATATGGGGCCCAAAGCTACTTATAATATTTCATGTGCAGTTTGACCACAGCCATATACAGCTTCAGTAGTACATTCCTAATCTTGTATTCACATCAGGATGTCTACAATACTAATGTTACGTTTGTCTACATAACTGCCATATAAGTCTGCATTTTAACCTGAAGAGAATCCTAAACTAGGACTCCTAAATCCCTCTCTTTCAATTTGCAAAGTCTTTGCCCATTTAGGAAAAAGTGTATGTTTTTTCTTCCTACTGAAGTGCATAACCTCATACTTTCCCATATTGTCTTCCATCTGCCACTTTTGTCCAAGTCCTTGTGCAGCCTTCTACTTCCTCAACCACTACCTATTCTTCCACCTATCATCTGCCAACTTTGTAACAATGCCCTTGTTTCCTTTGTTAAAGTGCAAAGTTATGTTCCTAACCCAGCAGAACTCCATTCATCACTGGTGCCTTCCTGAAAGAAATCTTTTATCCACCTACTCTCTGCCATCTGTCAATCAGCCAATCCTCTATCAATGCCAGCACCTAACAACTCGGGTTGTTCACAGCATCCTGTACGGCACCTGGTGAAAGGTCTGCTGGAAATTCCATTAAATCACATCTTCTAGCTATCCTTTGTCTAGATATATATCATTCATGTGAAATAAACAGTGGAGGAGTGCAAAACAATCACGTTTTGGAGATTATCTCTTAATCCCTTCTGAATGTTGCACATTAAACTATTTGTCATTATCATGCCATTATTTTTCCAGTTAGATCTGGCCCATCTGTACTAACTGCAAGTGCTAAGCTGTGACCTAATGCTTTTTTCTAATCTAGTTTGTTTGGCAGAACCAACAGAATTTGAAATCTATTTAACAGCATAGATATTTCTCTAATTACTTTCACCTTTGATATATGAGCTGATATCTCTATCATTTCTTTTAGACATATCATCCAGCATGTTATGAAGATTACAAAAATGTGAGTATGAACATGAAGTATTTTTATCAGAAATTATATAAATATAAGTTGAAATATATTTGATATACAAAGTAGAATTTAAACAACATTTTGAACAGCAAAGTTTGGATGTAGTGCCAAGAATCCTACAGCAATTCTGAGGTGGATTTTGTACTGTTTACAAGAGCAGTATGTAATTAAGAATATAAAATTCAGATAAAAGGAAATTTTAATTGTTTTATCAAATATTCATTATGAAAACTGCTTTTAGATGTTCATATTTTTCATTACCTTTTTAAGGCTTCATTTACTGATACAACTCCATCTCCAAGTGAAGCTCCGATAGAAAATCCACTACATTCAGTCCTTAAACAGGAACAGTTGACTGGTAGTAGCAAGACCTCTGATGCCACGAACAGCTGTGAAGATACTGGGAATGAGCGGAGCTGTGTCTTGACAAATGATAATAAAACTGAAAAAGATAGTGCACCTGTTAAAGTGGAAGCAGTCTAGGTCTTTGATGAAGAAAAATGATTTTTTTTCACTATTACAAACTTGAATATTCGAAGAAGAATCAGATGCAAGATGACTGGTTGGATTTGATGTATCCTTTTGTATGAGGGTGACTTTCATATGACACTGAAGTGATACTACCTCTTGCTATGTTGAAATCATTGGGAAACTTGCAAAGCAGCAATAGTACATGTTACCTTCAAGGAACATGTCAAATTGAAACCATTTGTTTTATATTTTTTATTATTTGAGGCAGGGATCTCAGCAGAAGTTATATTGAATACATTTTGGTATTTGTATGTTCAACTGCATGTGCAGTTCAGGTGTGTATTACTGAGTGCTGCAAATGAATGAATGCACTTGGGGAATGAAAATGTTACTTTTGTAAGAATGTAAATTCTAAAACCAATAAAATATTTTTGAAATATGGTTTGTGTACAGTTGATGCAAAGTATTTAAGTTGATTTTTTATTTATGGTGCAATTGAATGCGTAAGTTTATTTAGGAAATAAAATTTATTATAAAACTATGGGATCTGAACTATTAAAAACTGATAATAAAACTTGATATTTACCTAAGTTACTTTGTTCCTGCATTCGTAGTTTTGATTTACTAAATCTTCATACAGCTAAAGGATCTATGCACCTGAAACAAATGCAGTGTTGAAACCATTAGAAGTTAACCTTGTATGTACTGAACTAAATAAACCATCTCCATACAAAAATTTTCTGTTTTTTTATTTATATAATTCTCAATCTGAGTAACATAGAAAATCTGAATATTAGCTTCAATCAGGCAACATTATGCACAGTATTCCAGCCACCATGCATTTTAAATTTGGTATTAACTAAATTAAGCAGCAAGTATTTCTGGTTTTGAGATTTTATTTGATATGTTCCATGGGAATGAATAGGGTTTCATTCAAGTTCATGCCATTTAGCTAGATGATCTGTATTTTCATACACCTACCCTAACACTTTTTTTTGTGGGAGAGTGTTACTGCTTAAGCCAATATATGTTAGCACAGTAGAAGTTTTGCAAACTAATACATGACATGGTTTGGAGATGCAGGTGTTGGACTGGGGTGTACAAAGTTAAAAATCACACAACACCAGGTTATAGTCCCAACAGGCTAAATTGGAAGCACACTAGTTTTCGGAGTGACGCTCCTTCATCAGGTATTATTTAATTTGACTACTTGCTGTACCTTTATGCTGAGTTTAAGTACAAAGGCCAAACTAGCTACTCTATCTTTCAAAGTGGACATTCACATTTTCCCACATGGTATTCCATCAACCAAACCTGCTTTAATTATTCTATAATAAGATTGGTGAGGTATTATGTCTAAGGAACAGGAGATTTGACGTTTCGGGCATAAGCCCTTCAGGATTCCTGAAGAAGGGCTTATGCCCGAAACATCGAATCTCCTATTCCTTGGATGCTGCCTGAACTGCTGTGCTTTTCCAGCAACATGTTTTCAGCTCTGATCTGCAGACCTCACTTTCTCTTCGAGGTATTATGTCTAGCACACACATGTTGGACTAAGTATTAATCAAGTTTTCTGTATAGGAATCTGGGTAACTGATAATATTGAGTAAATTAGCTGGTGAACATACAAACTATGTCTTACAATTTCAATTGTAAAAGAAAATTTAATGAAGTTTAAAATATGTGGATGAAAGTATGTATTGAAAATTAGAAGGAAGTGTGCTAAGAGATGAGGTGGTTGAACAATACAAGGTTAAATGGAGTGGAACCAATACTGAAGATTAAATCTAATGAACATCGTCTGCTCTTAGATCAGCAAATAGAAAAGATCTGAGGGAGTAAGTACTGCAGGAAAGCTTTGCAGTTATGCAATGTGACAAAATTATCAAAAGTTGTGGAACAATAATGAAGTTGAAGAAATGGCTTCATTGGATATTGGGGTATAGTTTTTAAATCATTTATGGGATATGGGTGGTATTGGTAATATTAGCATTCGTTACTTTAATTTTATTTAGAATCAACTTGTTGAATTGATGTATTCTATACAATGAATGAACCCCATAGTTGTCTATGAAAACCTGGGATTTTGGCTGAACAACATTTCAAAGACTTGAGGGGACAGGGATGTTGTCGGTTAGACTTGGAGGTGATAAGGTGCAGTTATTTCCAAAGAAAAGTAGGCTTCAAGATGCTGATTTTCATGATCTAGGAATGTGAAGGGGACAACATCATTGCCTATTGTTTATGGGGCATGTCTCACTTTCCAAAACCTGTGATTAAGTACTGAAGGAAAAAATAATATTTTGAGACGGTGTACTTGGATACTGTCTTGGTCCTATCTGACACTGTGATTGGCCAGCTGAAAATTTATTGGTGCAAAGCAAATTAATTTCCAATCTATGTTATTATATGAGTTTAATATCTAAAGTTACAAACCGAACATGACCTCGAGGGGGTTATAACACCTCGTGCTTGACTAGCTCCCTGGACGGTCTGAATTTCCGAAGACCTGATGGTGCTGAGCTGGTAACGGTGGGAAGTAAAATGTTCACAAAACGCGTGGTCTTGGAGGAGATGCTGGTGTCTGGCTGAACTTCATAACTCTGTTGATAAGTAAATTTATTTCCTGGCTGACGACTTTCTCTCATTTACCAATGGGTACTTGGTTTTTATGTGCCCTCCTTGGATGTTTGCTGCATTTTCTTTGCATCAGCCATAGTGATGATTAAATACCTGAATATATGCCGGCTCCTGATCCAAGCAAACACGTACTGCTTAATTTTCTGAGGATTCACTTTTGGTACTGAATACAGGCATTCTGATATACTGCAACAGTTGCATTCCGAAAATCACTATACACTTTCAGTACAAAGTTCATGTTATCCAAACAGCATCCACAATTTGTCAATCATGTTATAGCCAATTCGTGTTGACAAAACATGCATTATGCTATAATGACCTGTATTGCAAACATTGGTGAACATCCTTACCTTTGACCTTACAGAGGGCAAGTCATTGATAAAACAACTTAGTTTAGGACAAATTCTAAGTTGATAGATGAAAAAATACCATGCTGGTTTAATTATGGGGGAAACGAAGTTTGGTTGTGTGTAAGAGCACTTCTGGATATGAAAAAAGCAATGGAAAAAAAGGCAAAGTCTTAAAGCAGGGTTTTTGTGCTGCCATGGTAACATCCCTACCTTTGGCCCAGATGACCTAGGTTCAAGTCCCACCTGCGCAAGACATGTTTGAACAGTTTGATACAGCAATAAAGTCCTAAAGAAATACTCTGCTTGGCTGAGATAATTTAGTTTTAGCAATGACAAAAAAACATTTCTGCAAAACATAATTTCAGACAGTTGGGTTTGACTTAAACTGAGCCACAAGTATTCAGCAAATTATTGGTTAAGTGCAACCCTATAACACTGATGAGAACACCTGTCATTACATTGCTGCTGATTGAGAGTACACTGGTCGAGTTGTAATTGGATAAATTAGACTTGCTCTGCTTTTTGTGGCCAGGACATAACTGGAGATGGTACTGAGCTGGCAGGTTGGAACTAGGTAAGGTAGGGGGACAGGAAATGAAACTGGTGAAGTCCACATTGATGCCCTGGGTTGAAGTGTTCCGAGGTGGAAGATAAGGCGTTCTTCCTCCAGGCATTGGGTGGTGATGGACTGGTAGTGGAGGAGGCCCAGAACCTGTATGTCCTTGGCAAGCGGGAGGTGGAGTTGAAATGTTCGGCCACGGGGTGGTGGGGTTGATTGGTGCAAGTGTCCCAGAGATGTTCCCTAAAGCACTCTGCGAGAAGACATCCTGTTTCCCCAATGTAAAGGAGACTGCATTGGGAGCAATAGATACAATAAATGACATTTGTGGATGTGCAGGTGAAACTTTGATGCATGTGGAAGGCTCCTTTGGGGCCTTGGATGGAGGTGAGGGGGGAAGGTGTGGGCACAGGTTTTGCAATTCCTGTGGTGGCAGGGGAAGGTGCCAGGAGGAGATGGTAGGTTGTTAGGGGTCGTGGACCTGACCATATAATCACGGAGGGAACGGTCTTTGCGGAAAGTGGAAAGGGGTGGGGAGGGAAATATTCCTGGTGGTGGGGTCTGTTTGTAGGTGGTGGAAATGTCGGCGGATGATGTGGTTTATGTGAAGGTTGGTGGGGTGGAAGGTGAGGACCAGGGAGGTTCTGTCCTTGTTGCAGTTGGAGGGGGTGGGGTTTGAGGGCGGAGGTACGGGACGTGGATTAAATGTGTTGGAGGGCATCTTCAACCGCATGAGAAGGGAAATTAAGGTCTGGTGTGTTCTGTGGTGGAACTGGTCCTCGTGAGAGCAGATACGGTGGAGGCGGAGGAATTGAGAAAAGGAGATAGCATTTTTGCAGGAGGTAGGATGGGAAGAGGTGTAATCAGGTAGCTGTGGGAGTCAGTGGGTTTGTAAAAATGTCAGTGTTAAGTCGGTTGTCATTGATGGAAATGGAGAGGTCCAGGAAGGGGTGGGAGGTGTCAGAGACGGTCCAGGTGAATTTAAGGTTGGATGGAATATGTTGGTGAAGTTGATGAACTGCTCAACCTCCTCAGGGTAGCACGAGGTGGCGCTGATGCAGTCATCAATGTAGCAGAGGAAGAGGTGGGGAGTGGTGCCAGTGTAACTATGGAAGATGGACTGTTCTACATAGCCAACAAAGAGACAGGCATAGCTGGGGCCCATGCGGGTGCCCATGGCTACCCCTTTTGTCTGGAGGAAGTGGGAGGATTCGAAGGAGAAATTGTTAAGGGTGAGGACCAGATCAGCGAAACAAATGAGAGTGTCAGTGGAAGAGTACTGGTGGTGACTTCGGGAGAGGAAGAAACGGAGGGCTTGGAGGCCCTCGTCATAGCGGATGGAGTTGTCAAGGGTTTGGATGTCCATGGTGAAGATGTGGACTTGGGGCTAGGGAAATGGAAGTCTTGGAAGAGGTGGAGAGTGTGGGTTGTGTCTCAAATGTATGTGGGGAGTTTCTGGACTGGGGAGATAGGACAGTATCGAGGTAGGTGGAGATGTGTTCGACGGGGCAGGAGCAAGCTGAGACAATGGGTTGGCCGGGGTGGTCAAGCTCGTGAATCTTGGGAAGGAGGTAGAATCGTGCGGTGTGGGGTTCCTGAACTATGAGTTTGGAAGCTGTGGGTGGGACATCTCCTGAGGTGATGAGGTTCTGCATGGTCTGGGAGATGATGGTTTGGTGATAGGGGATGAGGTCATGGTCGAGGGGGCAGTAGGATGAGGTGTCTTCGAGTTGACATCTGGCTTCAGCGGTGTAGAGGTCAGTGCACTAAACCATCACTGCACCCCCTTTATCTGCTGGTTTGAGGGTGAGGTTGGGATTGGAGCAGAGGGAGTAGAGGGCTGCGCGTTGTGAAGGTGAGAAGTTGAAATGGGGGAGGGAGGTAGACAGGTTGAGACGGTTAATGTCTCAGGAGCAGTTGGAACTGAAGAGATCGAGGGTGAGTAATAGTCCAGCACGGGGTGTCCAGGTGGATGGAGTGTGTTGGAGGCGGGTGAAGGGGTCCTCGGCAGGTGGGCAGGAGTCCTGATTGAAAAGACTTGAACCTAGGCCTTCTGGCTCAAAGATATGGACATAATCAAGGTACCACATGAGATCAGACATACCTGGCCAAATTATAAAGGAATATGTATGACTTGCTAGCCATTATGGAAACTTGATTGCAGCAAGGTTTACCAGGTTAGGAGTCTGAATATTATAGTCAATTTGACATTTTGGATAGACAGATAGATAATTCTGTAAATTAAGGATGAAATTACTATTATAACCAGAGATGATCTTAGCTGGAATCAGCAAGGATGTAAATTCAGTTTTGATAAAGAAATATAGGAAAGGTAAGAGGTCACTTGCAGAAGTAGCTTACAGGCTCCCTCAGTGGTTACACTACAGAACAGAACACATGTGAAGAAATGAATATGCAAGAGGTACTGCAATGATCATCAGTGATTTCAATTCATTAAATGAATCAGATTGCCTGGGAAATAAGACTGTAGAGTATAATGGGACAATTTCTCAAACTTCATGTTCAAGAGCCTATCAGGGAGCAAGCAATTCTATAAATTCTGAAGAAGAGTCATTGTGGAAAGAGTCACTTTCTATCTCCACAAATATTGACAGATATGCTGAGTTTCTCCAATACTTTGTTTTTCAGATTTTCAGCATCTGCAATATTTTGCTTTTATTTAGGCTATTCTAGACCTGGTAATAGACATTGAGATACAATTAATCACAATGGCTAAGTGGTTAGCACTGCTGCCTCACAATGCTAGGGACTTAGGTTCAATTCCACCCTTCAGTGTGACGTCTGTGTGGAGTTTGCACATTCTCCCTGTGTCTGTGTGGGTTTGCTTCTGTTTCTTCCCACAGTCCAAAGATTTGGATTTCCAATCATCCAAAGATGTGCAGGTTAGGTGGATCAGCCATTCTAAATTGCCTGTAGTGTCCAGGGATGTGTAGACTAGGTGGATTAGCCACAAGGTGGGTCAGGTTAAAGGGATAGGATTAGATGCTCTTCAGATGGTTGGTGTGGACTTGAGCCAAATGGCCTGTTTCCTCACTGTAGGGATTCTATGAATAATGTCATAGTAAAGAAGGTTCTCTGTGACACCAATTACAGAATTTCACATTTGCTTTAAGTGTGAGAAATGTTGGTCCGAGATTAATATTTTAAACCTAAAAAAAGTTCTGAATGCAAATTTTGCTAAAGTGACCTGTAAAGTTGCCATACTCCACCCAGACCATAGCACTACTCTCAGAGAGAGATGACTGGTGATGGTTTAACCTGAGGGTCACCCTGCATCAGATGAGAGGAGAGATTGAGAAGGAGAGACTCATGGTAACCTCAGCTGGTCAAAGAATTGAACCCATGCTGTTGGAATCAGTCTGCATTGTAAACTAACCATCTGTGCTGCCTCCCAAGCATTTTGCTTTCTGGAGGTGACAGATGTAAATGACAGCTTCTCTAGTCATGCAAAGCCATCTCCAGCATTGCCTTTCAGCAAACTGCTGGGAGATTGAAAGGAAGGTGATGACCTAGTGGTATTTTTGCAAGAATCCAAAATTCAGAAATTCAGCTAATTTGGGACCTGAGTTAGAATCATAGAACATAGAAAGATACAGCGCAGTACAGGCCCTTCGGCCCTCGATGTTGCGCCGACCGAATCCTACCTAACCTACACTAGCCCAATAACTTCCAAATGCCTATCCAATGCCCGCTTAAATGACCATAAAGAAGGAGAGTTCACCACTGCTACTGGCAGGGCATTCCATGAACTCACAACCCGCTGTGTAAAGAATCTACCCCTAACATCTGTCCTATACCTACCACCCCTTAATTTAAAGCTGTGTCCCCTAGTAACACCTGACTCCATTAGCGGTAAAAGGTTCTCAGTGTCGACCCTATCTAAACCCCTAATCATCTTATACACCTCTATCAAATCTCCCCTAAACCTTCTCTTCTCCAATGAGAACAGCCCCAAGTGCCTCAGCCTTTCCTCATAAGATTTTCCTACCATTCCAGGCAACATCCTGGTAAACCTCCTCTGCATTCGTTCCAATGCCTCCACATCCTTCCTATAGTATGGCAACCAAAACTGCACACAATACTCCAGATGAGGCCGCACCAGAGTCTTATACAGTTGCAACATGACCTCAGGACTCCGGAACTCAATTCCTCTACCAATAAAGCCCAGTACACGATATGCCTTCCTCACAGCACTATTTACCTGGGTGGCAACTTTCAGAGATCTGTGTACATGGACACCAAGATCCCTCTGCTCATCCACACTACCAAGTAGCCTACCATTAGCCCAGTAATCCATCATCTTGTTACTCCTACCAAAGTGAATGACTTCACACTTAGCTACATTGAATTCCATTTGCCACCTTTCTGCCCAGCTCTGCAACTTATCTATATCCCGCTGTAACCTACCACTTCCTTCCTCACTATCCACAACTCCACCGACTTTTGTGTCATCCGCAAACTTGCTTACCCAGCTTTCAAGCCCTTCCTCTAGATCATTTATAAAGATAACAAAAAGCAATGGTCCCAAAACAGATCCTTGTGGTACACCGCTAGTAACTGCACTCCAAGATGAACTTAGTCCATCAACTACTACCCTCTGTCTCCTTCCAGCCAGCCAATTCCTAATCCAAACCTCTAATGTATCCTCAATGCCATACCTCCGTAGTTTTAGCATTAGCCTACCATGGGGAACCTTATCGAACGCCTTACTAAAATCCATATACACAACATCTACTGCTTTACCCTCGTCCACTTCCTTAGTCACCTTCTCAAAGAACTCAATAAGGTTTGTGAGGCACGACCTGCCCTTCACAAAACCATGCTGGCTATCCTTGATCACGTTATTCCTATCCAGATGTTCATAAATCTTATCCCTTACCATTCTCTCTAAGACTTTGCCCACCACTGAAGTCAGACTCACTGGCCTATAGTTACTAGGGCTATCCCTACTCCCTTTCTTGAACAAGGGGACCACATTCGCTATCCTCCAGTCCTCTGGTACTATTCCCGTTGACAATGACGACATAAAAATCCAGGCCAATGGCTCTGCTATCTCCTCCCTAGCTTCCCATAGGATCCTAGGGTAAATGCCATCAGGCCCAGGAGACTTATCTATTTTCATCCTCTCCAATATTCCCAGAACCTCTTCCCTGCATATTTCCAGGCCATCCATTCTAATCATTTGTGACTCCATATTCACGTCAGCAACAGTGTCCTGTTCCTGAGTGAATACTGATGAAAAGTATTGATTTAGTGTCTCTCCAATCTCCTCCGCCTCCACACACAACTTCCCACTACTATCCTTGACTGGACCGATACCTACCCTAGTCATCCTTTTATTCCTGAAATTTAATTTTAATAAAAGATATCTGGAATTAAGAAACTACTAATGACTGTTGGAAAAACCATCTAGTTCACTAATACAGAGAATGTACCATCCTTTGCTGGTCTGGGTTAGAAGGACTCCATACTTAGAGCAATTTGATTGACTCTCAACTACCCTCTGAAATGACTTAGCAAGCCATTCAGTTATGTCAATCACTACAAAGTCTCAACATGGCTGAGGAGCTGGTGTATGGGAGAAGGATTCATGTGTTTGGATCATTGGAAGCTGTTTTGTGGTAGAAGTGACCTGTACAAGAAGGACAGATTGCACCTAAATCGGAAGGGGATTAATAAACTGGCAGGGAGATTTGCTCAAGCTGCTCAGGAGGATTTAAACTAGCAAGGTTGGGGGGGAGGGGAGGTGGGACCCAAGGAGATAGTGAGGAGAGATTTCAATCTGAGACTGGTACAGTTGAGAACAAAGGCGAGTCAAACAGTCAGGGCAAGCAGGAACAAAGCAGAGAACAAGGGACGACTGATAAATTAAACTGCATTTATTTCAATACAAGAGGCCTAACAGGGAAGGCAGATGAACTCAGGGCATGGTTAGGGACATGGGACTGGGATATCATAGCAATTACAGAGACGTGGCTCAGGGATGGACAGGACTGGCAGCTTAATGTTCCAGGATACAAATGCTACAGGAAGGACAGAAAACGAGGCAAGAGAGAAAGGTGAGTGGTGTTTTTGATAAGGGATAGCATTACAACTGTACTTTGGGAGGATATTCCCAGAAATACATCCAGGGAAGTTATTTGGATGGAACTGAGAAATAAGAAAGGGATGATCACCTTATTGGGATTATATTATAGACCCCCTATTGGTCAGAGGGAAATTGAGAAACAAATTTGTAAGGAGATCTCAGTTATCTGTAAGAATAATAGGGTGGTTATGGTAGGGGATTTTAACTTTCCAAACATAGACTGGGACTGCCATAGTGTTAAGGGTTTAGATGGAGAGGCATTTGTTAAGTGTGTACAAAAAAAATTTCTGATTCAGTATGTGGATGTACCTACTGGAGAAGCTGCAAAGTTTGACCTACTCTCGGGAAATAAGGCAGGGCAGGTGACTGAGGTGTGAATTGGGGAACGTTTTGGGGCCAGCGACCATAGTTCTATTAGTTTTAAAATAGTGATGGGAAAGGATAGACCAGATCTAAAAGTTGAAGTTCTAAATTGGAAGAAGGCCAATTTTTATAGTATTAGGCAAGATCTTTCTAAAGCTGATTGGGCACAGATGTTCACAGGTAAAGGGACAGCCGGAAAATGGGAAGCCTTCAGAAATTAGATAACGAGAGTCCAGAGACAGTATATTCCTGTTAGGGTGAAAGGAAAGGCTGGTAGGTGTAGGGAATGCTGGATGACTAAAGAAGTTCAGGGTCTGGATAGAAAAAAACAGGAAGCATATGTCTGGTATAGACAGGATAGATCGAGTGAATCCTTAGAAGAGTATAAAGGCAGTAGGAGCATATTTAAGCAAGAAATCAGGAGGGCAAATAAGGGAACATGAAATAGCTTTGGGAAATAGAGTAAATGAGAATCCAAAGGGTTTTTACAAATACGTTAAGGGCAAATGGGTAACTAGGGAGAGAATAGACCCCCTCAAAGATCAGCAAGGCAGCATTTGTGCAAACCCGCAGGAGGTGAGGCAGATACTAAATGAGTATTTTGCATCAGTATTTACTATGGAAAAGGACATGGAAGATACAGAATGTAGGGAAATAGATGGTGACATCTTGAAAAATGTCCATATTAGAAAGGAGGAAGTGTTGGATGTCTTCAAACGCATAAAAGTGGATACATTCCCAGGACCTGATCAGGTGTACCCTAGAACTCTGTGGGAAGCTAGGGAAGTGATTGCTGGGCCTCTTGCTGAGATATTTGTATCATCGTTAGTCACAGGTGAGGTGTCGGAAGACTGGAGGTTGGCAAACGTGGTGCCACTTTTTAAGAAGGGCGGTAAGGACAAGCCAGGGAACTATAGACCGGTGAGCCTGACCTTGGTGGTGGGCAAGTTGTTGAGGGAATCCTGAGGGACAGGATGTACATGTATTTGGAAAGGCAACGACTGATTAGGGATAGCCAACATGACTTTGTGTGTGGGAAATCATGTCTCACAAATTTGATTGAGTGTTTTGAAGAAGTAACAAAGAGGATTGATGAGAGCAGAGCGGTAGATGTGATCTATATGGACTTCAGTAAGGTGTTCGACAAGGTTCGCAATGGGAGATTGGTGAGCAAGGTTAGATCTCATGGAATACAGGGAGAACTCGCATTTGGATACAGAATTGGCTCAAAAGTAGAAGACAGAGGGTGTTGCTGGAGGGTTGTGACCAGTGGAGTGCCACAAGGATTGGTGCTGGGTCTGCTACTTTTCAGCAATTATATAAATGATTTGGATGTGAGAATAAGAGGTATAGTTAGTAAGTTTGCTGATGACACCAAAATTGGAGTTGTAGTGAAGAGGTTACCCCAGATTACAACGGGATCTTGATCAGATGGGCCAATGGGCTGAGAAGTGGCAGATGGAGTTTAATTGAGATAAATGTGAGGTGCTGGATTTTGGGAAAGCAAATCTTAGCAGGACTTATACACTTAATAGTAAGGTCCTAGGGAGTGTTGCTGAACAAAGCGTCCTTGGAGTATGGGTTCATAGCTCCTTGAAAGTGGAGTTGCAGATAGATTGGATAGTGAAGAAGGCGTTTGTTATGCTTTCCTTTATCAGTCAGAGTATTGAGTACAGGAGCTGGGAGGTCATTTTGTGGCTGTACTGGACATTGGTTAGGCCACTGTTGGAATTTTGCGTGCAATTCTGGTCTTCTTCCTATCAGAAGGATGTTGTGAAACTTGAAAGGGTTCAGAAAATATTTACAAGGATGTTGCCAAGGTTGGAGGATTTGAGCTATAGGGAGAGGTTGAATAGGCTGGGGCTGTTTTCCCTGGAGCGTCGGAGGCTGAGGGGTGACCTTATAGAGGTTTACAAAAGAATGAGGGGCATGGATAGGATAAATAGACAAAGTCTTTTCCCTAGGGTGGGGGAGTCCAGAACTAGAGGGCATAGGTTTAGGGTGAGAGGGGAAAGATATAAAAGGGACCTAAGAGGCAACATTTTCACTCAGTGTGTGTACTTGTATGGAATGAGTTGCCAGAGGAAGTTGGAGGCTAGTACAATTGCAACATTTAAAAGTCATCTGGATGGGTATATGAATAGGAAGGATTTGGAGGGATATGGACCAGGTGCTGGCAGGTGTGACTGGATTGGGTTGGGATATCTGGTTGGTACGGACGAGTTGGACCAAAGGGCCTGTTTCCATGCTGTACATCTCTATGACTCTATGAAGGAAATAGATTTGGACAGACCTCCTGGCATCAACCTAGGAATGGAAAAGACAATGGCCAAAATAGCTCTGTCGACCTTGCAGAGCCCACTTTATTAACATCTAGGGGCCAGTGCCAAAATTGGAAGGACTGTCTCACAAGCAACAGCCTGACATCATACTCATGAATTCATACTTTACAGCCAATGTCCCAAACACACCATCCCTATCCCTGGATGTGTCCTGACTCACTGGGTTATGACCCAGCAGAGGTTATGACACAGTAATATGCAGTCAGAGGGGACTTGCCCTGGGAATATTCAACATTGCCTTCAGACACCATGAGGTCAAGCATGGGTTAAACATGTTTCAGGTTAAATATGGGCAAGGACACTTCCTGCTGATTACCACATACTGTACTCCTCAGCTGATGAATCAGGTACTCCTCCATGTTGAACAACACTTTGAGGAAGTACAGAGGATGGCAAGGATGCAAATGTACTCTGGGTGGGGGATTCTAACTATGCCACCAAGAATGGCTCTATGGCACTGATCAAGCTGGTCAGGTCTTACGTGATGGAACTGTTAGACTGGATCTGTGGCAGGTGGTGAGGGAACCAACAAGAGGGAAAAACATACTTGACCTCATCCATATCAATCTGCTGATTGTAGATGCATCTATCCATGACAGTATCAGTAAGAGTGACCACTGCACAGTGTTTGTGGAGACAAAGCCCCATCTTCACCTTGACAATACCCTCCAAAATGATGCGTGGCACTATCACTGTGCTAAATGGAACAGACATTTGAACTGAGTTAGCAACTCAAAACTGGGCATCCATGAAGCATTGTGGGCCATCAATAGCAGCAGAATTGTACTCCAGCACAATCTATAACCTCATGGCCTGGCATATCCCCACTTAACCATTACCATCAAGCCAGGGGATCAACCCTGGCTCAATGCAGAGTGCAGGAGGGCATGCCAGGAGCAGTGCCAGGGAGACCTAAGCTGACGTGTCAACCCTGGTGAAGATACCAAACAGAATTATTATGCCAAATGGCATAAGCGGGAAATGATAGGCAGATCTCAGAGATCCCACAATCAACAGATCAGATCTAAACTCTGCAGTCCTGCTACATCCATTCATGAATAGTGTGGATATTTAACTCACTGGAGGAGGAGGATGCTCCACAAATATCCCTAACCTCCATGACGGAAGAGACAAATACATCAGTATAAAGGAAAAGGTTGCAGCAATCTTCAGCCAGGAGTGCTAAGTGGATAATTTATCTCAGCATCCCCCAGATGTATGCAGCTTTACAGATACCTGTCTTCAGCCAATTTATTTCACTCCACGTGATATTAAGAAATGGTTGGAGGCACTGGATACTGCAAAGACTATGGGCCCTGACAACATTCCGGCAATAGTAATGAAGATTTGTACTCTAGAATTGGTTGCTCCCCTTGCCAAGTTGTTTCAGTGAAATTACTTTTGGTTGGCATGTACCTGACATTGGAGAAAATTGTCCAGGTACCTCCTGTATGTAAAGATTAGATTAGATTCCCTACAGTGTGAAAACAGGACCTATGGCCCAACAAGTCCACATCGACCCTCCGAAGAGTAACCCACCTAGTCCCATCTCCCTCTGACAAATGCACCTAACACTATGGGTAATTTAGCATGGCCAATTCACCTGACCTGCACATCTTTGGACTGTGGGAGGAAACCGGAATACCCGGAGAAAACCCGCATAGACATGGGGAAATGTGCAAACTCCACACAGGTTGGAATCGAACCTGGGAGCCTGGTGCTGTAAGGCAGCAGTGATTACCAATGAGTCAACATGCCGCGTTGTAAAAAGCAGGAGAAATCTAACACAACCAATACCACCCCATCAGCCTACTCACAATCATCAGTAAAGTGATGGAAGGTGATCAACTCTGCTCAGCAATAACCTGTTCAGTGATGCTCAATTTGGATTCCACCAGGGCCACGCAGCTCCTGACCTCATTCCAGCCTTGGTTCAAACATGGACAAAAGAGCTGAATTCCAGAGGTGAGGTGAGAGTGACAGTCATAGAACATAGAAAAATACAGCGCAGTACAGGCCCTTCAGCCCTCGATGTTGCGCCGATCCAAGCCCACCTAACCTACACTAGCCCACACAAGGACTAGCCTACACTAGTGCTTGACATCAAGGCCATCTTTGACCTGGTGTAGAAAAACTGGAGTCAATGGGTATCTGGGGGCAAACTTCAACATTGGTTGGAGTCATACCTCACACACAGGAAGATGATTGTGGTTGTTGGAGGTCAGTCATCTCAGCTTTAGGACATTTCTGCGGGAGTTCCCCAGGCTAGTATCTGAGGTCATCAGCTGCTTCATCAATTCCCCTCTCTCCATCATAAGGTCAGAAGTGAGGATGTTCGCTGATGACTGCACAATGTTCAGCACCATTTACGACTACTCAGATAGTCAAAAGTCTATGTTCAAATGCAACAAGATTTGGACAATATCCAGGCTTGAGCTGACAAGTGGCAAGTAACATTCACACCATAAAAATGCCAGGCAATACCATCTCAAATAAAATACCCTTGCCATTTAATGGTGTTACCATCACTGAATCCTCTAATATCAACATCCTTGGGTTTACCACTGACCAGAAACTCAACTGGACTTGCCACATAAACATGGTGGCTATAAGAGCAGGTCAGCATCTAGGAATACTACAGCAAGTAACTCACCTCCTGACTCTCCAAAACCCATCAACCATCTACAAGGCATAAGTCAGCAGTGTGATGGAATACCCCCCACTTGCATGGATGAATGCAGCCCCAAAAACACTCAAGAGGCTTGACCTCATCCAGGACAAAGCAGTCGGCTTGATTGGCACCACATCCACTAAGATCCACTCCCTCACCTGCGACAATTAGTAGCAGCAGTGTGTGCTATCTACAAGTTGTGCTACAGAAATTCACCAAAGATCATTAGACAGCACCTTGCAAATCCATGACCACTTCCATCTAGAAAGACAAGGGGAGCAGATATATGGGAACACCATTACCTGAAAGCTCCCTTTTGAGCTACTTATCATTCTGACTTGGGAATATTTTGTGCTTCCTTCACTGTTCCTGGATCAAAATCCTGGAATTTCCTCCATAATGGCATTGGGGTAAACCCACAGCAAATGGACTGCAGAAGGTAGCTCATCACCACTTTCTCAAGGGCAACTAGGGACACGCAATAAATGCTGACCAGCCAGTGACACCCACATCCCATAAATGAATTTTAAAAAAGCTGCAACACCTTGGATACCCTGTCATTCAGTAGACAGTTTGCTCATCCACAGTTGCAGACCCCTGAATCACATATCTCAGGTTTTGTTGGAATGGCTAATCCCTTCTTTTCTTTCTCATTCTTCTGAGAGATTTTATAATCAACCTGTTCAGAGAGGTTATTAGACAGCTCTGAAGCAGCTGGGGCTGGAACCTGGTTTCCCGTCACAGAGGCAGGGACACTGCCACTGCACCACAAGATTGATAGCAGAGAAACTTCATAAGACACTTCCCCAACATCATATTTTTTTTTTCGTCTGCTTTATTATGCCACCTGTGAAATCATGTGGTTTTGGATGGTTAATAGTTCAAATTGTGATACACAGTATATTACAATTACGTGAAACAGATTGTACAGACCAGAGCATCCTTACCTAGCCATCATTACAAACATACAAACAAGGAATAAGAGTAAGCCCCTTGGCCCTTTGTGCCTGCTTTGCTGTTCAACAAGTAAATGACTGATCTGATTTTAACCTCAATACTATATTTCTGAAAATCCCTGATAATCTTTCATTCCATTGATAATCAAGAATCTCTCTCTCTCTCTCTAGCTTAAAATTCTTTAATGATTCTACATCCATGGCCTTTTGAAGAAGGGAATTACAAAGACATACAGAACTGAAAGACAAAATGTTTCCTATCTGTGTTGAGCAGACCCTCATTTTTAAACTATGATCCCTCGTTCTGGATTCTCTGGCAAGAGGGAAAATCCTTTCAACATCCACCCAGCCAAGCCCCCACAGGATCTTATGTTTCAATTAATTCACCTCAGACTACTCAAAACTCCAGAGGCCTTTCCTGTCTTCATAAGGTAATCTGTTCATTCTAGGTATTAGTTTAATAAACCTTCTCTGCTTCCAATACATTAACATTCATCCATAACCATGGTTACCAGTACTGTACATGGTATTCAGATGTGTGTCTCACCAATTCCCTGTATAACTGCCCTACTCTTGTATTGAATTCCATTGCAATAAAATATGACATTCTGTTAGCTTTCTTGATTACATGATTTCCTGGTGAGTACCTGCATACTAATCTTCTGTGATTCATGCAGTGGGACACTCAGATCTCTCTGCATCTCAGAGCTCTACAACTTCTCACCATTTCGATAATATGTTTTTTTTTTCATTCTTTCTGGAAAAATGGACAACTTTGTATTTTCCCATTTTCCAGAATTTTGCTCACTCATTTGACCCATCTACATTCCTGTGTAGGCTCCTTATGTCCTCTTCACAACTCAGAATCTTTGTGTCATCAACAAATTTGCTTATCATACTTTTGACCCTTTCATTCAACTCATTCATATAAATTGTGAAAGATGAGGCCTCAGCACTGACCCCCTGACACGTGACTTGTGACATTCTGCCGGCTTGAAAAAGATCCATTTATAGTGACTCTCTGCTTCCTGCTATTCAACCAATTTTCATGCCAATCTGTTACCACCAACATCATGAACTTTTACTTTTCACAATAATCTTTGATGTGGCACCTTAGCTTTTTGAAAATCTAAATACAATATATCCACAGGTTGCTCTTATCTAAAACATAAGTTACTTCTTTTAAAATGTCAATAAATTAGGAAACATGATTTCCCTTTGAAAAAACCATGTTGGCTCTGTCTGATTACCTCAAAACTATCCAAGTTATAATGTCTTTAAAAATAGCTCCTAACATTCTCCATAGGACAACTAGCTGTCCTCTAGTTTTCTGCTTTCTGTCTTTTTGAATAAAGGAGTTACATTAATTATTTTCCAATCTAAAGGGATCTTCACTGAATTTTAGAAAATTAAAAGCAATGCATCAACTATTTCACCAACTACTTATTTTAAGGCCATAGGATTAGGATCCAAGAACTTGTCAATTCACGGATTCAACAGTTTATTCAGTGCTCTTTCATCGGTAACTATGATTTTCTTGAATTCCTCACTCTTTTCAATTCCTAGTTTTTAGTTATTTCTGGGATGCTACTTGTGAACATTGATTTAAAATACCTGCTCGATTTGCCTGCCATCTCTTTATCTTCCATCACTAATTCCCCGGACTCATTTTCTTAGGATCAACACGTATTTTATTAAGTCTCTTTTTTTTTAAATTCCTGAGAAACTGTTTCATATCTGTTTTTATATTTTTGGTTAAAATTCTCTTGCATTGTAATGTTTCCTTCTTATTAATCTTTTAGTGATTCTTTGCTATTTTAAAAATTCTGTTCAATCTGCTGACCTGTCACCTATCTTTGCACAATTACATGTCTTGTGTTTGAGTTTGATTCTATTTTTGACTTTATTTACTTAACAGGTGGGGTCTGTCCCTTAGAATATTTCTTATTTGTTGGCATGTATCTAATCTGCTTTTTCTGGGATACCTCCTTAAACGTTTGCCACTGCATCTCTATTGACTATCCCTTGACCTAAATTTCTAGTTAACCTCCGCTAGTTCTGCCTTCATGTCCTGCTTTTGCTTAAATTCAAAATAGTTAGCTTGGATCCATACTTCTGTCCTGTAATCTGTACATAAAATGCTACCCCGGGATAATTTCGTTAGGTTAGTGACTAATCTCATCTCACTGGGCAAAATCAGGCCAAGTCGAGCCTGCTCTATGGAGGAGAAAGTAAGGTCTGCAGATGCTGGAGATCAGAGCTGAAAATGTGTTGCTGGAAAAGCACAGCAGGTCAGGCAGCATCCAAGGAACAGGAGATTCGACGTTTCGGGCATAAGCTGCACTTTTCCAGCAATAAATTTTCAGCTCGAGCCTGCTCTGTGGCTGGTGCTATGACATGCTGGCCTAAGAAATTGTTCCAAATATTCAATGAATTCCTCCTCTACATTAATTTTTCCCTTTTAATTTTTGCAGTCAATATATGTTTATGTGCTTGTAAGTTTGTCATTTCCTCACTTTCATTTCCAACATTAACCTCTTTTCCACTTATTGCCATAAGACCAGAAGACCATAAGATATAGGAGCAGAGTTAGGCCATTCAGCCCATCAAGCCTGCTCTGCCATTCAATCATGGCTGATTTGTTTCTTAACCCCAGTCTCATGCCTTCTCCCCAAAACCCATGATCTCCTTACTAATCAAGAACTATCTATCTCTGTTTTAAATACACTCAATGACTTATACTCCACAGCCTTCTGCAGCAATGAGTTTCACAGATTCACCACCTCTGGCTGAAGAAATCCCTCTTTATCCCAGTACAAAAGATCTGTACCTTCACTCTGGGGCTGTACCCCTGGGTTCTAGACTCTCTTAATAATGAAAATATCTTTTCCACATTCACTGTACCCAAATCTCTCAGTATTCTGTAAGCTTCAAACAGATCCCCTTTAAACTGCATAGAGTATAGACCTAGAGTCCTTAACTGCTCCTCAGGTGACAAGCCTATCATCAATTGGATCATTCTTCTAAACCTTCTCTGGATTCCCTCCAACACCAGTATGTCCTTTCTTAGATTCGGGGCCCAAAACTGATCACAATATTACAAATGTGATCTTACTAGAGCTTTATACTGCTTCAGAAGTGCATTTCTGCTTTTGTCTTCTAGCCCTCTTGAAACGAATGCTAACATTTCACTTGCCTTCCTACCTAACTGAACCTGCATGTTAAACCTAAAAGAATCCTGGAGTAGGATTCCCAAGTCCTTTTGTGCTTCAGATTTCCAAAGCCTTTCCCATTTAGAAAAATGTGCATGCATTAATTCTTCCTCCCAAAGTGCATAACCTCACACTTTTCCACATTATATTCCATCTACCATCTCTTTGCCCACTCACCTAGCATGTCCAAGTCCTTCTGCAGCCTCTCCACTTCCTCAATACTACCTGTCTTTGTGCATTCCCGTAAACTTAACAACAATGTCCTCAGTTTTTTCCTCCAGATTGTCAATGTATGTTGTGAATAGCTATGGTCCCAAAACCTACCCCTGCGGAACTCCTTTAGTCACTAATTGCCATCTTGAAAAAGACCCCTTTATCCCTATTCTCTGCTTTCTGCTAATCAGCTAATCCTGTATCCATGCCAGTAACTTGCTCCAATGGCCGTAGGTTCGTATCTTGTTTAGCAGCCTCCTGTCTGGTACCTTGTCAAAAGCCTTCAGGTAATCCAAATAAATCATGTCCACTGGCTCTCTTTTTTTAACCTTGCTTGTTACCTTCTCAAAGAATTCTAACAGATTTGTCAAGCATGATTTCCTCTTGACAAAGTTATACTGCCTTGCCCTATTTTGCCATACATTTCAAAGTATTGTGCAATCTCATCCTTATTAATTGACTCTAAAATCTTATCAAAGATCGAGCTCAGGCTAACTGGCCTATAGCTTGTCTTCTGCCTCCTTCCCTTCTTGAGCAAGTCTGTTACATTATCCATTTTCCCATTCTTTAGGACCCTCCCTGACTTCAGTGATTGCTGAAAGATCACCACCAATGCCTTTACCACCTCCTCACCTATCTTCTTCAAAATGCTGAGGTGTAGCCCATCCAGTCTGGGTGGTTTATTGCCTTTAGACTTTTCAGCTTCCCCAGCGCCTTCTCCTTAGAGATGACCACTACACTCACATGTGTCCCCCAACTCTCCTGAAGTTCTGCAATGTGGCTGGTATCTTCTGTAGTGAAAACTGATGCAAGTACCAAATCACTTCTTTATTTTCTGTTATCACTTCTACAGCCTAATTTTTCGGCAACCAATGTCCACTCTGTCTTACCTCTTAGATATCTAAAAAAAACTTGCAATTTTTTATATTACTAATTAGACCACTTTCATATTTCATCTTCTCCTCCTTATTGATTTTTTAGTTTTGTTTGTAATTTATACAAACCATTGGATGAAAATTTAGGAGGCATGGTTACTAAGTTTTTAGATAATACCAAAATTAGTGCTACAGTCAACAATGAAGAGGGTTATTTAAAATTGCAAAAGAATCTTGATCAATTGGGCCAATGGACTGAAGAGTGGCAAATGGAGTTTAATTTGGATAGATGCAAGGTATTACATTTTGGTAAAACAAACAAGGGCACGACTTGTACAGTTAATGTTAGAACCCTGGGAAGTGTTATTGAACAGAGACCTAAGGGTGCAGGTATACAGTTCTTTGAATGTTCTGTCACTGGTATACAGAATGGTTAGAGCTGAAAATGTGTTGCTGGAAAAGCACAACA
Source organism: Hemiscyllium ocellatum (assembly GCF_020745735.1). Taxonomy (NCBI): domain Eukaryota; kingdom Metazoa; phylum Chordata; class Chondrichthyes; order Orectolobiformes; family Hemiscylliidae; genus Hemiscyllium; species Hemiscyllium ocellatum. The sequence continues at coordinate 62,220,099 of NC_083406.1, read as the reverse complement.
GGTCAGGCAGCATCCAAGGAGCAGGAGAATCGATGTTTCGGGCATGGGCCCTTCTTCAGGAATGAGGAAAGTGTGCCAAGCAGGCTAAGGTAAAAGGTAGGGAGGAGGGACTTGGGGGACGGCTGTTGGAAATGAGGAAACTGGAGAAATCTGAGTTCATCCCTTGTGGTTGGAGGGTTCCCAGGCGGAAGATGAGGTGCTCTTCCTCCAGCCATCGTGTTGCTATGGTCTGGCGATGGAGAAGTCCAAGGACCTGCATGTCCTTGGTGGAGTGGAAGGGAGAGTTGAAGTGTTGAGCCACGGGATGGTTGGGTTGATTGGTCCGGGTGTCCCAGAGGTGTTCTCTGAAATGTTCTGCAAGTAGGCGGCCTGTCTCCCCAATATAGAGGAGGCCACATCGGGTGCAGCGGATGCAGTAAATGATGTGTGTGGAGGTGCAGGTGAATTTGTGGTGGATATGGAAGGATTCCTTGGGGCCTTGGAGGGAAGTAAGGGAGGAGGTGTGGACGCAAGTTTTGCATTTCTTGCAGTTGCAGGGGAAGGTGCCGGGAGTGGAGGTTGGGTTGGTGGGGGGTGTGGGCCTGACGAGGGAATCACTGAGGGAGCGGTCTTTTCGAAATGCTGATAGGGGAGGGAAGGGAAATATATCCCTGGTGGTGGGGTCCGTTTGGAGGTGGCGGAAATGACGACGGATGATACGATGTATATGGAGGTTGGTGGGGTGGTAGGTGAGGTCCAGTGGGGTTCTGTCCTGGTGGCGATTGGAGGGGTGTGGCTCAAGGGCAGAGAAGCAGGAAGTGGAGGAGATGCGGTGGAGAGCATCGTCAATCACGTCTGGGGGGAAATTGGGGTCTTTGAAGAAGGAGGTCATCTGGATTGTTCGGTATTGGAACTGGTCCTCCTGGAAGCAGATGCGGCAGAGGAGAAGAAATTGGGATGGAGTTTTTACAGGGGGTAGGGTGGGAGGAGGTGTAGTCTAGGTAGCTGTGTGAGTCGGTCGGTTTATAGTAAATGTCCGCGTTGATTCGGTCGCCTGAGATAGAAATGGAAAAGTCTAGGAAGAGGAGGGAAGTCTGAGACGGTCCAGATAAATTTGAGGTCGGGGTGGAAGATGTTGGTAAAGTGGATGAACTGTTCAACCTCCTCGTGGGAGCACGAGGACATGCAGGTCCTTGGACTCCTCCATTGCCAGACCATAGCAACACGATGGCTGGAGGAAGAGCGCCTCATCTTCCGCCTAGGAATGAACTCAGATTTCTCCAGTTTCCTCATTTCCCCTTCCCCAACCTTGTCTCAGTCCCAACCCTTGAACTCAGCACCACCTTCCTAACCTGCAATCTTCTTCCTGACCTCTCCACCCCCACCCCCACTCCAGCTTATCACCCTCATCTTAACCTCCTTCCACCTATCACATTTCCAACGCCCCTCCCCCAAGTCCCTCTTAGCCTGCTTGGCACACTTTCCTCATTCCTGAAGAAGGCTCATGCCCGAAACATCGATTCTCCTGCTCCTTGGATGCTGCCTGACCTGTTGTGCTTTTCCAGCAACACATTTTCAGCTCTGATCTCCAGCATCTGCAGTCCTCACTTTCTCCATACAGAATATTTAAACAGGCATTTAGCACACTTGTCTTCATTGCCCAGACTATTGAGTACATGAGTTGGGACATCATGTTCAAGTGGTACACAATGTCAGGGAGGCCATTTTTGGAGTATTGTGTACAGGTCGGTCACCCTGTAATAGGAAGGATATTATTAAATTAGAGACGGTTTAGAAAAGATTTACCAGGTCGTCACTGGGACTGGAAGGTTTGAGACATGAGAGGAAGCTGGATAGACTAGGACCTTTATCACAGGAGCGTAGGAGTTAAGGGGCGACCTTATAGAGTTTTATAAAATCATGGGGGACATAGATAAGGTGAATAGCAAAGGTCTTTTCCTTAGGGCAGATGATTTCAAAACTAGGGGGTATTTTTTAAGATGAGAGGAGAAAGATTTAAAAGGGACCTGACGGACAACTTTTTCACATGTGGAATTAATTGCTAGAGGAAGTATTAGATGCAGATACAGCTGCAACATTTAAAAGACATTTCAGCAAGTACTTGAATAGGAAAGGTTTCAAGGGATATGTGCCAAACACAGGCCAGTAGAAATAGTTTAGTTGGGAAATTTGGTCGGTATGGATGAGTTGGACCGATGGGTCTGTTTCTGTGCTGTATGACTCTGTGGCTGTAGTTATCCTCTGCTGTTTTTAAAGGCTTTACAATTCTCTGGCTTACCACTAATCTCCACCACACTGCATGCATTTTCTTTTGCTGTTATGCTATCTACTTTTCTCATCAGCCATGGTTGCCTAAACCTACCCTTATCATTTTTATTCTATTTGCCTCACAAATTACCCCAGAAACCCGGCCCTCCGTTGCTGCTCCATTGTCTTCACTGCTAGGCTCCCTTTCCAATCAATTTGAGCCAGCTCCTCCCTCATGCCTGTATAGTTACCTTTACTCAACTGTAATATCATTACATCTGATTCATTCTTCTCCCTCTCAGCTGCAGGGTGAATTCTATTGTATTATAGTCACTGGTCCCTAGGGGTCCCTTCACTTTCAGCTCCCTAAACAAGTTTGCCTCATTACACATCACTAAATCCAAAATTGTTCCCTATTGGGCTGTAACACAAGCTGCTCCAAAAACCATCTCAAAGGCATTCCAAAAATTCCTTTTCTTAGATTTGCTACCAATATGATTTTCCCAGGCACCTGCATATTGAAGTCCCCCATGATTATTATATTAGTGCCTTTCTTACATGCCTTTTCTTTCACTATTTTCTATTTATTTTCTTCTCCACATCCTGAGAACTGTTGGAAAGCCTGAATACAATTCCGTTGGGACCGTAATTTCTTAACAACAAGGCAATCCCTTCCACTCTGCCCATCTGCCTGTCCTTTTGGTAGGAGTGTATCCTTGTTTATTTAGTTCCCAGCTCTGATCCCCTTGTAGCCATGCCTCTGTGATATCGACAATATTTTACCTTCAAATTTCAATCTGCACTATCTAAACAAGCTACTAAAATGGCTTACCTTGTTTTGTATACTACATGTCTTTAGTTAAAACACTCTCAGTCCTATGTTAGCTGCCCTTCTCTTCTCATAGTTGTCTCCTTATCTGCTGTACCTGAAGTTAGATACCTGACCTTTTACATACTGTGTGACTTATTACTTGTTCTGGAAACTTTAATAATCTCTACTGATCTCCACTTTTTCTGTAATTTCCCACAAAACTGAACCCATCCACCCACTATTCAGTTTAAAGCTCTAGCTATGGAAGGAGTGTCACTTATGTGTCCATTATTGTCCTTGAGAAAATCCCAATTTGAGCCATGTTCTCCAACTACTAAAGCCAAGGTGATGTATGTGCACATGCATAATTGATAAGAAGGCAGTTCCAGGATGGTGATGGTGAAGGAATAACAATAGTTTTCCAAATCAGGTTGGAACATGGCTTAGAAAAGAAGCTTCAGGTTGTAGCGCTCTTGCATATGTTGCTCTTGTCCTTCTAGAAGTCACAGGGTTGGAAAGTGTTGTTGAATGAGGCATGGTGAATTAGTGCATTTTGTAGATGTTACATACTACAGGTTAGATGAGTGAATGTTGAAGGAGGTTGATGAGTTGAAATTCAAGCAGACTTCTTTGTCCTTCTTAACTTTTATTGGAGATGCACTTAACAGTCAGGTAGAAACTTTTGCATCACACCACTGAATAATAACTTACAGATGGATATGCCTTCAAAAGTCAGGAAGTAATTTATTTGCAGAATCTGGAGCCTTTGACTTGGTCTTGTAGCAACTATTTTTTAAAGACTGGGCAGAATTTTTAAAAAATGCTTACACTATCCTTGACTATCCTTTCCCAAACTAATTATAAAAAACTTTGTTAATTTTAATATTCCCGACAAATTTCTTTTTGTATTCCCACGAGCATGTTGCATACATAACGAAGGACAGGATATTAGATCATTGTCTGGATAATCAAACAGACCAAATGAAAGTGATTAGAAGGAATGAAAACATTTCATAAAGATTAACCTTGTTGAATATAAAAACTCAAATATGATGCTGTTGAGTTGGAGACTAGAATGAACGAGGGTGAAGCCCAGATTGTGTTCAGGGAAAAAAAAGAGTCACAGGTACGAGGGATGGGAAATATTTCAAAATCAGGTAGCTAGGTCAAGTAGTACAAGTTCAGTATATTACAAGTTGAAACTTAAATGCATTAAGGACAAGTATTAAAAGTAGACTGGAGCATTTCTTTTTGAAAAGGCAATTGATAAATACTGTGAGAGCGAGAATAATAAAACAGACTCATAGAAGAGAAGCAAATTAAACAAGCTGAGTGAGTGGGCGAATGCATGGCAAGTGAAGTATAATGTGAGTAAATGTGAGATTATGCACTTTGGTAGCAAAAACAGGAAGGCAGATTATTATTTGAATGACAATAGGGTCGGGAAGGGGAGCTATAATGAGACCTAAGCATCCTTATACCCCAGTTGCTGAAAGTAAGCACACAGGTGCAACAAGCAGGAAAGAAGCAAGCATCGGACTGTTGAAAGGATTTCATCACAGGAGCAAGGATGTCTTGCTGCAATTGTACAGAACCTTGCTCAGATCAAGTATTTTGTATTATGTATAAAGGTATTATGTAAAAGGATGTCCTTTAGGTCTCCTTCTCTGAGCAAGCTTGTTCTGGTTATAGGGGGATTCCACAAAGGTTTACCTGATTTATTCCTGGGATGGCAGAACTAATGTTTGAAGAGACACTGAATCAGTCAGGACAATATTCAATATGTTTAGAAGAATGAAGGGCAAATAAAGGGCAAAGAATGAGGGGTAGCATGGGCTCAGTGATTAGCACTACTGCCTCACAGCATCAGGCATCCAGGTTTGATTCCAGCCTTGGGGACTGTCTGTGTGGAGCTTGCACATTCTCCCAGAGTCTGAGTGAGTTTCCTCTGGGTACTCCAGTTTTCTTCCACAGCCGAAAGATGTGCAGGTTAGGCGGATTGACCATGGGAAATACAGGGTTACAGGGATAGGGCTGGGGGACAGGTCTGGGTAGGATGCTGTACGGAGGGTTGGTGTGGACTCAAAGGACAGATTGGCCTGCTTCCATATTGTAGGGATTCTATGATCTTATAGAAATCTGTAAAATTCTATTTTATTTTATTCAAATAAATCATGGCTTGGTACGGCAACCGTTCTGCCCAGGACTGTAAGAAACTAAGAAGAGTTGCGAATACAGCCCAGACCATCACACAAGCCAACCTTCTATCCCGTCATTCCATCTGTGCTTCTTGCTGTCTTAGGAAGGCAGCCAACATAATCAAAGACACCTCCACCCCAGTTACAACCTCTTCCAAACTCCTCTGTCAGGCAGAAGATACAAAAAGTTAGACACACATATCAACAGATTCAAGATCAGCATCTTTCCTGATGTTATTAGAGTTCTGAATGGACTCCCAAATTTAAATTTACTGTTGATCTTGCTCCTTCGCAGATATAACGTTGTATTCTTTGGTCTGTTCTATTACTTTAGATCACCTTGTATAGTATAATCTACCTGTTCTGCATGCAAAACAAAATTTTTCACTTTTCCCAGGTACATGTGACAATAATAAATAAATCAAAATCAAATTGAAAGTTTCTGAAAATAACAACTTGCAAGAAGCAAAATGGACTCCTAACCATATTCTGCAGACAGATACAATTTAGAATGTTTGCCCAGTATTTGTACCTCCAATCATGAAATCTATGTTTGTTTCTTTCTTTCTTCTTTTGTCTGTCTGCAAGTGTCTAGGAGTTTAGGAAAGGGACAGAGCTTAGGTTAGCAGATAATTAGTTGATAATTAGTTTTATTTTCCTCGGTTGGAACTGATTTCTTTGTAATAAATAGTTGTTTTGGTAAGTGGAGTAACCTATTCAGTGTTTTCTGTTTATCTTGGTCGATCATTCAGCTAAACTGGGAAACTTTGAGTAATTGGGTTTGGGCGTCAGTACACTTTCACACATGGGTTGTGACTATCATCATGTATTAAGTATAATCTATAATAAACAGTTTTACTTTGAAGGCTCAGCCTGAAGACAGTTTAAGACTTTGTCTTCTTCTTCATCAGCCTGTTCCTAAGTGCAAATTCATAGTTTAGCATCAAACCATGTGATAAAAGACATATTACTGAACTTAGCGTTCATTAGCAGAGGGATTGAATTCAAGAATCGTGAGGTGATGTTGCAGCTGTACAGGACTTTGGTAAGGCCACATTTGGAGTACTGTGTGCAGTTCTGGTCGCCTCACTTCAGGAAAGATGTGGAAGCTTTGGAGAGGGTGCAGAGGAGATTTACCAGGATGCTGCCTGGAATGGAGAATAGGTCGTACGAGGATAGGTTGAGAGTGCTACGCCTTTTCTCATTGGAACGGCGAAGGATGAGGGGTGACTTGATAGAGGTTTATAAGATGATCGGGGAATAGATAGAGTAGACAGTCAGAGACTTTATCCCCGGGTACAACAGAGGGTTACAAGGGTACATAAATTTAAGATGAAGGGTGGAAGGTATAGGGGGGATGTCAGGAGTAGGTTCTTTACCCAGAGAGTGGTGGAGGCATGGAATACAATGCCTGTGGGAGTGGCAGAGTCAGAATCATTGGTGACCTTTAAGCAGCAATTGGATAGATACATGGATAGGTGCTTAAGCTAGGACAAATGTTCGGCACACCATCATGGGCCGAAGGGCCTATTCTGTGCTGTATTGTTCTATGTTCTATGAAACTGACCCTCCAACTCACAAATAGTATCTCAGAGAGAGAGGTCACCCAGCAGCGGTGAGAACCGACAGCTGGATGTGGTGGCAAAAGCAGACAGCCCGAGGCAGTGGTGAGTGCAGGCAGCCTGAAGGGATGGTGTGAGCAAGCAGCCTGAGGCAGTGGTAAGTGCAGGTAGTCTGAAGGGATGGTGTGCATAGGCAGCTGGAGGTCTTGCAGCATCTGCGCGGGAGTGATTCAGCCATTGTGGGGATTGCGAGGCCAGCCTGGCTAAGCGCCTAAGAAGGGCTTTAATGTTGAACTTGTAACTTTATTTCTTTCTTTTCTACTCTGTACCTAAGATTTTGCAAAGGGGATACCTTTACACCCATGATGGCGCAGAGAATGGTGACTTTGTAAACTTTCACTGTACTCTTGTATCCTTGTACTTTAGTACATGTGACAATAAAATATAATTCTAATCTTCCATGGAAGATAGTGTGCACTTCACCCCTCAGCTCTTCTTACAATCTTTAACCTCCCACAGCATTCTTTACCAACATTTTTTCCAGTTCAGTCGACTGCCAACGCTTGATTTTTATTAAATCATAGCTAGGTCAGTTCGGGGAAATACACCTCTCTACCCCACCGCCAGCCACGATTTGTAACCTGACCACCCTTCACTACATGCTGAACTTCCACTGTGTCATCCGAAGAAATGCGAACAGATCCTAAAGCTTCACTTCATCCAACATTCTGCAGTCCACATTCTACAGCGCAAAAAAACCCTGTCAATTCATTCCTTATATTCTTGCAGACCTACAATGCCAATTTAAAATAATGTAACTCCTTTTCCTACATGATTCCGAGTGTTCCTCTCTATTTATTAGCTCTACAACCTCACAGATATTTGCTTTCATTCACATTGTCTGCCTGTGTTCCATTCTCTGCTTTATCCTAAACCACCTTCTCCCTTAGTTACATTTCCCATCAATGTATCTTCTAGTGTTTTATTCCTCGGCATTCCGGAAATGAAAACAACTTCTTATCTTCAATTCAAGTGACACCGGAAGTTTATTCCTGTTGCTAATGAAGTCGTCACCTTACTCCGCGTTAGGAGGCTGTTAGTGAACATTTAATCAGGTTTCATTAACTCGGAGCAAGCTGCAACTATGCCTGCGGTTTCTGCAGCTGTCCTAGGTAATACAATGATTTGGAGTGTGAGGGCAAATAAGGGATCTTTAGAGGAACCCTGTATGAGGGTTAATATGAAAAAATGTTCAAGGATTGGCATTTGCCACGAATGGAGTGAGATCTGAAACATTACAATTGTCTTCTGGTGAAAAAAAATCGAAAAAAGTTTCAGAAATAAACATACATTTAGATAATGCCTAGAACATTCTGGTTAGTTGTAGGTTAGATTAGTAGTTAGTTGAGTTTTTTTCTTCTCGGTTTTTTTTCTGTTTGATAAATTTTGGTTATTATTTATTTAAGATTTAACTGTATATCAATGGGTTTTTACTTGGTTTTTTTATTTGTAAACTTGTAAAAATATGTTAAATTTTCAATAAAAGTATCTATTAAAAAAAACCCTAGAAATTACGAGTGTAACTTCCTCCCTAGCAACCGAATTTGGAATGGGGAATGAGCAGGTAGCGAACACAAGCAAGATTGTCCGCTTACCTTCCTGTAGGAATTGTTAACTTTGTCTTCAGTCTTTGGCACTCTCTTCCCTCAGAGAATGATGGACGCGGGATCATAAGTACTTGCCGAGAGAAGGTAGATTTTTCTTAAATAGGTATTTTCCAGTCGACCTGTTCAGAGATGCTATTACACATCTCTGGAGCAGGTGGAACTTGAACTCTGGCCTTCTGCTCCTAATTCTTTTATTGAAAAAAATACAAAAATCTAGCTTTGTATTGAATGCAGACCTTTTTATACATAATGTTAACTAGGTATTTTTGTTTAAAATTTAGTTACTAGCTATAACTAATGATTTTGTTTCAGACTGATTTTTCTGCTGTGAGTTTGAATTCATGTTATCTTTCAGTAGTGTTTATACAAATGGAGTATAATTACAGAAAGAGGCCACTTGGTTCGTAGTGTATGTGCCACCCATAAATGAGTTAACCAGCTTAATCCAACTTTGCAGCATCTGGTCATTATCTTTAGACTTGCACTTCATAGTCTCCTGAATTAAGTTATAATGCTGTTTAAAACCCGTAGCAAGAATGTGCTACACATAGTGTTTTAATAATTCTTTGTCAGAACAGTTTTTTCTTTGATTTTTAAGAATGTAATACTTAAAGTATTATAATTAAAGGCAAATAAAAACCATTTTCTCTTGGACAAGTTTGAATCGCCTGCCAACCAGCACTAGCCTTGCTAACTGCGTATCCATCAGGTTATCTTCCCGCTACTCTCCATGCTGCTCACCCCACTATGCATTGTTTAAGAGCTGCCTGCACTCCATTCTCATACTTTTGATCACAAAGCTATCTAATCACAGAATCCTGTGTGATTGATTGCATCAGACGTCCGTAAAGCTGTTCCTACTCAATGAGAACTTCCAAATTATTTCACTTGGCACCACTGATGAATACTACTTGAGCAAAGCATAAATGCTAAGATGCCCAATGGGATTAAAGTGCTATTATGATTTTTTAAAAAAAATCATTTAATGGAATACAGCTGTTGATGGCTATTATTATCTATTTCTAATTGAAATTGTGGTGGGCCATGTCCTTGAATTGCTGCAGTCCATATAATGTAGATACTCTTATTGTGCTATTAGCAAGAGAATCTAGGATTTTGACCTAGTGACACTATGGGCAATTTAGCATGACCAATTCACACCAATTCACCTGACCTGCACATCTTTGGACTGTGGGAGGAAATCGGAACAACCGGAGAAAACCCATACAAACACTGGGAGAATGTACAAACTCCAGACAACAGGAATTGAACCCAGGTCCCCACCGCTGCGAGGTAACAGTGCTAACTACTGAGCCACCATGCTGCCTGTTGGAGCTGCATTCATCCAGGGAGGTGGAGATGGTCAAACACACGCCCAACTTGTGCTTTTGGTACCTGTCCATCACTTTGATGATCAAAAGTAGGCTGGGGAGTTTGGGTGGTTATGTGTCAAGTTAGAATTGTCCAATGTTTTATGCATAAGAGGTACCTGGGCAATTTTCCACATTGTTGTGTAGATACCCATGTTTGAATGTATATGTCTATCCCAGGCTACCTCCACATCATCTTCTAAACTGCAGAAGGGTGTTAGGGCTAATAGTCTTTGCAAATTCAATGATTTCTGCTGATTTTTGATATCACATTGAATGAATCAAATCAGTTGAAGATTGGTATCTATAATGATGGGGACTTCAGAAGACAGAGATGGATCAGTCACTTGGGACTTGTGGCTAAAAATGATTGCAAATGCTTCAGCCTTGTCCTTTGCACTGTTGTGCTGGGCTCCCCCATCATTGAGGGTGGACATATTTATGGAGCCACCACCTTCAGTCAGTTGTTTAATTGCCAATAATTTGTGCATTTATTGTTTGAAATTGTTTTTTGTTTGACAGCTACAAAGAAGAAGTCTTTTGTCAGTATTCATGATGCAGTGAAAGCCGGTGATGTGAAGGAGCTCGAGCTGATGGTAAAAAATGGAGCCAGCATTAATGAAGTCGATCCCATTCACAAATTCACTCCATTGCAATGGGCGGTGCACTCGGACGGTTTAGAGGTGAAGAAGTATTTCTGTCTGTTAAAATAAGTGCATCTAGATAATTTCAGCAGGTTGTAACCCCAAATTTTGTCAGTGAATTGGATGTAACAGCTATCAGTTGGGTTTTCCAGTAATGACAGCTAAAGAGAAATGAGTTGTTGGATTGAGTGGATCAGTGTTCTGACATTGTTACTTCTCAGCCAGGAGGAGCAGGATTGCTTCCCCGGTCCCACAGTTAACCAGCCATGATCTACCTCCCTGCAATTTGCTATCTGTTTTCACATTTCCTGTCATGCTCTGATTTTTGTCCTGATTCATGTTTTAGCCATTCTCTCCAGTTATTTATAATCTGACCAGTCATCTAACCTGCCACTTAGCTTTGCATAATTAGATACGTTTTCCTTAAGTTTCATATGTTCCTTGATTTCTTCACTTAACCACAGATGGTGGATCCTCCACTTGGAATTTTTCTTAATTGTGGAGATGCACTTATTCTAAGTACAATGAAATATCCCTTTAAAAGTCTACTGATGCTTTTACAATGATTTATCTCCTCAACTTGCATGCTAGTTCACTTCAGCTCAGCTGTCATGCACATATAGTTATTTATGTTTTAAATCCAATCTTAGACCTACTCTTCAGTCCATATTAGGTTTGCTGCTACTTAGAGCTACCTTTACTCTAAGATCATTAACTAATCCTGTCACATGACCAAATATAATACACCTACTCTTGGTCAATTCTAGAATGTGCTGCTTTAGAAAGCTACTTCGGAGATCCAAGATGGTGGCAGTCTGCGTGGTCTGCTGCGCTGGGCTCTGTGCCAGATCCCCAGGCAAGGTGGACCTTTACACCCCCCACCCCCTTACCAAACACCTCCGGGAGAAAAAAGTATTAATTTAAACCTGCTGACCATTTGGAGCTGCTGAAATTGTGTATGAAAGCTTTAAGGACAGGATGAAATTGAATAAAGGAAACGGACCTAAAGGAGTACAGCAGACAGGATACTCCTCTACTGCATCCAGGGTACCTGCAGCCAGTGCTCAATCTTCCGGGGTGGCCCCTTTGGATCTAACTGGACAACAGCATTTAATCTTGGAGTTTGCCAAGATTCAAGCAGCAGTTGAGCCACTATCTGTCATGCTGCCATGGAAATCCAGCTGCTGGAACGAAGAATGGAGGCAATGGAGGGGAGGACCGCGGCACCAGAGACCATGGCGGAGGTCTCAGGAGGAAAGATCCGAACGTTGGAAGACCAGGTTTGGGTCCTTCAGGATCAAGTTCCAACCTGGAAAATAAAAACAGAAGGAAAAACTTACGGATAGTGGGTCTTCAGAAAGCCGAGGACCTCGTTGGCTTCTTGCAGGGGTGGCTCCCAAAGTTCCTGGGGCTGGAGTTGGAGTCGGGCCTGGTAAACGTGGAGAGGAAAGTGAGGACTGCAGATGCTGGAGATCAGAGCTGAAAAATGTGTTGCTGGAAAAGCGCAGCAGGTCAGGCAGCATCCAAGGAGCAGGAGAATCGATGTTTCGGACATAAGCCCTTCTTAAAGGTGGAGGGGGCCCAACGGTTTGCAGTGCACAGGTCCAGGCCGGACCTGCGCCCCTGCACGGTCCTAGTGCAGCTCCTGCATTATAAAGAAAAACAATTAATAGTTGAAACAGCAAGAAGACTGAGAAGGAATTCACAAACTTTAATGTATGAAGGCTGAAGGATAATGTTTTTTCAGGACTTTTCAGGAGCCCTAATTAAGAAGAGAAGGACATTTGATGAAGTCAAGAAAGAATTAAGGGACCTGAACATTCAATATTTCTTGAGGTACCTGGCCGAGTTGCGTATCACCCATGGGGGGAACGATATATAACTTTAACTCTGCAGAAAAGGCGAAAGACTTTGTGAAGTCTTTGAATTGAAGGACCTGAGTTGGGGTGGGAGAGGAAGGGGCATCATTGTGGACTATAGTATGGGTTTTCTTATTGCCCCTTTTTTAACTTCTCTCTCCCCCTTTTTGTGGTTATTGGTTTTATATGTACAGCTCTGTTGTAAAGTTGGAATAATTTTTATATATCGGTCGGTTGAGTATTATCTAAGGCTCCTTTTTTTAAACTGCTGTCTTTTTGATTTTGTATTGGGGGTGGTTGGTAAGGGGGTGGGTGGGGGGTAAAGGTCCACCTTGCCTGGGGATCTGGCACAGAGCCCAGCACAGCAGACCACTCAAACTGCCACCATCTTGGATCTCTGAAGTAGTTTTTTAAAGCAGCCCATTCTAGAATTGACCAAGAGTAGGTATATTATATTTGGTCATGTGACAGGATTGTTTCAGATGAGTGGAGGTAGGGCAATGGGCATCCATTGTTAGCTTTTTAGAATGTAAATAACAGGTTTTCTTCATTTGGGGCTAAGGCATGGCCTCGGCCAGAGTGAGTTAAGATGGTAGTAAGGATTGGGAGGGGTACCCCCTATGGACTAGGGGGTAGACCTCGAGCGAATTGGGGGTTATTTGGGTATTCATTTCAGTTAAATGTAGTGGTTTTCTTTAGTTGTAGTAGTTTTTAGAGGAATAGGTTTCAGATCTCATAGAGTTAATGTCTTTGTAGCTCATCACACCTCAGATAAGTTCCCTTCTCTTGGGAAACCACGGGCTGCTCTGGATGACCATGTCTAGTGATTTGCTCAGGTGGTGCACCTGGAATATAAAAGGACGCCATTCTCCTATTAAAAGAAATAAGATGTTATCAAGCCTTAGGAAGGAAAGAGTGGACATTGCCCTGCTACGGGAGACGCATCTAACTGATGAGAATCTGAAACTGCAGCAGGGGTTTTATAAGAGGGTATTTTTCTCCTCCTTCAGCTCTAAGAGTAGAGGAGTAGCTATACTGGTAAGAAGGAACCTCCCTTTCCAGGTAACAGAGCAGATTAAGGATAAATATGTATGGTTTATCATTCTTAAAGCCCTAGTACATGGAGAAGAGTATGGCTTCTTGAATATATATTGTCATCTGGTGCATCCTCTTTAATTTAGCCATTGCATCAATTAGAAATTTATGAATCTTGGGGTGTGCCGTATGATTATAAGAGGGGATTTTAATTACCTAAATAGACCCAGAGGTTGACAGGGTGCCAAAAGGCCTGGCAGGTACGCGCAGTCTAAGCAGTTGGTGGACATGTGTGAAGAGTTGGGACTAGTGGATATGTGGAGGTACCTCCACCCTAATGGAAGAGACTTTACATTCTACTCCAACCCACACAAGTGCCATACGTGAATTGACGTGTTTTTTATGCCGGCTGATAGTTTGGACAGAACATTGGCGTGCAAAATTGGGAATATAGCTGTTTCAAATCATGCACCAGTGTATCTAGATGTTAAAATCAAGGGTAGTGGAAAAGATGCATGTCACTGGTGCATGGATCCGTTTTGTTAGGGGACAGCAAATTTGTTGAGTATATTAGAAGAGAGTTCAGGGCCTTTTGCGATATCAATTCAAGTCCGGCCAGTAATCCGGCAATACTTTGGGAGGCCACTAAGGCATATTTACGAGGCCTGATCATCTCATATTCGACGACTAGAAGGAGGCAGAGAGAGGAGCAGCAACAGATGCTGGAGGCCTGGCTGAAGGTAGCTGAGAAGACGTATCGTAATAGGCCGTCATTCATTAAACTGCAGCGGGTCATAGCTCTCCGGGCTGTTCTCAACTCATTGCATGCACAAGTGGTGCAAAGAAAGGTCTCCTTTGTCAAACAAAGACTGTTTGAAGTTGGAGATAAACCTGGTAGATATCTGGCTTATTTGACTGGGAGAAAAAAAGCTTCCCAATCCATTACGACTGTTAGGGAGAAGGTTGGTACGATTATCTGTGAGTTGAAAAAATCAATGTTAGGTTTAGGGAATACTTTGCAGAGCTATATTGGTCAGAGGTGGAGGCGAACACGGTACAATGGGAACTCAGTCCTTTTTTGAAAATCTGGACCTCCCCAATATAAACACAGAGCAAGCTTCCATTTTGAATGCCCCTATAATGGTACAGGAAGTGCAGAAAGTAGTAAGGCATCTCCAGAGTGGCAAAGCACTGGGGCCAGATGGATTCCCAACTGAATTCTATAAGGAATTCATAAACATGTTAGTGGAGCCACTCTGGAGATGTATAACTATTCATATGCACAGGATTGTCTGCCACCCTCTATTAGGGAGGCTAATATCTCCCTCCTTTTAAAGAAGGGGAAAGACCTCGAAGACTGTGCTTCATATAAACCAATTTCGCTATTGAATGTAGATTTTAAAATTCTATCCAAGATGCTGGCTCTGAGGTTGGAGAAGGTCCTGTCCCATATGATAAAAGAAGACCAGATGTGTTTTGTTAAAGGCCGTAGCTCCTTCAACAATATCAGGAGAGTACTGAACGTAGTGCAGGTATGCCAGCAAAGATTGATCCTGGGTTTGGTGGTCTCCCTAGACGCAGAGAAGACACTTGATCGGATAGAATGACCGTATCTGTTTGAGGTCCTAGAGCACTGTGGTTTGGGGGTGATCCTTTGCCAGATGGATGGCAGTGTTATATAATAATCCTAAGGCAGCAATCATTACAAATGGTACTAAGTCAGATAACTTTAACATTGGAAGAGGTAGTCGATATGAGTGTCCTTTATCACTTCTGTTATTTACCTTGGCGATTGTGCCATTAGCCGAAGCTATTAGGAGGGCTCCTGAAATAGTAGTGCTAAGGGTGGGCATGGGGGAGCATAATATCACCCTATATGCTGACGACATCCTATTGTTTTTGGCTAATCCGGAGAAGTCTGTTCCTCGACTGATGCAAACAATTAATTCATATGGTAGTTTCTCGGGTTACAGGATCAATTTTACAAAATTGGAAACCATGCCGGTAGGGAGATTAGTGCAGGTGCCTCATCTGAAGGATGGAATGCAGTTCCCACTTAGATAGTTGTCAAAAGGTTTTTTGTATTTGGGAATTTTTATTACTTCTTCCTTCCACCACCTGTTTAAAGCTAACTATGTACAACTACTCGAGAGGATAAAATAGGATTTGCAATGGTGGGAGGGGTTACCGTTATCATGGTTGGGCCGAATAACCCTGATTAAGATGAATGTTCTTCCCCACCTGCTATACCCCATGAGAATGCTCCCATTGTTGTTACCAGACCAAGTGTTATGGAGGCTCAGTAGTTGGCTAGGGTTCTTTATTTGGTGCCACAGGCACCCTCTAATTAAATTCACTAATTGGTAGCTTTTGCAAGGTAAGGGAAGGGTTGATCTTCCGGATTTGAAGAAATACCAAATAAGTGCCCTGTTAACATATGATGGAAACTGTGTACGGGTGAATTCGGAGTCGATTTGGCTTGATATCGAAGCTTTGCAGTCGAGATGTCCTTTAACTAATTTATTATTTATGGATAAGATGAAATCCGTGACCAAGCAGTGTAAGAGCCAAATTATTTTAAATACGGTGAGAGCCTGGAGGATATTGTAGCAAGACGAGGGCAATTAATCTAAGGTCTCACCATTTACCCTTTTGGTGGGAGCCCAAGTATTTAAACCAGGGGCAATGCACTCCGGCTTTAAGGCATAGGAGAATAAGGGAATCTCCTGTCTGGGAGATTTATTCAAGGGAGAGGTCCTAATGTCATTTAGTCAGTTAAGTCAGAAATATGGATTGTCTTTCAGGGACCTTTTCCGATACTTTCAGATAAGGGACTATATACAGAGGAAGACCACACTCCTGACCCGGTATTCCAAATCAGATGTGGAGAAAAGAGTATTCCGGTGTATAGGAGCACTTTATATCATTTACAGGAAGGTCATGCCCTGGGGGACGTGGAAGGACTCTGTAGGACGAGGAATCGAGAGTTAGGAGAGGATATTTCATTGGAGGTATGGGAAGACATATGGGGAAATGTAAGAAAAATGTCAGTATGTAACAGAGCAGAGGCCATGCAACTGAAGATCTTACACAGGGCTCATATGGCACTAGAGAGGCTAGCTAAGTTCAAGAGAGGAACGTCATCAGGGTGTTCCAAATGTAACATTAGTCTAGGCACTCTCACACACTGCTACTGGTCATGTAAGATCTAGAGATATTGAAGTGCTATAGTAAGGGAGTTAAAGGACATCCCGGGGATTGAAATTAACGTGGATCTGGTATTTCTTCTTTTGGGGTTGCCAAATTTGCCCTGTGTCTGGGAACACAGGAAGAGATTGTGTAACATTTTTACCCATTCTGCGAGGAAGAACATTCTAGTGAATTGGATGTCAGAAAAACCACCAGGTCTTAAGGGGTGGCGTAGGCTGGTGATGGAGCATCTCTCCAAGACTACCTCACAAATATGGTGCACCACAAAATGGAGCAGTTTTACAAGACATAGCTGCCCTTTTCAAATTGTATTGACGCTGACTTATCAGCAATATTAATTAGAGCCATGGTATAGCCATGGGAATCAGTATGGGTGCCTGTGGGTCCCTGTGAAGAGGAGATGGGGGGGGAAAAAGAATGTGGCTACTATAGATGGGAGGGATACCAGAGATGGGAGCCTCAGTGGAGGTGTGATGAGTGAGATAGAATAAAGTAGTGAGATATAATTTAATTTAAATTAGTATTTATTTAATATGTTTGGAGTTTAGTTTAAGTTAAGTGGATATGTTCTGGAAGAGAGGTAGGTTGTTCATTAGTAATAGTGTTGTGTTTTGACTTTGTACTGCCTTTTTTCAGTTTTGATCGTGTTATTCTTTTTTTGTATATAAATGTTTTGTAAAAGATTTAAAAAAGGTTTTCAATAAAAATATTGATTTTAAAAAAAACTACTTCAAACATTCTCTGAACTCCTCACAGCTAATATTTTTAATCTGATTTTTTTCAGTTTATATGTAGATAATAGTGTAGATTTATTACAAGCAGCTTGTATGATTCTTCTTCCTATGTTGTAGTTACTGTTTGCAAGATGAGGATCACTCCCACTTGTGACTTTGTCCCCCTCCTATTCCTCATTTTCGCCAATATAAATTCTAAATCCTGAATTCTAACTATTGTACGAAAGCATCTTTAATTAGAAGTGCTATTCTTTTACCTTTACCTGTATTCCTATTTCCTTGAATGTTATATACTCCTTAATTTTCAAGACTCAATCCTTATCACTCTTGCTGGTATATTCTTAGTTTTTTTTTGCTCTCTGCCCCTTCCTGCCCTTCTCTGATCTTTATTTTCTATATTAATATTTTGCTGTCCTATCTTGATTTGCTTGACTCTCCATGGCATTGTTCAGTTTAAAGTCCTCTTCCCTAGTGATGTGGCTGGCAAAAACACCAATGCCAGACAATTCAGGTGTAGACTATTCCACCAATAGTGCTTCCATTTTCCCAGTACTGATACCAATACCTCAAGGCTGAAACCCTCTTCTCCTACGTCAGTCTTTGAGCCATGCATTCACTCATTTAATGTTATTTATATAATACTAATTTATACATGACTCTAGTAGCAATCCAGAAATTATTAGATTTGAGGTTTTGCTTTTTAATTTAGCACCTCACTTCTCATCGTCCCTCAGCAGAACTTCTTTCCTGTTCTACGTATGTTGTTTGTACCAGCCATCAGATTCTTCCCTTTTCACTGTGTGTTCTACCTCAGCCCAGAGCTGACATTCCAAACCATAACACAGCCTTCTGGACTCAGATCATTTGCAGAGGATAGTACCAATCCCTCACACTGTACTGCTCCCTCCTTCCACTACATTTCTTTTTGCTCCCCCTCTTGAAAGGCTTTCTGTATCGTGATACCATGACCAGTTTTCACAAACCCTATAACCCTCTATCTCATTCAAACATGCTGGAAAACATCAAAGCTGTTGAACAATTGCAAAGACCCTTGTCTTCCCCATGCCTGCCTCACTTCCAGTCACACACTCCTGTCCCTGACCACTGACCAAATCAGAAGAGTTATTCTAAGGGGTCTCCTGGAATAAAGTGTCCAGGCAAATTACCTCACTTTCTTTCTCTCCAGCCAACAGTCCTCCCTATCATCACCCTACTCACCATCCACTCAATTCCCATCTGAACCAATCCTCGGTGCTAAGTTTCTGGTCCCTTACCCACCTTCCTGTAAAAATTGGGTAAAGAATCAGAAACTAACTATACATTGGAGATTCTCAGAAAAAATGTTTGCAAATCACAAGAGTGGAGATGTAAAAAAAGATACGAGGGAGGCAGAAATAATTGAAGAGTTGAACCTGAACACACAGCACAGGATTAAAAACAGGGGTCTAAGGATAGGAGTTTTAGGACTAAGATGAGGAGAAACCTCTTCTACAGAGAGTGGTGAGTCTATGGAATTCTCTGCTACGGGAAATGGATAAAGCCAAAACATTGAATGTTTTCAAGAATAAGTTAGATATATTTCTAAGGGTTAAGGGGATCAAAGAGTATGAGGACAAAGCAGGAGCAGAAAGCTAAGATGGATCATATTAAATGACAGAAAGTTGCAAAGGGCTAAGTGGCCTATTCCTGTTCTTACTTCATATATAACATTATTAGAAATGTTCATTACTACTATTGTCAACTTACAACATGCAATTAAACTGCAACCAAAGCTCATGCTGTGCTTTACTCATTCTCATTCTCCCTGGTATCTCCTGTTTTTACCAAATTTCTGATCAAAGGTGTTAAATTATGTAAATCATTGCTAGCTTTACATATGTTAACATGTAAAAACTAAGAGACTGAGTTGGTTAGTTGATACAGGGAAAAGAATCAGTCATCTTATCTGTTAATTTTGGAAAAAAAAAGTATTTTTTAAAAATATGTTTGGGATAGTCAAGGTTCAATAGTATTTTTAATTTCTCTTTTGCCAGTGAATTAATTGTATGGTAAAAATTTAAATAATCATCCAAATAATCATTACCAGCCTTACTTATTATAAAATTAGAAATATGTTCTAACCTTATTAAAAAGAAGCCAAATACTTACAGTTCAATTTTGATATTACAGTGTCTGCACTGGTTGCTTTGGCACGGTGCTGATCTGACAGATGTAACTTCCAGGGGCTGGACAGCAGCACATATCGCAGCCATCAGGGGTCACGATGCCTGTATGCAGGTAAGTTAATTTTATTTTTGTGTTATTCTGACCCAAAATAAATACTTCAATCAATGCAAAATTTTGAAAAATTAGGTTTAATGTCAAGCATATGTTATATGCATTTTTCTGCTAATTTGAAGAGGAGAGAAGGATGACTGAATAGAATCTTTCAAATCATAAATGTTATTTCAATCCAGTAAACAGGTTGAAGTTCACACCTCTTCACCCTCTCAGATCTCCACGTCATTTATCCCTAATTTCTTTCTGTAAAGCAGAAAGGTCATGCTGAAGTAGTCTAGGCTGAGGTTAGAAATGGGAAAGGAGAGGTCACCCTATTGGGAATTTTTTATAGGCCTCTGAATAATTCCAAAGATGTAGAAGAAAGGATAGCAAAGATGATTCTTAGTAGGAGCGAGAGCGACAGGGTAGTTATTATGGGGGATATTAACTTTCCAAATATTGACTGGGAATACTATAGTTTGAGTACTTTAGATGGCTCAGTTTTGTCCAATCCGAGCAAGAGGGTTTCCTGACACAGTATGTAGACAGGCCAACAAGGGGGGAGGCCACATTAGATTTGGTACGGTGTAATGAACCCGGCCAGGTGTTCGATTTGGAGGTAGGTGAGCATTTTGGTGATAGTGACCACAATTTGGTTATGTTTACTTGAGTAATGGAAAGGAATAGGTGTATACCGCAGGGCAAGAGTTATAGCTGAGGAAAAGGCAATTATGATGCATTTAGGCAAGATTTAGGATGCATAGTATGGGAAGGAAACTGCAGGGCATGGGCACAGTTGAAATGTGGAGCTTATTCAAGGAACAGCTACTTTGTGTCCTTGATAAGTATGTACTTGTCCGGCAGGGTAGAAGTTGTCGAGCAAGGGAGCAGTGGTTTACTAAAGAAGTATTCAAGAGGAAAAAGGCAGCTTTTGTTAGGATGAGACGTGAAGGCTCAATTAGGGCGCTTGAGAGTTACAAATCAACCAGGAAAGACCTCGAGAGAGTTAGGAAGAGCCAGGAGAGGACATGAGATGTCAGTGGGAAATTATGTGTGGAGTCAGAAGAGATAGTGGAAGCGCTAAATGAAAACTTTTCGTTAGTCTTCACACTGGAAAAAGACAATGTTGTCGAGGAGAATACTAAGATACTGGCTACTAGAATAGATGGGATTGAGATGCACAAGGAGGAGATGTTAGCAATTCTGGAAAGTGTGAAAATAGATAAGTCCCCTGGGCTGGATGGGATTTATCCTAGGATTCTCTGGGAAACCAGGGAGGAGATTGCCAAGCCCTTTGGCTTTGATCTTTATGTCGTCATTGTCTACAGGAAGAGTTACAGAAAGCTGGAGGATAGCAAATGTTGAGCCCTTGTTCAAAAAGGGGAGTAGAGACAACCCTGCTAATTTTAGACCAGTGAGCCTTACTTTGATTGTGAGTAAAATGTTGGAACAGGTTATAAGAGATAGGATTTACAAATATCTAGAGAGGAATAAGTTGATTAGGGATAGTTGACATGGTTTTGTGAAGGGTAGGTTGTGACTTACAAACCTTATTGAGTTCTTTGAGAAGGTGACCAAGCAGGTGAATGAGGGTAAAGCAGTTGATGTGGTACATATGGATTTCAGTCAGACGTTTGATAAAGTTCCCCCACAGTCAGCTATTGCTCAAAATATGGAGACATAGGATTGAGGATGATTTAGCGGTTTGGATCAGAAATTGGCTAGCTGAAAGGAGACAGAGGGTGGTGGTTGATGGGAAATGTTCATCCTGGAATTCAGTTACTAATGGTGTACTGCAGGGATCTGTTTTGGGGCCACTGCTGTTTGTCATTTTTATAAATACCTGGTTGAGGGTGTAGAAGGAAGGTTGGTAGAGTTGTGGATGATGCTGAAGGATGTTGTTGGTTACACAGGGACATAGATAAGCTGCAGAGTTGGGTTGAGAGGTGGCAAATGGGACTTAATGCAGAAAAGTATGAGGTGCTTCACTTTGGAAGGAGCAACAGGAATAAAGAGTAGTGGGCTAATGGTCAAATTCTTGGTAGTGTAGATGAACAGCAAGATCTCAGTATCCATGTACATAGATCCCTGAAAATTGCCACCCAGATTGATAGGGTTGTTAAGAAAGCATACAGTGTGTTAGCTTTTATTGGCAGAGGGATTGGGTTTCGGAACCATGAGGTCATGTTGCAGTTGTACAGAACTCTGGTGCGGCCGCACTTGGAGTATTGTGTACAGTTCTGGTCACCGCATTATAGGAAGGATGTGGAAGCTTTGGAAAGGGTTCAGAGGAGATTTACTAGGATGTTGCCTGGTATGGAGGGAAGGTCTCACGAGAAAGGTTGAGGGACTTGAGGCTGTTTTCCTTAGAGAGAAGAAGGTTGAGAGGTGATTTAATTGAGCCATAGAAGATAATCTGAGGGTTAGACATGGTACCTTTTTCCTCGGATGGTGATGGCCAGCACGGGAGGACATAGCTTTAAATTGAGGGGTAATAGATATAGGACAGATGTCAGAGGTAGTTTCTTTACTCAGAGATTAGTAGGGGCATGGAACACATTGCTTGCAACTGTCGTAGACTCATCAACATTAACGGCATTTAAGTGGTCACTGGATAGAAATATAGATAAAATTGAACGGTGTAGATTTGGTGGGCTTCAGATTGTTTTCACAGGTTGGTGCAACATCGAGGGCTGAAGGCCTGTACTGCGCTCTAATGTTCGGTGTTCTAAAGTTACACTTAAAAATACTTGGATGTAAATTTGAAATCTGAAACCTACACGACTATGGACCAAAAAGTTAAAATTGAGATTAGGTTGGAATTCCTCAACCAGCACAGACAATTGGCCTCCTTGTGTGCCACAACCTTTCTAAATTTCTATTTCACAATGAGAAGCATAGTATAATGTCTTTATGTATTGGTCCACAGGCCCTGGTAACAAATGGTGCCAATTTAACAGCAAAGGATGATAGAGGCTGTACTCCACTGCATTTGGCTGCTGCCCATGGACATTCCTACACACTTCAGACTATTCTTCGCAGTGGTGTGGTAAGGAACTGTTACTAAGCTATATGGATTGATTTTACTGAAAGAAAATGTCAGAGCCTTTAGGAAAGGAAAGATGGCCATTCAAGCATTCATTGTAGAAAGCAAAATAGATACTATAGATTATGTGAACATTTAAAAACTTTAAAAGTATTTTTTTAAAATTGTTTATTTCAATAGCCAGGTAAGATGCATTAGATAACTTGAATTGATTTCAAAATTTTAAATGCTGAGAACTTTGATATTGGAATGCCCATCCTGTCACAGGAATTGCAGAATTTTATGGAGGCATCGTTGATAATATTTTTCAAGGTGTTTGAGGTGTCTGCTGTAAATTGTCCACACAGCTGACATATACAAAAGGGCTAGTAATACTGCTGCCTTGTAGATTATCAGTGTGTTGCTGGGTTTGAAGTCATTGACATTAAAACACTCTGTTCCTCAGATAACCAAAAGCTGCATTGGCACACTGGAGCCAATGTTGAATTTAATTGTCAATGTCTCCTCTCAATGAGAGGAGGCTCCAAAAGTAGAAGAATTAATCTAAATTGTCCAAAGACTTGCTGTGGCAATGTTGTGTAATGGGAGAAGGCTGATAGAAGTCCTTTGTCTTATTTAACCTAAGGTCCACCCTCCTATTTGTCTCAGTGGACACACCGATGATAAGTTGGAACTCAGCCTCTGAGTGTGCACACATGCAAGCATTATTTGCATGCAGCAGCTTGCAACAGGAATTGGGTCTTCACTGTTCTGGATGTATGTTCAACATGTTCCTGCTTATTTGTGTAGTTAAGCCTCATACCAGTGCAGAGCTTCATGCATTATGGGTACAGTGCTGTGACAAGGAAGATAGAGAAGAGCATGTCATTATGATAAATGTGCATTGGATCTGTGATGGACCTATTGATAAGGATCACTGCTTGCATGCTATTGTGCAGCTGGTAGAAAATGGAAGATGATCCATGGTCTCCCAGTTGACAGCAAGAGGTCAAAGGAGGTCATTTATAGATTTTGCTAAAGCTGTCTGCATTTTTCTTGAATTTGTCTTGCAGGTCTCATCCACTCTGCCTCTAGATGTTAATATTCCCTCTCAGCTGTGCAGCCGTTTAGAGAGTACACAATACTGTTCACATTGACTGGTGGTTCTGGAAGTCACTGTTGGGTAAAACTTCAGAGATCTGCAGTGGCAGTATGAAAAATCTGAGGGAATGTAGCTTTTTTTAAAATACACTCCTGCTGTGTAGGTGGCATTAGCTGGGCCAGCATTTATTGTCCATCCCTTTGTTGTCCTTGAGAAGGTAGTGGTGAGCTGCCTTTTTGACCATTGCAATCCATGTGCTGTAGGTAGACCCATGATGCTATGAAGAAAGGAGTTCCAGGATTTTGACCCAGCAATACTGAAGGAACTGTAGTATATTTCCATGTCACAACAGAGAGGAACATTGTAGGTGGTGGTGTTCCCAGTTATGTGCTGCTTTATGGATGGAAGTCCTGTGACTCCAAGAAGAGCTCTTCAGTTTCCTGTTCCCAGTGGCTGAGAAGGATTTTTGCAATGGTCTTGCCTGTGACAGACAGCACGGAAACACCTCTGTATTTGCTGTTACAGATTCAGTGTTTAGGATATCCCTGGCCGCCTCTTCCCTCTCCAGTTGAGACTATATAAACAAGCCAAGAGCAATTTTCTGCCATTTTCAGTATTTCCACCGGTGCTAGCAACCTTTTTGGTTCTCAGCCTTTCAGCCTCATGTCAGGCTAGGGTTGGGATGACATGGTAACAAGTAGCATGCTGCAGGCTGTGGTCTAGTGCATTCATTCATCGTGGCTGAGGAGATTCTCAAAGTCTTTACAAAGTCCTTGAATCCATTGATATTGAATTTCCTATGGAATGATTCTGCTGCTGCTGTTAATGGGCAGGGCTGATAGAGATACAAGACGGGATGAGATAATGGTCAGTCCAGCAGTCATCAGCTGCTGTCATGGCGCACGTGATCAGCTCAAGAAGGTATATCTGAGGTAGGCCACCAGTTTTGTGAAATTGGTTTTGGCACAAAACAAAAATCTATTGTCTCAGAAAGCCCATGTGAAAGAAGCAATTTCCTCGTGACACTTCGGTTCATCCTAACCCAGAAACGGTACACCATTTATCATCAATGCATAGCACCAACCCTAGATGCAACAGATGAAGCCAAGGAAGCTTTCTACCTCCAGCCTTGATTAATAGCTATCCCATGTTCCAAAGGGAAAGCAGTTGATTCTGCTTCATGATTTCAACTGTGTATCACTCAGGGCAATGTTGGTGATGCTATAGTGCTGGAGTGCTGTTATAGTGATGTTAATGGTGGTGCAATATTCAGGCCTGTTGCAGCTAGGATTACCCATGAGACAACTCGTGCAAATCCTAAATTCACTTTGAAGATGTAAAGCTTCCTTTAAGGTGAGATGGCTTTTGCTCACTAACTACCCTTCAGTCTTCATGGAGCAAGATCTTTGACCGAGGGTGGAAGTAATTGAGACGATTAGACTCCAACTGGATGAATGGGAACTAAAATGAATACTTTTTACCCCAATTGCCCCCATCCTGGGAGCTCCAGTCTTGATAGTTTGTGGGTCAATGTCAAAGCACATATCCATGGGCCCTTGTAATATCAACAAAGAGACATTTCTGCCACAGAACCCATCATTCGGGTCTGGACCTCCTTTCCACCATTTTATTAACTGGTCGGATCCATCTTTGTCCTCGCTGTATCTCATCTGGGCATTCACCTAAGAGCTCCTTTGTGACGTCACTCTTTGAGTTGGCATCCTGGTGACAGTTGCCGTGCCCACTGTATTCCCCCATCCCTCATTGTGGTCCCTTCACTAATAGGCTGCCTTTATCCCAGTTGTTCAGTCTTTCCTGCTGCTCCCCTCCACATTCCTACCACCTCTGTAATGCATTTATCAACACTACTGGTGTTACTCTTTCCCATTGGTAAGGAAGCTTTAAGTAACTCTTAAGGTTGATTTTATTATAGAAAATTTCATGGTCTCTGGGAAAATGATATCATTCATGTATTCAATGCACAAAGTAAAATAGACACAATAGTTTTTGAAAATAACTACTTATTTTATTGGCAGCTAAGTGTTCTTTGGTAAATTGAATTGATTTCATTTATTTTGAACACAATTGTGGAAATTATTACCTAATTTATTTTTCAGGGCTGCAGTTGGATACGCTAGGTCACAAAATACGCTCAAGGTTTGCTGAAATTTGTCATTGAATAGCATTTTTCTGTTTGTTTTGCTCCTAGGACACAAATTCAACAGACAAAACTGGTTGGAGGAGTGTCCATTATGCAGTTTTTCATGGCAGGCTGGGCTGCTTGCAGCTTCTCGTCAGATGGGGAGCGGATGTGAGTGAGGTGGACCGTGATGGCAATTTACCAGGTACTGTAAACTCCTCAGTATCCAAAGCATCAAATTATACTTGGTGAGGTTTTGGCAAAAAAAATTCTTCTTCCACACCTGCCATTCAAGTAACATTACAGTGCTGTAAATAAATTGCGAGCCAGCAACCAGATGCATTGAAGTCCACTATAATGTGTCTCCTGTTCAAATGCATTGTACAGTAAAGTATCTTTTGTACTATTGTTCTTATAAGCATATATTTTGTTCTGCAAAGGTTTAGATTAAACTATTTAGTATTGTTGGTATAGTTGTACTCATGAGGTGGGCTGGTATTTGGCTGAGTCAGGGGTATGAGGCATTCTGTGGTTTAGACTATTATATTACAGCTTTCTGTGAATGCTAGGAATGGCCTCTTGGTTTGAGATCCCACTGTGAACTTGGAGTTGATCTGAGTCACACCAATTACTTGAGAATGTTTGCGGACTGCCTAGTAACCCTTGATTTCATGCCAGAGTCTAAACATTGCTGGCTTTGATCAGCACATGTTCTACAGATGTTTCAATTATAACAGTGTACCAAATACAAGGTGCACTTCAACAACCCTCCATGGTTCCTTCAATCACACTTTCTAAAGGTAGGGGAAGGACAAGATCAGTTGATGCATGGGAACACTGATCCCTAATAAGTACAGAGTACTTATTAATGTAAGTCAGAAGTCACATGACGCTGAGCTATAGTTCATCAGGTTTATTTGAAATCACAAATTTTTGGAGCATTGCTCCCTCACCAGGTGAAGTGCTTCGAAAGCTTGTGATTTCAAATAAACTTGTTGGACCATAACCTAGTGCCATGTGACTTCTGACTTTGTCCACCCCAGTCCAACACTGGCACTTCCACATTATAAAATAATGAGGGGTGTCGCATTAGTGGTAGGTTGCCTTTAATGTAAGTTGGGGGAATTTCAAGAGTTGAGGGCACATTTTTAAGCAGAGAGGAGAGAGAGTTAAAAAAGACATGAAGGGCAAATCTTTTACACAGAGGGTGGTTCGTGTGTGGAATGAACTTCCAGAGGAAGTGATGGATGCAACATTTAAAAGACATTTGGATAAGTATGTGAATAGAAAGGTTTGGAGAGTGATGGGGCAGGAGCAGGCAGGTGGGACTAGTTCAGTTTGGGATTATGGTCAGCATGGACTGGTTGGACTGAAGAGTCTCTTTCTGTGCTGTATGACTCAATGACTCTATAATATCACTGCATTTATAGAGACGTGGCTCCGGGATGGACAGGACTGGCAGCTTAATGTTCCAGGATACAAATGCTATAGCAAGGATTGAAAGAGGGGTAAGAGAGGAGGGAGAGTAGCGTTTTTGTTGAGGGATAACATTACAGCTGTACTTGAGGAGGATATTCCTGGGAATACATCCAGGGAAGTTATTTTGGGTAGAACTGAGAAAAAGGAAAGTGATGATCAACATATTGGGATTGTACTATAAACCCCCCCCAGTAGTCAGCAGGAAATAATTCTATTAGTTTTAAAATAGTGATGGAAAAGGATAGACCAGATCTAAAAGTTGAAGTTCCAAATTGGAGGAAGACTAATTTTGACGCTATTAGGGAAGAATTTTCAAAAGTTGGTTGGGGGCAGATGTTCGCAGGTAAAGGGACAGCTTTAAAAAGCCTTCAGGAATGAGACGACGAGTGTCCAGAGACAGTATATTCCTGTTAGGGTGAAGGGCAAGGCTGTAGGTAATACTGGATGACTAGAGAAATTGAGGTTTTGGTTAAGAAAAAGAAGGAAGCGTATGTCAGGTATAGACAGCAGAGATCAAGTGAATCGAATGTACAGGCAGTAGGAGTATACTAATGAGGGAAATCTGGAGGGCAAAAGGGGAACATGAGATAGGGGTAAGGATGATTAAAGGGATTCTATAAATATATTAAGGACAAAAGGGTAACTAGGGAGAGAATAGGGCCCCTCAAAGATCAGCAAGGCAGCTCATGTGTGGAACAGCAGCAGATGGGGGGAGATACTAAATGGGTATTTTGCATTAGTTTTACATTTGAGGGTATGGGAGATATAGGTTGTGGGGAAATAGATGGTGACATCTTGAAAAATGGCTATATTATAGGGGAGGAGGTGCTGGATATCTTAAAACGCATAAAGTTGGATAAATCCCCTGGACCTGATCAGGTGTAACCTAGAAATCTATGGGAAGCTGGGGAAGTGATTACTGGACCCCTTGCTCAGATATTTGTATCATTGATAGTCACAGGTGAGGTGCCGGAAGACTGGAGGTTGGCTAATGTGGTGCTACTGTTTAAGAAAGGTGGTAAGGACAAGCCAGGGAACTATAGACCAGTGATGGGCAAGTTGTTGGAGGGAATCCTGAGGGACAGGATTTACATATTTTGGAAAGGCAAGGTCTGATCAGGGATAGTCCACGTGGCATTATGCATGGGAAATCATGTCTCACTAACTTAATTGAGTTTTTTGAAGAAGTAACAAAGAGGATTGATGAGGACATAGCGTAGACGTGATCAATATGGAGTTCAGTAAGGCGTTCAAGAAGATTCCTCATGTTAGCTAGTTGGCAAGGTTCGATCACTTATAATAGAATCATTCCTGAAGAAGCGCTCGTGCCCGAAACGTCGATTCTCTTGCTCCTTGAATGCTGCCTGACCTGCTGCGCTAGATCACTTATACTACAAGGAAAACTAGCCGTCTGGATACAGAACTGGCTTGCAAGTACAAGACAGAGGGGGGTGGAGAGTTGCTTTTTAGACTGGAGGTCTATGACCAGTGATGTGCCACAAAGATCAGTGCTGGGTCCACTGCTTTTTGTCATGTCTTTTAAATAATTTGGATATGAACAGAGGAGGTATAGTTAGTAAATTTGTAGATGACACTAAAGTTGGAGGTGTAGTGGA
This sequence comes from Hemiscyllium ocellatum, assembly GCF_020745735.1. Taxonomy (NCBI): domain Eukaryota; kingdom Metazoa; phylum Chordata; class Chondrichthyes; order Orectolobiformes; family Hemiscylliidae; genus Hemiscyllium; species Hemiscyllium ocellatum. The sequence goes on along the minus strand of NC_083406.1, from coordinate 62,191,141 downwards.
TAGTGAAGATTACCTCTGAGTACAATGGGATCTTGATCAGATGGGTCAGTGGGCCGGGGAGTAGCAGATGGTGTTTAAATTAGATAAATGTGAGGTGCTACACTTTGCAAAGGGAAATCATGGCAGGACTTATACACTTAACGGTAAAGTCCTGGGGAGTATTGCTGAACAAAGGGACCTTGGAGTCTTGGAGTGCAGGTTCATAGTTCCTTGAGAGTGGAGTCGCAGGTAGATAGGATAGTGAAGAAGACCTTTGCTAGCTTTCCTTTACTGGTCAGAACATTGAGTACAGGAGTTGTGAGGTCATGTTGCAGCTGTCCAGAACATTTATTCCTGATGAAGGGCTTTTGCCCGAAACGTCGATTTTGCTGCATTTTGGATGCTGCCTGAACTGCTGTGCTCTTCCAGCACCACTAATCCAGAATCTGGTTTCCAGCATCTGCAGTCATTGTTTTTACCCAGAACATTGGTTAGACCACTTTTGGAACATTGTGTACAATTCTGGTCTCTCTTCTATAGGAAGGATGTTGTGAAATTTGAAACGGTTCAGAAAGATTTACAAGAATATTGCCAGGGTTGGATTGTTTGAACTATATAGGGAGAGGCTGAATATTCTGGGGCTGTTTTCCCTGGACCATTGGCGGCTGAGGGGTGTCCTTGTAGAGATTTATAAAATCATGAGGGACATGGATAGGGTAAATAGACAAGTGCTGGCAAATGAGACCAGATTAATTTGGTCAGCATGGGCGAGGTGGACCAAAGGGTCTGTTTCGTACTGTACATCTCTAAGACTTTTGGATGTAGGTTTGCTTGCTGAACTGAAAGGTTCATTTCCAGACGTTTCGTTACCTTACCAGGTAACATCTTCAGTGGATCTCATGCGATGCAATTCTGAAAATTCCTGCTTTCTATTTTGATACAGTCCTTGCATGGTATTTTGTAAATACTAAAACAGCAGCTAATGAACTTGAAGACTCTACACAGACAATGAGCAAAACTAATGTCATTTACAAAATATTGTGCAAAGACTGTAACAAACACTACATTGGACAAACAGGCAGAAAACTAGCCATCAGGATATATGAACACCTACTAGCCACAAAAAGACATGACCCTCTCTCACTAGTATCCTCTCATACGGATGAGGAAAGACGCCATTTCGACTGGGACAACACATCAATCCTAGGACAAGCCAAACAAAAACACGCACAAGAATTCCTAGAAGCATAGCATTCCAATCGGAACTCTATCAACAAACACATCAAGTTAGACCCCATCTACCACCTCCCTGAGAAAAGAAACAGGAAGTGATGTCACCACAGGAAATGACATCACCAACCCAAAGAAACCCAAACATATAAATAGAAAGCAGGAATTTTCTGTATTGCTTCGCCTGAGGTCCACTGAAGATGTTACCTCGTAGGGTAACGAAGTGTCTGGAAATGAACCTTTCAGCTCAGCAAGCAAACCTACATCCAAAACCTCAACCTGAGCTACAAACCTTCTTAAAACTCACTAATCTCTAAGACTCTATAAATCACACATCACCATGACTCGGAACCATATTACGGTCACTAAGTCAAAATCCTGCACTGTCTTTCTAACAGCACTCTAGGTATACCTACATCTTACGGACTACAGTAGTTCAAGAAGATGGCTCATTGATACCTTCTCCAGGACATTTAGGGATGAATAACAAATGCGGGCATAGCCAGAGACTTAAAGAGTAAAGAAAAAGAAGGCAGGTTGCTGAACTAAGAAAGTGGACAAAATACTTGGTGGCTTTACCACGAAGTCAAGCTGGAAATTGTCTCTTCTGAATGTGCTGTCAGAATTTTGACTACAGAACAGGGAACTTGTGTATATGATGGGCCAACAGCAGCTGGGAGATTTTTGTGAAATCCAGTGGAGCACTCAATTGAAACAACAATAGATTTTGCATATTGATTGAAGCAGGCAGGAGCCAGGGCTAACTTGCTAATGAACCTGAAATAAAGTGGCAGCACCCACATAGTTCATCTAAAATGCTGCTGCAACTTTGCTGTCCCCCAATAAACTTGCTTACTTTTCAACATTTCTTTGCTGACCAACATTTACTCCCTGTTGCCCACTGTCTCAAAACTAAAATCACCATCAGGTTCTCAGCCTTTGTCATCCATGTAACTTCCACAAGCCTCACAATCAAAAAAACCCCTACGCCACCAGAGTCTGAGCATGCCAACTGTTTGGTTCTAGTCTTTTGTATTGTTCCCTCACTGTTACAGCCATGCTACCATGACAATACAGGTCTGGGGACGTGTCAGCTGGTAGCGTTGTAATTGCTTGAGTCAGCAAGTTTTGGGTCAAAGACTGCTCCGGAACTTGAGTACAAAAATCTAGGCTAGCCCTCAATGCACCAGCTACCTTGTCAGAGGCTCTGTTTTTCAGATGAGACAGTAAGCTGAGATTCTATCCAACCTCTTAGGTGGCATATTGGAAACATAGAAAATAGCTGCAGATGTAGACTATTCGGCCCTTTGGGCCTGCATCACCATTCGATGTGATTATGGCTGATCATGCGATCTCAGTACCCTATTCCCATACTGCTTGACCCCTTTTCGTCATATGGACCGTGTCAAGCTCCCTCTTGAGTATATCTAATGAACTGGCCCAACAGCTTTGTGTGGGAGAGAATTCCACAGGTTCACAAATCTGAGTGAAGAAATGCTTCCTCATCTCAGTTCCTAAATGCTATACCTCTTATTCTTAGATTGTGACCCCTAGTTTGGGTCTTCCCGAACATCAGAAACATTCTTCCTGCATCTACCCTGTCCAGTCCCACTAGGATTTAATATATTTCGATGAGATCCCCTCTCATTCTTCTAAATTCCAGTAAATATAAGCTCAGACGATCCAGTCTTTCCTCATATGTGATATTCCTCAGATTGGAGCTCTTGGCATTGTTTTGAAGGAGAGTGGGACATTTTTCCAAGCATTTTGGCAAATATTTCTATTCTCAACCAACATTATAAATAAAGGGTTGTGGGGAGAAGCTGTTTTTCACTGGCAGGAGGTCAGGTAACAAGAGTGAATAAAAGTAATGTAATTGGCAAAGAATTAGTAGGAAAATAAGGATAATTGTTTTATGCAGCTAGTGCTTATGGTCTGGGAGGCATTATCTGAAAAGGCAGTGAAAGCAAATTCAGTAGGAACTTTTATAAGAGAATTGAATATATCCTTGAAAAGGATAAATTTGTAGGGGCAACACAGAAATTACTTGGAAAATTAGCAGGTCTGGCAGCATTTGTGGAGGGAAGGCAGAGTTAACATTTTGAGCCCAGTGATGCATCTTCAGATCAGATCACTGAGCCCAACATGTTAACTCTGCTTTCTCTCCACAGATGCTGCCAGACCTGCTGAGTTTTTCCAGCAATTTCTATGTGTTTCTGATTTCCAGCATCCACAGTCCTTTGAATTTTTTTCTGTTTTGGGATGAATTTGTACAGCTTCGAAGAAAGAGTAGGGACTGGGACTAACTGAACAGGTCTTTATAACATCTGATGGAGAAATGAGTTAAATTTCCTGTTTGTGCACTGTTTGATTCTATGTTGAAGGTCACGACAGAACAATTAATCTGGTCATTATCACATTGCTGTTCACAACTGTTTTCCTTACACAACACCTGTGACACGTTTAAAAATAATTGATTGCAAAATGCTTTGCCACGTCCCAAAGTTCTGAAAAGCGCTTTATAAACTCAAAGTTCAGTCAGCACTTCAAGTTAAAATATTACTGTGAAATATCCAATTCTTTGATTTGTTCATCTCTTGCACTCTTTCTAGTAGAGAATTTTTTTTTTTCCTTTTTATATTATCCTTTCAGACAGGAGTTTTAAGTTATTTGATTTGCTGTTTTTGGGGCCTTTGTGTTACAGAGGATGACCTTGAAGTTTTTTGTTTTTAAATCTAGACCATCAGTGTGTGGCTATTGCAGTATCTTAAGTCTAAGCAGTAATGGGGTGCTTTTAAACTGGGTGATTGCACGGATTGGGTAAAGTTGGAAATGTATGAGAGCATGGAAGGCCAGATACATCCAGTCAATTACCAGGTTCTGGGAAGACGGGACAAATGATGGGTAGCCAATCCATTCCTACAAAGATTGTTGGGGGCATTTTAAATATATCAATAAAGTCGGCATCCTCTGATTTAACTTGCTTTTCACAATTTTTAGTATAGGGGTTGGGGAGAAATCTGGCAATTGAGGCAGAGGAGGGTAAACATATTGCCCTCAAACAATGTTGTAAATAAGGACAGAAGTTTTCCCAACTTCCTCCATCATTGGACGATGCCACTTGCCCAGTGTCAAGGTTTATTCAGAATCATCTCCCACTGTCAAGGTCAGAGGTCTGATTTTACCTGATCCTGTAGCTTACTGTGGAGCTGTCGTTTCTGGCTGGAAGCCAAGCCTATCAGTGTGGTTGATCCCTGGGTAGGAAATGCTTCAAAGGCAAGTTATGCATAACGTGGAGATAAAACTCTAAAACTCTGACCAAGTGTCAGTTCATTATCCAACTTTGAAGGCATCCAATCTTGTATAATCCCCATATACTTGCACTTTTCAATAGGTTTCACTGCACATGGAGCAATGGCAAGACCTTGACCAATTTGAATTGTTTTGTATAATAACTGCAGCCATACTGTTAAGACACTGTTGAGTGAACGACATGGAGTATTATTGACAGTTTGGTTGTTGCATATTTGAGTTATTGTAAAGGCAGTAATGTAGTCTACTTCTAATATATCTTGTTATTCTTTTAATGATAGTTCATCTTGCAGCCATGGAAGGACATTTGCATTGCTTTAAGTTTCTTGTCTGCCATGGAGACAGCATGACCGAGATACTGGGGGCCAGGAATGATCAAGGTGAAACCCCAAAGGATCTTGCAAAGAGATTCTATAAGGACAACATAGTGCAGTACATTTTGGCTGTGGAACGTGAACGGGATCATCCAGTTGATCAAGAAAGTAAGCAGGACAAAATGCTGTCGCTGCTAGTGCTGTAATCTGTTGCTATGGATTGTGGTGCTGTTTAAAGAAGTGGTTTGTTAACATTAAATACAGCGTTGCAGAACACAACATTCTTTATTTCACTGTATAATAATGGTAGCTCCTAGATGATCATATAAAAATGTTACAGAGAAGGATGAATGAATAAACTATTTCAGTATGCAGAACACTTTGAAAACCAACCTTTTAAAAATAATGCAGAATACTTAGATGGGCTTCTACATAACTGATATTAATAGAAGTTAACTAGCAATATAAGTGTTTCAAATGAAGCAGAATATTCTGTCATTTTTTAGCCCTGTTCCTATGCGGTGAAGTTGTGTAAAGCTCATGTAGTTGACCAGAATCTGAGAGAGCCTACAGCTGAGGCATTCCATTAAGGCAATCGCAATGAGAAATAAAGAAGAGGAGATAAAGGATGAAAAAAAAATGTGCTGCCATATGTTGAACAAATCAGATATCGCTTGAGTTGATCTTATCATTAAAACCTCCCAGATGGTTGCTTCAGGAATAGGATTATTACCTTGCAGCATGTATTTACCCTTCTGATTGTGAAATGAAGGAAAACTGTGGACATATCTAAGTGGGCAGAAGGTAATGATTCAAAAAATTGTGGATAAATGTCCTGCTATTGTTTTTCTGCTTCCTGCTCCTTTCTTAGATCTTGCATTTCCAGCTCATGTAAGTGCATTCAAAGGAGATCATGAGACTCTGAGACAGCTAGTCGAATCTGGAGTAATTAACATCAATGAAAGAGATGATAAGGGTTCCACCCCCATGCATAAAGGTAATCCCCATGAGTCTATGTTATTGGTTGCAATTAGAATTGTTAGTATTTTTGTATTTTATTTCTTCAACGTCTTGAAAACTGATATGGTAAAAGCCTCTGTTAACTAGTAAACTGTTTTAGGAGAAAGTGAGGACTGCAGATGCTGGAGATCAGAGCTGAAAATGTGTTGCTGGAAAAGCTCAGCAGGTCAGGCAGCATTCAAGGAGCAGGAGAATCGACGTTTCGGGCATGAGCCTCCTTTGGGATTCCTGAAGAAGGGCTCATGCCCGAAACATCGATTCTCCTGCTCCTTGGATGCTGCCTGACCTGCTGTGCTTTTCCAACAACACATTTTCAGCAGTAAACTGTTTTGACTATTTACTGTACCAGTTTCCACTCAGCTCAACCTTCCAATATTTTGGCAACATTAGCAATTAAATAGTGTAGGAGTGGTTGTGATGGGGATTTAAGTGGAAAACTTCCCACTGATTCATAAGATGATGTTTTTGGAAGTGTTTTCTTCAGGCACCTTTTAATGAGGCGGAATATCAGAATCAAGGCTCTATTGGTTCTGGTATTTGGAGCTGGATGAAAATTAGCAACAAAATGTAACCAAGCAACTGTGAAAGAAGTAGAACTCCCGTGACGTATGCAGAAGTTTAATCTGAAAATGCATACTGTTCAGTAGCCCAAATCATAGACTAAATAGAAGAAAATGAACAATGAGTCCATTTATTTATGCTTTTATGGATCATCCTATTTATGTCAGCCGCAACAAAATTTGTCAAAATAAGGTTTTCTTTCTTAGTGGTGAGAGACTAGGAGCTGTGGAGAACCAAATAGATTTGTGAGCCAAGGTAAATAATCACCAAAAGTTAATACTCAGATCAACAGTCATCAAAAAGGCTAATTGAATGTAGGCCTTTAACTCAAATGTGTTCAAATTCAAAGTGAGGAAGTTTAATCATACTCCATCTGAGCAATGTATTCAATTTTTGGCACGAAAGATTTGGAAAATCACATTGATCTTGGAGTTCAGTACACTTCACATTCATCAGAATTATGCCAGGGTTTACTGAAGGATTTATCATGAATATAGTTGTGTAGTGAGATGCATAATCTTGCTTGTTATTCTTTGAGAACCTTTTTTTTGGACAGTGGTGGAACCCCCAAAGTGTCCAAATTAAACAAACTCATGTAGAGATTTTCAGCAGCGTCAATTTGTCAAGACCTCTAAAAGTAGTGGATTAGTGATGGGGACAGTGAGTGAATCTCAGACCTAAGAAGGTCTCCACAGGTATCAGATGCAGAAGATTTATTGGATATTTATGCTGGAGCAGAGGTGTCTTTGGGTAGCAGATACCCTATGCTAGAAGTGTCATAGAGTCATACAGCATATAAACAACCATTTAGCCCACCTTGTCTATGCTGACCAACAAACAGCAAACTTCATTAATGTCATTTACGTATACTTAGTCCATAGCCTCCTATACCTTAGCATTTAAGTATTCATCCGGTTGCTTTTTAGATGTTGCAAGAGTACTTGCCTCCACAATCCTCTCAGGCAGCATGTTCCATATATTTACCATCCACTGGGAGAAAAATATTTTCTTTTATATCTCATTTAAACCACTGGCTCCTGATCTTTCATTAATGTCCGGTGGTCTGCCATGAGGAAAGATTCTCATGATCTTTGTGTATACCTCTTATGATTGACCTCGTTGATCTCATGTATATTTCCTTCTGCTTCTCTGACTGAGATCAAAGTATCTTTATTATAAAGTGCCTTTAAAACAGGCTGTCCCAACTTTTCTTGGCTAGAGAAACACATCCTGCAATATCACAATCTTTGTGGTCAAAGAAAGAAAACTTAGCTGCTTGGTAGTAGAGAACTTTTTGATGAAGCTTTTCATCTTGCACTCACCAGAATATCTCACAACAATAGCAAAGCTCTGATAATCAGGGTTACCTGCCTGATTTAAAATTAAACAACACCTAACTGGTAAGTGTCAATTAATATTAATGAAGGCTTCCGCCAATCAGAGTTCACTTTCCAACCAATCAACAATGTCTTCTAATGGAATATAACTGTTGGTTTTCCTCTTGAGTTTGTATTCTTGTGAGATATCTTGTTGAGTGTGAGATGAAAAACTTTGAAAAATATCTTTCTTCAACAGTACTGAAAGAGAATTTATTATGTTTCGCAAGTTGGAATGTTTGAACACTCATAATCTCAAGAGCGACATTCAAAAAAAAAGACCTGTGGTAAAATTATGTTAGCTATCAGGATTCCAGTGACCCCCTCACAAGGATGCATCAGCTGAAGGAATAAGCAAAGTCACATATCTCGTGCTGGAAAGGCAAAACCGACAGTAACCCATGTACTTGTGGAGTTGGGGGGGGGGGGGGGGGTTTGCCATTTTGAATGGGATCTTGTTTGCACTGGCAGAACTTCCTAATTGTATTATGAGGAGGCTGATGAAACTGTCTCCAACTCAATAGAAATCAATATGTCACAATCATCAGTTTGAATGTATTGACCCTTGACTCTTACAGAAATTGTAAGGAAAAGCTGTACTCCTCTTCTTGATAAAGTTCTCTTTACCAGCTCAAAAGAATAAAGGATCATCCAACCGGGGAGCTTTAATACCTGAGTTGGCTGGGACTCTGATGTAGGAAGCAGAATCTTTGGAAAATAGAACTGGGGAAAAATGAATGCAAAATGCATCCACCCACTGTCAAAATGTGCTCAGCATGATCTCATCTTTTTCCAAAGTATAAATACAACACCCGATGGCAACATGTTAAATCAGGGCATTTCATCTCCTGAATAATGTCATTTGGGTGAAATAGCTAAGTGATCTTTATATCATTTGATTCATAATACAAACATGCTAGCTGGACAAATAATAGACTTGATTTCATGGTAATGAATGTCCACCTGGATAGGTTTAAGAATTGAACGGCTGCAAGTTCAAAAGCAGATGGTGAATGTCTCAGTCATGAAGTAGCCCCATTGAGCAAAAGAATTCCACGTGCAGCTCAAGATCAGTTTGGATAATCTTCACACATGTAACATGATTCCAGAACAGTGACATCAAATAAAGTCAAATAGATACCTAGATGCCAATGGGGCTTGACCACTGGGTTCAAGCATCATCATCATCATAAGTGACACTAACAATGCTAAACTATGTGACAAACTTGAACTAAAACAAGCAAACTCTTCCTGGCACAACAAAACAAGGTTTCAAGTTAAGAAAGCAATACCACATCAGAATAAGGCAGACACTCAAAGGCAAATGTATAGGATAAAGAACATGTGGTGGAAGTAGAAAACCCAAGAGATCCAACAATGCATTAACCATTTTGACATGCGAAGCTTTTTTTAAAAGCTACCAAGGTCAATTGGCTGAAATCCTCCTCACTCAGAGGTTGACCTTTCTCTTGAGGGTGACAGTGATTTCTGGACAACTCCTTAAATGTGAATTGCCAATAGCAGCTGATACTGTCCAAGCTATCCCCCAGTAGCTTGTGGTAGAATCTATGGGTGGACCACCGTCATTGGGGGAGCTGCAACAAGTGATCAAATGGATTAAAAACAACAAAATCTGTGGCCCCAATGGTATTCCAGCTGAGGTCATCAAGTTGACAGACATTTGCTCACAAAAGCCATCCCTGGTCCCCACAAAAAACCAAATTACACAGCGCCTTTCACCAGGGTCTGTTTGTCGAGTCCATGCACTCATTCTATGAATTTAGGAGGAAAAAGATCTGGAACTTTATAGGGAAATCTGAAAAATCAGGATAAAAACTGAACGAACCTTGGATGTCTGAAATCAGAAATCAAAACAGAAATTGCTGGAACTGTTCTGAGGAAGGGTCACTGGACCTGAAACGTTAACTCTGATTTCTCTCCACAGATGCTGCCAGACCTCCTGAGATTTTCCAGCAATTTCTGGTTTTGGTTTTGAAAAATCAGGATCAGGATCAAATAAGGCTGTGTGATAACCTCGATACTGTTCACAGTATGGCTGTTGGTAACTGTTCACCTGATCAAAGGTTAATGATCCGTTACTGCCAACACTAAATACTGGCTGGATAGTGAATTCTTTAACATCAGTTGGCTCTCTGCCGTTAAATTGACCATCATTGATATACAGAATCCAAGGTTTACTGATGATTGCAATATGGTTGCCAACTTTGTACCAGATTTTCAAGTCAATTATGATGTCTTCAACTCTGTATATGAGAAAGTTGGCCTATCCTTGAGGATTGCAAACATATATCAAACCACACATAGTCAACCAAATATTCCAACTTCCATGTATTCTGAAGGAGAGATTCTGGAATATGATAAGCACTTTCCATTCCCTGGCATCCAGTAATGCCAATAGGCCACCATTGTCACTGGTCTCAACATAATTCAAGTGAAATTTGGCCCAATGGAACAGTTTCCCCTTTCACCAGTGCTGGCGCCAGTGCAACATGAATTAAACCTATTTCTCCCACAGCAATCATAGAGCAATGCATCTAGCTTTTGATCATCTTAATTCTACTTCAGTTTGCTCAGGCTCAGGTAGTAATACAGGGAAATAAACTTTTTCTTTGCTTTCTGTTGCTGTAATCAGGAACATTACAAGCATTGTTGCGACTACAGTTGCAGACCATTTCGTTAAAATAAATAATCAAGTAAGTTTAAAATCTGAGTGGGCTTCCAATGAGATGCTCCATCAGTGCAGAAGTTACAGCAGGACACTCAGCCTGTTCATTCTAATGACTAAGTCTCATTAACATCCTGCTGGTTGGCTTGACAACAACTTCTTGAACAAGAATCCAGAAGCAGTTTGCTTGCTTCAGGATGACTAAGATTGGCTGGCTTGAGGTAACCTGGCAGCCATGTTAGTTATGGAGGGAACGTTTTTAGGTTTTTGGAAATAGTTAAGTGGAGAACTTGGGCAGAAGTGCTCAAGCTTTCTTTGTAGGGCCCAGTGAATAATCTCTGTTCCTCTGATTATTACAAAGGCAAGCTACAGACTAGATAGGTCCTCTGCTGAGTGTATGCTAAGTTATCAGGTCCCACTCAGTTAATGTTCATGATTTACAAATGTTGTCAGTTCCTCGAGAGCAGCAACGGTAAAATACCACCACAAGATTGCCTTGAAACGCTTACTTCCATAGCTGTAAACCTTGAATCGCAATAATATTAGTTTGAACATCATTAATTAATACTAAATAGCTCTCTTACAGAAGGTACAGGGTCAGTAAAAATTCTTGGACAAAAATTATGTTTTTTTTCTTAATGGTAAAATTGAATTAAATGTGACTGACACTAGTATGTACAATTCTTAGCTGCTGGGCAAGGACACATTGGTTGCCTGCAATGGCTTATAGAAGTGGGAGCAGACCATCACATCAGAAATGATGCTGGAGAGACACCAAAGGATGTGGCTAAGAGGTAATCAATTAGTTGTTAAAACTGTAGTACCTTTAAAAATGTTCGATCTTTTAATTTCATCTGCAATGATGGGGCAGACTTTCAACTTGGTGGTAAACCATATCTTTGCCATGTTCAGCAATATGAGAATTTTAACAGTCATTGAACTTGAAACATTAACTTTCTTCCCAGAGATGCTGCCAGACCTGCTGAGTTTCTCCGACAAGTTCTGGTTTTGTTTGCGAATTTAAAGATTGTCTTTGCTTAGTCCCTGCCAAACATTTCATTTTTTATGTTACCTTTTATTTTATTTATGTTATTTTAATTATTTAAGTTACTTTAATAACAAACTGAAATAGGTGGTGATCTTTTACAGTTACAATGATTAGGTAATATGGGCAGAATCTAAAGTCTTGAAATGACTTCATAGAGTCCCAGCCAGTGAGCATAATTCATTCATGTGTCCAACATTTGACAATACTTAAAAGGAAAAGTGGTAAGTACTTCAATGGTTGCAGTTACACTGCAAGAGTAACCTTTGATAAAAAGGCATGGAAATGGATATCTCAAATCACTATTACATAACTCAAATTCTATTTGGTGTTTCTGGTTCTCATCTTTAAACAGACTGTTGTATTGAATGAATGTTAATGAAAACCTGTTGCTCAACAAAAGCCATCACCTGATTGTCCAAAACGTCTGTTATTTCAGTTGACATAATGTTACAGAAATAAGTGCTTGGGAGCCTCCTGTGAAGTGCTTCTGGATGTTTCCTCCAGCATTTATAGTGGTTTGTCTCTGCCGCTTCCGGTTGTCAGTTCCAGCTGTCCGCTGCAGTGCTCTTATGTATGGTAGTGTGGCATTTCAGGAGCATTTCCGAACTGACAGCCAGATTACTGCGACCACTAGGACTCATAACAGCACACAAACCAACAGCCACTCTCAGACAACAACTCACCAGAACGAAGGACCCGATACCCAGCATGAGCAAAACCAATGTAGTGTACAAAATCCCATGCAAAGACTGCACAAAACACTACATAGGACAAAGAGGAAGACAGCTAACGATCTGCATCCATGAACACCAACTAGCCACGAAACAACACGACCAGCTATCCTTAGTAGCCACACACGCAGATGACAAGCAACATGAATTCGACTGGGACAACGCTACTGTTACAGGGCAAGCCAAACAGAGAACAGCCAGGGAATTCCTAGAGGCATGGCACTCATCCACAGATTCAATCAATAAGCACATCGACCTGGACCCAATATACCGACTGCTGGAACTGACAACTGGAAGCGGCAGATTCAAACCACTACAAATGCTGAAGAAAAGATCACAGAAGCGCTTCACAGGAGGCTCCCAAGCACTGAGGATGTCACCTAGACAGGGGACGAAACGTTTGCAACACAAATTCCCATTTCGGCAAACAGAACCACAACAACGAGCACCCGAGTTACAAATCTTCTCCCAAACGTTGTTACAGAAATAAATCTAGAAAAAGATAACAGTTGGGAATGTATGTTATTTTGAAGCTAAGCATTTCCTATTTGGAGAGTTGAGAAATTGCCACTATTAGCAATTGTGATTTGATTTTACTTCATGGCTTTGAAAATCCAAGGATATTCAGCAAAACAGCATGAGTTCAAATTCAACCAGCTGTCGTGACCTGGACCACAGCATTCGTCTAGGCCTATGGATTATTAGTTCAGTGCAACCATTTCCTCATCTTTGCTTTCTCAAATATATATTGTCTTTTACCTTACAATCTTAGTATTCATCAACAGTCAAAATCTAGAGACAATCAGTGTGCTCATGTTTTCAGGAAATCTTGTGGATGGAGATTGTCTGCTTGACTCCACCCATGCTCTTATAAAATGGAATAGGTCCCTGAAAATTGGAGTGTGTATTTTCTGGGCCTTCATTATTGTCTTGCTTATATTGACATAGGCATTTCTAGTTAGACTTGGCCCTCTGGCTGACTGGTGGTGTAGTACACACTTAGAAATTCTCTATCAAGGTCTTGTCGTGGAACATCAAGAATTTGAGTGCCAAACATGATCTTTACAGATATCCTATAAGAACAGGGCAGCTGTACCTGGTTTCCTGGGTGACCTGGTAGTAATTGTGCAAGTTGGGTTCAAACCGTAAACAGTTCTTCTGCTTGTATAGGGCAGGTCGAGCACAAACTAATCCTTGGATTACTGCATTACAGATTTTCCCAGTTGGCAGCAGTTAATCTTCTGGGTGGAGGCATAGATGATGATTCTGATGAAGAACTGAGTAAAGACAATCTCAACTTCTTTCGCCAACATGTTATAGAATCAAGTACAGATAATCAGGATAACATTAACCTGAGTGGGGCTCAGAAGAAGGAAGCAAGGAGTAAGTTGAGATTCTTTGTGTGCTTCATTAAACAGTATATAATCGGGTTATGTTGGAACGTTATCAGGTTGTGTTACGCTTTCACTGGGGACAAGCCAGTTTATCCCACTTTAGAATAAAGTGAGTTGTTGACTAAACGTTTAAATAATTTAAAAACTGTCCAGGAAAAAAAGTGCAAAATGTATCATCAAGCAATTTGCAGCCCTTTATAATATAGACCGTCACTACTTGTTTTAACAGAAGTTATGTTCCCCTCTGCTGTCTTTTCTCACCTCTCCCCTGCTTCAAGTCATGTAATGGGCTCTGATGTTGTTGTCTTCCCCAAGTCTTCACTTATACCCACTTCAGCTCTGCACAGAGTAGATACAAAGATAATGTTGGTTATTAGTTTGGATCCCTGGATTACCAGTCCAGGGTCATTACCAGTATGCTGTCATCTCCCCCAATACATACATACTTTCTTGTCTTTCTCAAATACATATTGATCTTTATTTTAAGACCTAATTTCAGTATTTCCTAATCTCCTGCTACAAATCAGTATTTTTTTGCTTACTCAACATCTTGTGTTCATCCATGCAGTGAGGGCCTATGAAAAGATTGAAAAATTTGAACGGTTATTAGAAATTGCAAAAAGCAACTACAGACAACTTGGAGGCATGCTGGAGGAAGACCATCTCCGGCAGAAGGAAGAGAAAGAAGCAGAAAGGTAGCTGTCAAGTGCAACTTTTTATTGCTATGAAATAATTTTCACAGTATGTTCTGTCAGCAAAGAATGTCACTTGCTGCATGTCAAAAAATAGGGGCTGGACTATCCAAAACTTCCTGTCCATTGAATTAAGTAGATGGGAATCAAATTGAGGTTTCTCAGCAGAAACATGTTGCTGAACATGTAATATTAAGCTAAAGTTTATTTATTCATTCTCTTGTTAATGAAATAATTTGTTATTTAGCATAGCTATTTGAGAAGCTGAGCCAACTGTAATTTAGTTAACTTTTAATTTAAATTTTATATGATGCAATGCTGCCTCTCTTCATTGTTCTAACTCAGATGGACTGAGGTGAATACTATAAGAGTGCAATTTCCGGCTGCTCCTAAGCAGTTGTAGTAGGATGTGACCTCATGTGTCATCTGTCACTAGTTCGTCAGCTCAACTGTATTTTTCAGTTATAGAAGAAAACCTCCTCACACTAAAGTGCTGAAAAAGCTTTATTGAACCTGATGAATGTCACTTGGTAGTGCTGCAAACCTCCAGTAGACACAGATAAGGAAAATATTACCATTGCTTGGCTGTCTTATGGCACCGCATTGTTAATATAGCACTTAAAAAAACAAGATTTCCATGATTTCCAAAAGCACCAAATTGAATTTAATTTCTAGTTTGCAATCTACATTGATAAATGAACCTCATTCGGCTGCAGGAAAGCATTTGGAGCCCAATCTTGATTTTAATTGATGATCACTTTATTTTTGCAAGGTGAGCAGCTAGACTAACTGACAGTTATCTGTTGTTGTGTGTCTCTAATGCAAATGACCATGCACATTCCCTTTTGCTTCTGTATGAATCTGCTGTTTCCTTTCACTGTAAGGAGACAGTCTATTGTGAGTTGTATCTCAGTCAAGATAGAAGTTTGGATATTGCAATTTATAGCAGCAACATTTGGCTAAGAAAGAAAAAGTCAGCCAAGGCTTCCACCCTTGGTCATTGCACAGTGAAGTCCACACGTATTTGTTCTGCCTGAGTATCAATGACAGATGACTTCTGTAATTCTGTTTGAGAAGAAGGGGGTTGTGTGAGGTATCACTGCCAATGTTCTCATTTTTTTAATTATGTAGTGAGACATACTTGTGGTGTAAGGAAGAGATGATACAGATTGGCATTTTTCTTCTTGCAGAATGTTGCAGGAGTTGCAGGCGCAACTGGAGTATGAACGTCTTCGCCGGGAGAAGCTGGAGTGCCAGCTGGATGACTGTCGAGCCGAGATAGGCCATCTAAATCAGTGTCTGGAAAAGCTGAAAACATCTGATGGCTCTGTGGTGAGAGGGTTATATTAGTTCAGCTAGTTTAATTATCAGTTTTTCAGTATTTTAGTGTTACTTTATTTTGTCTTTCCGGAGACCTTTAACAAATTGAGTTCTGAAATCAGTAATTGTTTCTGTCGTTATTGAAATGAATGCATCTACTGAAAAAGCAGTTCATTTCATCTCTCATTTGGCAGTCAGTCCTTGCATCTGTGCTTGAGCTCAGGCTGTTGTGAGGTCTGGAGTTAAATGGTTCTGACAGACCCTAAGCTTAATCTTCTGCACTCTACAGCTTTCTTCTTCACCCTCAATTAGAGATCAAATTTTGGTGTTATCTTCAAACTGTCTTTTGAGACCCCCTACCTTTTAAGTTGAAATAATTGGTGTATACCATAAACAGTACTGAGCCTCACTGAACCACACTGGAAACAACCTTCCAATACCAAAACAACACCATTTAACATTAATTACCCTTTAATAACTAGCAGTGACCCAATTTCAGATTCAACTTGACAGTTTCTGTTTGCTATTGTGTGAACTTGTCAAAAACCCTTTTAAAAACCATGTCGACTAAGTCAAATATGCTGCTCTCATTAGCCTTCCTACTATTTACCAGATCCTTGTCCTTGATTAATTAATGATTTTCTACATGATGATTTATATCACACCTCAGGATTTTCCTGCAGCTGGGCTGATTAACCAGTAATTATTTGATCAAGCCCCTTCTCTGCTTTTAAGCAATAGTTTATTAGCTGACCTCCTATCCTCTGACACCATGATACCAACCTGAAAAAAATTAGAAAATGATGGTGAGAGTCTCTGCTATTACCCTTGGTCCTCCTAACCGTCCAGAGATATGTTCAACAGGAACTGGTACATTGTTTCAAAGATGTCACATCTCTTAATATCTCCTGTTTCAATATATCAATGCAGTGCAGTATTTACACTCTGCCTGATCTACAGTGTCTGCATTTTTGTCCTCTTTTTATGAAGGATGACCCAAATATTTATTAAGAACCAAGCTCTCATCTTCTGTCACCACACACATTACCCATTTGGTCTTTAATTGGTTGAATTCTTCAAGGGAAATGTTCTTCTCTCAAAAGTGTGTAATTTTTAAAGTCTTTGCTTTTACTTGCCAATGCTTTTATTTTGTGCCTTCTGTTTGCTTTCTTTGATGTTTTCATAAGGTTACATTTCTCGTATTCCTTCCATGCAAAGGGACTTACCTGATCCAAGTTAAAAATTGTCAATTAATTCTCATGTCACATCTGCATTTGAACAACTGGCTTTGGGGAATGGTTAGTTCCTGTTTCAATTAATCTGCTGAAACTTTCATCCAAGCATTTGTTTTCTCTGAACATGGCTATTCCATTGCTCTCCTGGCTGCCTTCCTACCTTTTTTATTCTCCTATGGGATGTGGATGCCCCTGCATATGTTGCACATCTCTAATTGCCCTTGAATTGATTGGATCCCTGAGGACATTTGAGAGTCCATCACATTTCTGTGATTCTGTGGATCTGGAATCAAATGTAGGCCAAACTGGATAAGGACAGCAGATTGCCTTCCCAAAAGGATGTTGGTGAACCTTCTGATTTTCATAATCATGGTTATGCAGAATACTTAGTTCTGATATGCAGGACATGGACAATCTGGCTGAGATTTTGTGCAGACCCACAACGATCGATGTATCCAGTACACTTGGCTTCATGTCACCAAAGAATGAAACAAATGGTCTGCACACAAATATAATGATGGTTATCTCTCAGAAAGGTGCTAAGTAGCATCATCCATTTGGTGCAATTTTCTTAAGATCTTTGCAAAAACCAATTTGAAGTGTTTTTAATGAGATACTAGGCTCCATCATCATCATTGATGGGAATGTTCGTGAACTCAGTTTTCCTTCTGTTAGCTGTATGATTTGTGTGACATTATTCATGACTTGGTATTGCAGGACTATAGAACTTCTGTTCTGATTTTGGTTATGGCACATAGTGTTCGCTAGCCTGCTGCTTTTGTCTTCGATCATACTGGGAACCCCATGTTGCAGACTCGGTGGAATGATGCCTCATTTTAAAGTGTGCCAAATTTAGTTTCTGAAATGTTCGTCTATGCTCTTCCTCTCTTTCAATATCTAGGTTGGTGAGAATGAGGTCAGCTAGCTTGCTTACTCATGTTAGTGCACTCACCATTTGTTGGAGGCTAGGTTTTCCAGCTTTGTCAGTCATGTATCAGTAATATTCTAATTAACTATTACGGTATTGGTGCTTGAAATTCTGCGTCCATGGTATTTCATGTACCTTCTTTTGTTTGGTTCTCCCTCAAATGGATTTCAATGTTGAGGAATAATGATTCATCAGTTGATCGTGGTGGGGTCTGTTGATAGTAATTGGTCTCTAAAACAAAAGCAAAATGCTGCAGATGCAGAAATCATTAAATTTAAAAAAAGAAAGTTCTTGTGAACCTCGGCAGGTCTTGCAGCAACTTTGGTGAGATAAACAGAGTTAATGTATCAAATTGAGTATGATGATTCTTTAGAACTGAAGAGAGAAATGGGAAAATGATTGATATTATATTATAAAAGCAAAGTTGGAGAAGAGCAAGTGGAAAAGAAGGAAAGAGCTGAAAATGTGTTGCTGGTTAAAGCGCAGCAGGTCAGGCAGCATCCACGGAACAGGAAATTCGACGTTTCGGGCACAAGCCCTTCATCAGGAATGAGGAAAGTTTGTCCAGCAGGCTAAGATAAGAGGTAGGGAGGAGGGACTTGGGGGAGGGGTGATGGAGATGTGATAGGTGGAAGGAGGTCAAAGTGAGGGTGATAGGCCGGAGTGGGGTGGGGGCGGAGACGTCAGAAAGAAAATTGCAGTTTAGGAGGGTGGTGCTGAGTTCGAGGGAATCGACTGACACAAGGTGGGGGGAGGGGAAATGAGGAAACTGGAGAAATCTGAGTTCATCCCTTGTGGTTGGAGGTTCCTAGGCGGAAGATAAGGCGCTCTTCCTCCAACCGTCGTGTTGTTATGTTCTGGCGATGGAGGAGTCCAAGGACCTGCATGTCCTTGGTGGAGTGGGAGGGAGAGTTAAAGTGTTGAGCCACGGGGTGGTTGGGATGGTTGGTCTGGGCGTCCCAGAGGTGTTCCGTGAAGCGTTCCGCAAGTAGGCGGCCCGTCTCCCCAATATAGAGGAGGCCACATCGGGTGCAGCGGATGCAATAGATGATGTGTGTGGAGGTGCAGGTGAATTTGTGGCGGATATGGAAGGATCCTTTGGGGCCTTGGAGAGATGTGAGGAAGGAGGTGTGGGCGCAAGTTTTGCATTTCCTGCGGTTGCAGGGGAAGGTGCCGGGAGTGGAGGTTGGGTTGGTGGGGGGTGTGGACCTGACGAGGGAGTCACGAAGGGAGTGGTCTTTGCGGAACGCTGATAGGGGAGGGGAGGGAAATATATCTCTGGTGGTGGGGTCCGTTTGGAGGTGGCGGAAATGATGGCGGATGATACGTTGTATACGGAGGTTGGTGGGGTGGTAGGTGAGAACCAGTTGGGTTCTGTCCTGGTGGCGGTTGGAGGGGTGGGGCTCAAGGGCGGAGGAGCGGGAAGTGGAGGAGATGCGGTGGAGGGCATCGTCGATCGCGTCTGGGGGGAATCTGCGGTCTTTGAAGAAGGAGGCCATCTGGGCTGTACGGTATTGGAACTGGTCCTCCTGGGAGCAGATGCGATGGAGACGAAGGAATTGGGAATATGGGATGGCGTTTTTACAGGGGGCAGGGTGGGAGGTGGTGTAGTCCAGGTAGTTGTGGGAGTCAGTCGGTTTATAGTAGATGTCTGTGTTGATTCGGTCGCCCGAGATAGAAATGGAAAGGTCTAGGAAGGGGAGGGAGGAGTCTGAGACAGTCCAGGTGAATTTCAGGTCGGGATGGAAGGTGTTAGTAAAGTTGATGAACTGTTCAACCTCCTCGTGGGAGCACGAGGCAGTGCCGATACAGTCATCGATGTAGCGGAGGAAAAGGTGGGGGTTGGTGCCAGTGTAGTTGCAGAAGATGGACTGTTCCACATATCCTACAAAGAGACAGGCATAGCTGGGGCCCATGCGGGTGCCCATGGCAACTCCTTTAGTTTGGAGGAAGTGGGAGGATTGGAAAGAGAAGTTGTTCAAGGTGAGGACCAGTTCAGTCAGTCGAAGGAGGGTGTCAGTGGAAGGGTACTGGTTGGTACGGCAGGAAAGGAAGAAGTGGAGGGCTTTGAGTCCTTCGTGATGGGGGATGGAGGCGTACAGGGACTGGATGTCCATCGTGAAGATAAGGCGTTGGGGACAACCTGTACCTACAACAAATCCGAAGCCTCCAGCAACAGACCTCCCTCCGGATCCTCTGCTCCACCCTTGCAGCCATGCGTCGCTACCTACACTCCCTGCAATCAGCCCTACCCCAGCTCAGGACAACACTCTCACAGACCTGCAAAGGACTTCTAGTGTTCTTCATCCACAGAAGAATCCATACACTAAACAAACAGTTCTTCCTAGCCATATCAAAAATTAAAGGCAGTAAGTACCGAAAACTTTCATGTACTTACCCCCCACACTCGTGGATCCTCAACTGTTCCAGAATCTTCCATCGGCCTCTGCAATCTGTTGGACGCCATTACACACGCGGCCGCTACAGCGCCCGCGGCACCAACGGCCGCCAACGACCGTGACGTCACTTCCGCCCCCACCGACCTCGCAGCCTCCGCGATCGCCGTCCAGACAACCGCTTCCACGATCGCCAGAAAGATCACCGACGGATTCTCGACCCCCACGGCTATCGAGAATGACAACGTTTCTTTCGTCGCCACAGCCATTTCCGCCCCTTCGGTTGCCGTCGCCGCAGCCACTTCCGCTCCCAGTGACATCACTAACCTGCACAACCACAACGCCGCATGTCTCCGCCCTCATGTCGACTTCCGTCACCACGCGTAACCCCGCCCCCACGCCGACTTCTGTCACCACGCGTAACCCCGCCCCCACACCGAGCTTCGTCACCACGTCTAACCCCGCCCCTACGTCGATCTCCATCCCCGCCCCTGCCCCTAACCCCGCCCCCACTCCCAGCTCCAGTCCCACACCAGGTCCTAGCACCCAACCTTGCCGAATCTTCACCATCCCTCCAGACCTCCTCCTCTCTGAGGATGAAAGATCAGTCCTCAGCAGAGGCCTCACCTTCATTCCCCTACGCCCTCGGATTAATGAGTTCAACACGCGGCAAGATATTGAACACTTCTTCTGCCGCCTTCGCCTCCGTGCCTACTTTTTCAACCAAGACTCCCGCCCACCCTCTGATGACCCTTTCTCCCGCCTCCAACACACCCCATCCACCTGGATGCTCCGTGCTGGCCTCTTACCCGCGACATTAACGGACTCAATCTGTCCACCCCTCTCACCCACTCCAACCTCTCACCCTCAGAACGTGCAGCCCTCCACTCCCTCCGCTCCAACCCCAACCTCACCATCAAACCAGCAGACAAGGGAGGCGCGGTAGTAGTTTGGCGCACCAACCTTTATACCGCTGAGGCCAAATGCCAGCTCGTGGACGCCTCTTCCTATTGCCCCCTTGACCATGACCCCACCTCCCACCACCAAACCATCATCTCCCAGACCATCCATAACCTCATCACCTCAGGGGATCTCCCCTCCACCGCCTCCAACCTCATGGTCCCACAACCCCGCACCGCCCGTTTCTACCTCCTGCCCAAAATCCACAAACCTGACTGCCCCGGCCGATGCATTGTCTCAGCCTGCTCCTGCCCCACCGAACTCATCTCTACATACCTCGATACGGTTCTGTCTCCCTCAGTCCAAGAACTCCCCACCTACGTTCGGGACACCACCCACGTCCTCCACCTCCTCCATGATTTTCGTTTCCCCGGTCCCCAACGCCTTATCTTCACGATGGACATCCAGTCCCTGTACACCTCCATCCCCCATCACGAAGGACTCAAAGCCCTCCGCTTCTTCCTTTCCCGCCATACCAAGCAGTACCCCTCCACTGACACGCTCCTACGACTGACTGAACTGGTCCTCACCCTGAACAACTTCTCTTTCCAATCCTCCCACTTCTTCCAAACTAAAGGAGTTGCCATGGGCACCCACATGGGCCCCAGCTATGCCTGTCTCTTTGTAGGATATGTGGAACAGTCCATCTTCTGCAACTACACTGGCACCAACCCCCACCTTTTCCTCCGCTACATCGATGACTGTATCGGCACTGCCTCGTGCTCCCACGAGGAGGTTGAACAGTTCATCAACTTTACTAACACCTTCCATCCCGACCTCAACTTCACCTGGACTGTCTCAGACTCCTCCCTCCCCTTCCTAGACCTTTCCATTTCTATCTCGGGCGACCGAATCAACACAGACATCTACTATAAACCGACTGACTCCCACAGCTACCTGGACTACACCACCTCCCACCCTGCCCCCTGTAAAAACGCCATCCCATATTCCCAATTCCTTCGTCTCCGCCGCATCTGCTCCCAGGAGGACCAGTTCCAATACCGTACAGCCCAGATGGCCTCCTTCTTCAAGGACCGCAGATTCCCCCCAGACGTGATCGACGATGTCCCCCACCGCATCTCCTCCACTTCCCGCTCCTCCGCCCTTGAGCCTCACCCCTCCAACCGCCACCAGGACAGAACCCCACTGGTTCTCACCTACCACCCCACCAACCTCCGTATACAACGTATCATCCGCCATCATTTCCGCCACCCCCAAACGGACCCCACCACCAGGGATATATTTCCCTCCCCTCCCCTATCAGCGTTCCGCAAAGACCACTCCCTTCGTGACTCCCTCGTCAGGTCCACACCCCCCACCAACCCAACCTCCACTCCCGGCACCTTCCCCTGCAACCGCAGGAAATGCAAAATTTGCGCCCACACCTCCTCCCTTACTTCTCTCCAAGGCCCCAAGGGATCCTTCCATATCCGCCACAAATTCACCTGCACCTCCACACACATCATCTATTGCATCCGCTGCACCTGACGTGGCCTCCTCTATATTGGGGAGACGGGCCGCCTACTTGCGGAACGCTTCACGGAACACCTCTGGGACGCCCGGACCAACCAACCCAACCACCCCTTGGCTCAACACTTTAACTCTCCCTCCCACTCCACCAAGGACATGCAGGTCCTTGGACTCCTCCATCGCCAGAACATAACAACACGATGGTTGGAGGAAGAGCGCCTCATCTTCCTCCTGGGAACCCTCCAACCACAAGGGATGAACTCCGATTTCTCCAGTTTCCTCATTTCTCCTCCCCCCACCTTATGTCAGTCGATTCCCTCGAACTCAGCACCACCCTCCTAACCTGCAATTTTCTTCCTGACCTCTCCGCCCCCATCCCACTCCGGCCTATCACCCTCACCTTGACCTCCTTCCACCTATCACATCTCCATCGCCCCCCCCCCCCCCCCCCCCCCCCCAAGTCCCTCCTCCCTACCTTTTATCTTAGCCTGCTGGACACACTTTCCTCATTCCCGATGAAGGGCTTGTGCCCGAAACATCGAATTTCCTGTTCCTTGGATGCTGCCTGACCTGCTGCGCTTTAACCAGCAACACATTTTCAGCTCTGATCTCCAGCATCTGCAGACCTCACTTTTTACTACGAAAAGAAGGAAAGGCCAAGGGAATGTTAAAGAGCAATGGTGATAATTAATGTAAGGGTTAATACGCAGGATCTTGTTCTTTGCAGACAAAACACACACAAGCATAGACAGTACTGTGTATATTTTAGACACAGCATCTGTTTCATCTCAGCAAAATAAATGAGAGCCATTCTCTGGTCAAGACATTGCCCTGAGGAATTAGCAAATCAAAGACAACCTGCTTTGTTTAAAATTTAAAAGAAAGCCTGTCAGTTAGCTGTTAGTCATCAACTAATTGGTGCATTGTTCATGGCTATGCCTCCACTAATTAGATTCCATTTATCAACCAATCATTACTCCCCCCCTCCAACAATGCAAGTGTTGTTACTATTCTTGTGAATTAGGAGAAAATGAGGACTGCAGATGCTGGAGAGTCAGAGTCGTAAAGTGTGGTGCTGAAAAAGGACAGCAGGTCAGGCAGCATCGGAGGAGCAGGAGAGTAGATGTTTCGGGCCTGACTTGCTGTGCTTTTTCAGTGCCACACAATTCTTGTGAATTGTCTGCAAAGCAGAAGATGAAAAGCAGCAACAAAATGTGTTTTTCTCAACAGTATTCATGGTTTGGTTGTTAGAGATCAGTCACCTCAGTCACAGGACCTCACTGCAGAAGTTCCTCAACGTAGTGTCCCAGGTCCAAACATCTTCTGCTGCTCCATCATGAGGTCAGAATTGGGTTGTTCACTGATGATTGTACAATGTTCAGCATCATTTAGGTAATGAAACAAAAACCTGGACAATAACCAGGCTTAGACTCGTGCTACACAAGTGCAAGGCAATGGCCATCTTGTCCAAGAGAGAATTTAACCATCATTGTTTGATATTCAATAGCATTACCATTACTGAATTTTTCACTGCCAAAAGTTATCATTGGAAGTTATGATTGACCAGAAACTGAACTGGACTTGCCACATAAATACTATGAATACAAGAGCTGAGGCGGGGAATTCTGAAGGGAGTAACTCACCCCCTGCTTCCCTTAGGTTTGTTCATTACCTCTACAAGTCAAGATTATGATGGAAAATATTTCATTTGCTTAGCAACTCCAACGACACTCATAAAACTGAACACCATTCACCAATACACAGTGACAGCAGTTGTGTATCATTTATAAGATGCATTGCAGTAACTAGAGATGGGCAATAACTGCATGACTAGCCAGTTTTGCTTGTATTCTGTGAACAAATAAAAAAAAAAGTCCACATTGAATTCAAAACTTTAACTGTTTCTCTCTTCACAGGATGCAGCCATACCAGCTGCGTTTTTCTACTACTTTGTATTTTTACATTAGCAATTTATCTTGTTTGATCCCATGAAGCTTTTGGGATGTAATGAGGTTTAGAGTCTATGTTGAGGACTCCCAGGGCCATACTAGCCAACTGTATATCTTTTAGCCACTAGCTCTGATCAATCGACCTTTGTGATTGGGGAGGATATGCCAGGGATACTGAAGGAGGTTCTGAGGTGTTGTTTAGTAAGTGTTCTCTGTGAGATGATTGTCAGGTTAAGCCTTGAGTAATTCATGGGAAATTTCTACCAAACTAGGCAGCAGTTCCTAAATTTGACTGAATTGACTGGATTTGGTCGTCCTGAGTTCCACAGTGATTGCTTTGTTAAAATGTACTGGTAGGCCACCTTAGGATGTATTAAGAGACAAGCACATGTCAGTATCTAGATTGGTTTGGTGTGGCATGGTTCCTCACTTGTAGGGCACTAATTGCTTGTTTTAAGTAACCTTGGTATTTTGATGGTCTTTTTCCCTGACACTAACCCATAGTGTACTAGATTTTATGCTGTACAGCACTTAATTATGTAATGACTTTACACTTGTACTGATGCACACCACTGTTCTTGCAAAGACAGATGATGCTTGCTAGAGCAGAATAGTCCTTTTTTAATTTTCCTAAAATCATTACTTTTCCCAGAAAAGTTTAGACATTTTTCTCTTTGTCTTACACAGGAAGAAACTTTGGAAGAGCCTGTTAAAGGGAAAAGAAAAGGAAAAAAGAAACCGGTGACCAATTCTGGAGGTGTGTTTGTGCGACGTGTTCCTTTGACAAGAACAGTGACAAACCCAGACCACTCTGATATTCCAGGATCCTTTGCCATAGGCACATTTAAATCTGTAATCCAATCTAGACCATAACCTTACCTGCACATATATTGCTCTCATATTGTCTCTAATTATAGAAAAACTGACTGCTGTCATTGTACTATTTCATAATATGGGTGCAAATTTTGGAAGTAATTCTATTGCTGGTTGAAAATATTCCTTTCCTGATTTTTTTTCTTATATGTATATCTTTGGTATTTGTTCCATTTTTAAATCAACAATTTTACACTGATTGATTAGACAATTTGACTCAAATGTTTTGTTCAGTCAGACTCCCTTGAGAGCTCCTTATAAAAATGGGGTTTGGGGCTTGATTCTGGGATTTCCATCCACTTTTCCTGAAATATTAGTTGCTGCAGGTTAAAGTATAGGTAGCTCTTCCACCCTTGCAGGTTCCTTTGGGGAATAAACAGTTTAAATATTTCTGCATTTTGTTGTGCAAGTATTCGTGATTTATGGCACCTCCAGAGTCATTCATCGTGAGGAATCCCCTGTCCTGTGTGAGAAGCCAAAAATAATTATCCAGTTACTCCTGTAATTTTGTTGTTGTTAGGCTGTAAAATGCATAAAATAAATTGTTCAGTTTCAATAGTTAGATGCTATGTGCAAGATAGGTAAAAACAAGGACTGCAGATGCTGGAAACCAAATTTTGGATTTGAGTGGTGCTGGAAAAGCACAGCAGTTCAGGCAGCATCCGAGGACCAGGAAAATCGACGTTCCGGGCAAAAGCCCTTCATCAGATATTCCTGATGAAGGGCTTTTGCCCGAGATGTCGATTTTCCTGCTCATCAGATGCTGCCTGAACTGCCGTGCTTTTCTAGCACCACTCTAATCCAGAGCTATATGCAAGATAGGTGTTTTTGAGGAAAGAAAAAGTACTGAAGAAACTCAGGAAGTCTGGCATCATCCATGGAGAGAGAAACAGTTAAAGTTTCAAATTCGATGTGGCTCTTTTTAAAATTGACTAGAAACATTGAACGCTTTCTCCCTACACAGATCCTGCTAGACCTGCTGAGTTTCTCTAGCACTTTGTTTTTAATTTCAGTTTGCCAGCTTTTGCAATATTTTGCTTTTATTTGAATACTGTTGAGGCATTTTTTTGGAGCAGCACATTCTGGAAGAAACCAGGAAGCAAGTTATACTGGACCTGGAATTGTGCAACCTCAAAATTGTCTGAACAGAGAGCAGCTAGTTGGGAAAGTGAAATCATGTTCAACCAATTTATTGTCAGTCTTCAAGGAGAACATTCATGCATTGGTAGTGTCCTGACCTCTGAGTCAACAGACCTGGGTTCAATGTGCAATGACATCTCTGAACAGGTTGATTAGAAAATATGAAGGAGTAACATTTGCATGCTGTTAGTATCCTTATCTCTGAGCTGGGCAACCTGGTTTGAAGACCTATCTGCTTCAAGGATGCGTGATAACATTTCTGAACAGGTTGTTTAAAAGAACATCCATACAAAAAGTGAATGTGCAAAGTAGCAATTCATAGTGTAAGTGGTAAAATGTTTGCATGGGTAAGAGATTGGCTGTTTGGCAGAAAACTGAATGTTTTTTGATTAGCAGAATGTGACAAGTGAAGTCCTTCAGAAGATTGTACTGAAGTTCTGACCTTTTACTGTTCATATCATCAACTCAGTTGAGGGTGTCAATGGAATAAGGAAAATTTAGACCGATAGGTTGAGTGAGTGGGCAAACATCTGGCAGGTGGAGTATAATGTGTGGAAATGTGAAGTTATGCACATTCATAGGAACAATAAAAAAGCAGAGTATTTGATGTATTCCGCTGCAAGAGTTCCAAACATGTTATGTTTTTTACACAGAGTGGTAGGAGTCTAGAAGGCACTGCCAAGTGTGGTGGTGGAGGCAATTACAATAGGGGTGTTTAAGGAGCTTTTAGATAAACGCATGAATATGCAAGGAAAGGAGGGATATGGACCAAGGTCAAGTGAAAGGGATTATTTTAGTTTGGCGTCATGTTTGGCACAGCACCTGTGCTAACTTCACTGCTCTGTGTCCTATGTTCTATGCAGCATATACTTGAGAAGGGCAATGAAATTCTAGCCTTTGTTACAAGAGGATTTGAACATAAATGTAAGGATGTTATGCTTCAGTAATACAGGGAATTATTGAGACTATATCTTTTAGCTGCAGTTTTCATCTCCCTATTTAATGGTGTGACAATATTAGAGGTGGTTCAGAGGAAGTTTACTGGATTGATACCTGGAATCAGCAAGTTGTTACATGATGGTAAGTTGGAGATGCTGAGCTTGTTTGCATTGGAGTTTAGAAGAGTGATAGTGACTTGATTGAAGTGTATAAGATCCTGAATGCATTGACCAGCTGGAAAGGATGTTTCGTCTCCTGGGTGCGTGCAGAATGAGGGGACACCATTCAAAAATTAAGAGTCGTCCTTTTAGGACAGAAGAGAATTTTTGTTTCTGTGAGTGTTGTGTGACTTTGAAACTCTGTACCTTGGAAGACACAAGAGATGGTGTCATTTCATTTTTTTGGGAGGAGATTTATAAACTCTTGTTAGACTAGGGAATCTAAGATTATTGGAGGTAACTGGGAACGGGGAATTTGAAACACAAATAGATCAGCTTTGATTTTTAAAAAATTCATTCAAGGGATGTAAACATTCAAATCAGGATGCTGAGTGGTTCAGAGGGGAATTTGCAGCTGGTGGTGCTCCCATACATTTTGGTCTTCTACATAGTAGTGGTACAGGCTTGAAAAGTGTTGCCTAAGGAGCTTTGGTGAAACTCTGCAGTGCATCTTATAGGTGGTACACATTGCAGCTAATGAGCATTGGTCTAAAAGGCTGCTTTGTCCTGGATGGTATCAAGCTTCTTGATTGTTGTTGGATCTGCACGCATCCAGGCAAATAGAGACTTTCCATCACACACCTGACTTGTACAGGCTTTGGAGAATCCGAAAGTATGTTACTCGCTGTAGACTCCGAGCATCTGACCTGTTGTTGTAACCACAGTATTTTTTTATTACAGGTCTAGTTCAGTTTCTGGTCAATAGTAACCCCCAGCATATTGAGAACATGGGATTCAGTGATGGTAATGTCATTGAATGTTTGATTAGATTACTTAAGTGTGGAAACAGGCCCTTCGGCCCAACAAGTCCACACCGACCTTCCAAAGAGTAACCCACTCAAACCATTTCCCTCTGATTAATGCACACTGTGGGAGGAAACCGGAGCACCCGGAAGAAACCCCCATGCAGACACAGGGAGAATGTGCAAACTTCACACAGTCGCCTGAGGCTGGAATCGAACCTGGGTCCTTGGCGCTGTGAGGTAACAGTACTAATCACTGAGCCACTATGCTGTCCCCTTGTTGAGGGGCGATGGTTAGATTCTCCCCAGTATGTATGGCTCTGATGATTGATTGAATTGTAGTGCAGGCTCAAGGGGCTATATGTTCTATATCTGCTCTTAATTCATATGTTCATATGCTAATATACATTTTATTGACTGAGCTCTGCCCACAGTGGATACTGTGTGGGTGCCTATGGAGGATGCCTTGGTTTAAGAAGGATCATGGTACGCTGAAGGGTCAAAGAAGGGGGAATGGGTGATCAGAATTTATGAAGGAGCAAATGTAGGTATGTAGTGTGGATACAGGTATATGGATTTGAGGCATCGTCGTTCACCTTTAAGATTAGACCAAAGTCCAAATGAACAATGGCAGGAATTTCCAGCCACCTCATCTGCTTCCTGTTCCCACTTCTGGTCTGTCGCTGGAAAAGCAAGCGCAACAGTACCCAGTCGACCTCCCATGAATGAAGGTAAAATGGGTGTGACCTCTTTAAAAGAAGACATGTCCTAGCCAGGAAGTTTATCAACCCAACCTTCCTTCTTCCACCATAAAAATCCAGACCAATGTTTATATTTGAGAGTTTGGAACACAATCAAAGTACTTCTACAGCAGGTCACTTGCACTCATAATGTAAATCAAATATGCTTAGAAATCTATTTTGAATGTGTTATTAACTTAGATGCAGAATTATTTAACTGTCATAACTTGGTATTGATATTTTCATAAATATTAATATTTGCAAATATGATGAAAGACATTTTTATTTATATTTTGAAAATAATTAAATTTCTGTGTAACATGCCATGTTGCTTGTAAAGCTTTAGCAATGCTGTTTTGAGTTCTGATGGTGTGAAGACTTGATTTTTCTAATTCTAGTTTGCTGGCCTTTAGTGGAGGGCCTGCGTCAAGAAGGATGAGTAGAACGCAGGAAGGAGAACAAAAGACAAAGAGGATGAATGGTCATGGGTAGATGTGAGGAGAAATGGAGAAGGGAAGAAAAGTGAAGCAGCGAAAGAAGTTGCAAAGGGGAGAGTATGCGAGAGAACAAAAGGGGCATAGGGAGGGAAGGGAATATTGATGCAACGCAATTTTTAAATTGAAAAACATTTTGAGCACAGGTGTCTTACGGGTCAATGGGCGAGCTGGTGTGTTGACTATCACTGCAGCTAATATTCAAATACAAGCAACTAGCTGATAGCCAGGAGAAAAACAGCAGCTGCAAAGGTTGTAAAGGTGGGCTCACAGTGAATGCTACATGGAAAGGACAGATAGCAATTATTATGATAGTGCAGAAGCAAAGTTAATGTAATATTTCCTCCTTTTCTTTCATTATAAATTCACCTTTACCAGAAGAATGTACCATTGAAGTCTCAGAAACATGGAATGCTTCACAATGCCACCTGATGCATGCAATTTGACAACAGTGCTTGATATTTTTATTGTGTTTCTTTGTCAATTGACATCTGTGATGCTGACAGCAAGTTACGCTTGAAACACTGTTTTAGGGATTGCATTTCAGATTATAATTTGCTGTGTAAAAAAGAAAAATCATGCCTCCCTCCTCACATTTTTGCAATACTTTCAAATTTTCTCTATCAGAACTTTCATAATTTTGAACATTTCTATTAAAATTACCCATTAACTTCCTCTGTTCCAATGAGAATAATCTCAACTTCTTCAATCTTTCCAGGCAACTGCAGTCTTTTGTTCCAGGTGATATTGTAAAGTTCAGCACACACCCCAACAGCCAGACATCCATCCTAACGTGAAAATACTGAGCAAAGCCTTTCTTGAAATATGGCTAGGGTTCAGTTATTGGTTTGGAAGTGGCAATCAGTCTGGGAGGGGTCTGTCAGCAGTTCTATGTAAGGGACAGTATCAGAGAATGGAAAGTGAAAGGTGTGAAAAGGGAATTTTTGTGCAATAATTATTCTATCATTCAGGTGAAAAGCTGAAAATTTTTACTGGAATGAATAGTGTTGAACAGACTTGTTGGGTGGCTTAAGACAGAGTGAAATAAAATGTTGTGAAATGTTAAAATCAAGACTTAAATATTTAAGAAAGAATTGGCTGGTTCAGTAGTACATTGATACAGAGACACCTGGTGGACAGGAAAGCATTACTAATGTTTCTCAAAATTTTAAACACAGAAAATCCCATTATTGTAACACTTAGAGTATACACAGAAACAAGCCATTTGGTCCATGGACCAACAAAGTACATTGAAAACCCATGTCAACTGATTTCATATTTGTCCATAACTGTCGTGTTTGTGCTAATCTGGGGAGGTATTGGCCTAGTGGTACTATCGCTAGACTATTCACCCAGAAACTCAACTAATGTTCAAGGGAATGCAGATTCAAATCACACCATGGCGGACGGTAGAATTTGAGTGGTCTATTGACA
Source organism: Hemiscyllium ocellatum (assembly GCF_020745735.1). NCBI lineage: Eukaryota > Metazoa > Chordata > Chondrichthyes > Orectolobiformes > Hemiscylliidae > Hemiscyllium > Hemiscyllium ocellatum. The sequence continues at coordinate 62,159,959 of NC_083406.1, read as the reverse complement.
ACTATGAGACCATTGTCAATTGTCAGAAAAATCTAATTCCCTAGAATCCTTGAGGGAAAAAAATCTGTCATCCTTAATAAAAACTGAAAGAACTGTGGATGCTGGAAATCAGAAACAAAAACAAATTGTTGGAAAAGCTCAAGTAGGTCTGGTAGCATCTCTGGAGAGAAATCAGAGCTGATATTTCAGTCTGAGCCCTGAGGAAGGGACACTGGACCAGAAATGTTAACTCTGATTTCTCTCCCCAGATCTCCCAGGCCTGCTGAACTTTTCCAGCAATTTGTTTTTGAATTGGTCATCCCCTCCTGGTTTAGTATACATGTAACTCCAGCCCACGGTCCTGTGGTTGACTCTTAACTGTTCCCTGGGCAATTAGAGTCGAGCAATAAATGCTAGCCTAGCCAGTGAAGCCCTCATCTTGTGAATGAATAAAAAAAATCAAATGGATATATGTTGTGAAGGGAGTTGCAAGGGTTTTAGAAATATTTTATTGGTGGGGACGGGATTTGGTTTTGCATGAATAGGGTTGGTTGAGGATGAATGCCTAAATGCCACTGGAATAAATGTAAAACTAATCTTTAAACATGTTTTGGAATTTGGTTCTGGCAATGATGTCCATCTTCCCAGACTGAATAAAGAGTTGCATCAGAAAGCAAGAATGACTCAACTAGAAAATCCTTGGCACAATTTAGGTGTCTTTACATTTCCTATGACTGCACAAGGAAAGAAGATCAAATCTCAATTTTACAGGGAAAATATAGTTAGAGGGTAGAGAATAATTAATCAGGCTCTGCAGCATAATCCAAACTCTGATTTAAAATCTTAAATTTGCCTTAACTTTGTATTGCTGTTTTCAAAATGTCCACATCTATACCTGGATCTAGTTATCTATATTGGACCAAATAATAAACAATGCATAAAATAAAGTGGTCTAAATATAGTGAACAGTAAATATACTGATCATTGTTGCCTTGGCTATGATTATGTAGTGCTTAAATAGGAGCCAAATACTTTCTTTCACTGATCATATTTTGATCTACATCTTTACATGATTGTACAAGTGACATTTTAACAATTGAAAATAAATTCTTGTTACTGAAGTAGCAAATGCTGCCGATAAATAAAGTGCAAACGTGGTCATCAGCTTTAAAGCAATGACCAAATTCCCTTTAAGGGATTCCGTATGATGACTGATTGTAGTTTGCATCACATACAAAGTACAAATCAACTTCACTCCATGCATACTACAGCAAGCAGATATTTTCCTTGTTCACTTCCCACAATGATGCATATGTGGAAATCAATAATTTTGTGACAATCTACACACCTGCAAATGCACATCTAAATTCAAAGTCATATTTGTACTTGAGTGACATAGATGGTTGGTCTGTGCATTCAGAGCTATTTTAAAAAAAACTTTATCTATAGAAACAAATTAGAGCTGTTGCTCACTTTTTTCTGTTTGTTTTTACAGTAAATGTGTATGAAAAGAACATGAAAATGGTGTGGAGGTCTGATTGTGAGAAAAGGGGACCGATGAGATTACAGAGAGATCATGTAGGGCAGAAGCTGGTGTTGAATTAACCTGAGCTATCTTTCTCATATCTGAGTCCGAGTCCATCACACAGGGAATTGGGAGAAGACCAACGGGGCAGTAGTCGCTTTCAGATTTGCTTGTGCAAGATCCTTAAACAGATTGTACACACTACACATATAGATGGGAATTGATGCTAAAATGACAGCTTTCTTTAATTTTTACGAATATATAATACAAATATTCCTTTTTAAAAAGGAATATTTATTATATATTCGTAAAAATTAAAGAAAGCTGTCATTTTAGCATCAATTCCTTTTTAAAAAGGAATATTATCTTTGTGACAACGTTCTCATCATGTGATAATTCAAAATTGACTTTACTTAGTGATTTTCTTTATACCAGGTAACTTTTAGAAATTGTTATTAATTGTTTATCCTTTAAATTTTCCAGAGAATAAATGGTTTAATTGCTACAATTGTTCAGCACAAACAGTAACAGGAATATGTGGATGAAATAGTGCTTAATGACAAAATAGTTGGCTATCTAGTTCCTCATATCACTTTACATAATTACCTGGACACTTGCCACATTCATCAATTCCAAATTTCATCAATTTAAATCAATATTGCAAGTAAAAAAATAGTTCTGTTCAAGATTACATTATTTGCTGAACAACCAAGCAACAGCATTCAGCATAACAAACTCAGCTGGACAACACAAGAGGCCAGAAACATAGCCTGAAAGCAGCACCAAATGCTGAATATCACAACACATCCCATGTGCATAAAGAAGCTGTTGAAGGTCAGTTTTGCACCATGATCCCACTCTCACCAGCAATGGGCTAAGAACAGCCAAAGTCAGTTTGTATGAGAATGTTACAACAAATAAATAGAATTGTGTCTCAACTCACTATCCAGGTTTTGGAATCATTTGTAAACACAATTAACATTAAATGGAACATAAGTGACTTTCCTAAAAACATAGATCAACAATCATTCTTTCAAGAAAAATCCCAATTTTTTTATGGAATTATCTTCACGATAGTTAAGTTCCACTAAGTTGCTTGTTGCTGAAGATCATCTTTCATTTGCTATTTTTGCCACAATCGATAAAATCCTAAGGCTATTGCTAGGCAACTGAACACCGATGCTGTAGAACGATAAAGCAGAAAATAGAATTAGATAAATGCTGACTTTTCTAAAACGCTGAACTTGTTTCTCAAGTTTAATGACCCCACTTTCACAATCTTACCTGCAAGATACCTCATTGTTTCTAGTTTAAGTGATTCCAACATGGTCTTAAGTGAAGCCACATCGGTGTCAATTTTTTTGTTTGTTTCGGTGATGGCACGGTCTGTGTCTGAGTTCTGAAAAGGTGAACAAAAATCACATCAATCTGCAAGGAACAGTTATATTGCATTTAGAGGATGTTGTATTTATGTGCCCAAGAGATAGGTAATAGTAGACAATGGTAGACCACTAAGATAGACTAGTGAGTCATTAGCTTATTGTGGTTGATGGGATCTTGATGTGTTAGCATTTGCTGATAGGTTTTGCAACTTTGGTTATGTTTCAAAACTTTATTAACAGTAAAATAATTTCAGGTCTGATGTTGTGAAAGGGGAGTTGTGAATGCAACTCCTTTTATCATTGACATTTTCAGGTGGTTCTACTTTTGCTGACACTGTACTTGCAGAAAAAAAATTGCAGAATTCCTCAGAGTCGGGAGAAGGAATTATTTAATGTTAGGTGGGAATTAGGGCTTACATAGGGAAGGGGAGACTGTGAACAGAGTTGGTGTGGGGACTAACATTTTCTGCAGATGTACTAGCAGCAGCAGCCAAACTCTGAATAGAGGAGGTACTGAGAAAGAAGGAACATGTAATAGCTGTCTGTGAAACCGAGAAGCAATTTGTTTTCCTCAGATGATTGTTAGCTTATGACATTTTCCTCCCTTGATGTAGTGGAAGTGGCATATTTTAAATTTATTCAGGGCTGAGTTAGATTGATAACAAGGGAGTTCAGGGTTATGGGACCAAATAGAAAAGTGGAGATGAGAGTACAACAAGTTTAGCCACACTCTTAAAGGTATAGCAGGCTGAAAGGCACGGATTTGGATTCTCAGCATTGGTGTAGACTTGGACTCTGTGGATGTGGCGAGGCATCCTCTTACCTTGATGTCATGGTCTCTTGGCCGGGTGTGGCCTCATCTTGGACTTCCGACCAGGCCTGGCATTGATGAGAAGCTAGATGCCAGTGTGGACTGGATTGGAAGGACTGTTATTCTGAGCTTTTTATTTCTCTGATCTATAATGCTGGACTTTATATTTCTTTAGTTTTCTAATTTTGTTTTCCCTAGGAACTTGTACCGAAGAATCTGTACCTGGGTATCTTCTATTTAAGATGGCACTAGAGGTGGCAGCTTGTAAACTTTTCACTGTACTCATTTTAATATATGTGACAATAAAGCTTATTTTATTCAATTCAATTCAATTGAAAGGCCAAATGGTGGACTCCTGATCCAAAGTTCTGTTGTTCTATAAATGTGGGCATGTGATGAAAGGGTGTTTCACTGGTAATAGGAATACATAGAGACTGAGTATTTTTACTGGAAGGATCTTAAATGGAGTGATGGTATTTCTAATATAAAGATACAGGTAAAGACTAGATCATTTAAATTGGAATGCCGTAGGTTAAACATTTAAAAAGAAGAAGGAATATAAAAAGCAGAAGAAATTGACATTACAACCACTTAGGACTAAATGGCCTTCTCTGATTTTGCTATTTCTATCGTATGAAAACTATGTGCTGGAGCCCAAGATACGATTAGAAGTCCTGTGATCAGCTCATCATGTGGTCAGACCTCCAGGAAAGCCTTTAATCAAAATTAGCAATCCTCTTCCTAACAAATGAACTATCACTCTCTCCTCCTCTTGCTGCTCTTTCAGACTGGTCATTAGATTTCATGAATTAAAATAATTACTTTCACATAAGTCATAATTTTAATGTACTTCTATATCATATGAGTAGCCACTTGAGTCAACATTTAAAAACATTGGAACATTGCACTTATGTTCTTTTAGCAAATGTTGCTGAGAATTAAGATATTGCAGATCATCAGAATCTGGTCATCAAGCTCCAGAAAATATTTAAGGTCTTCTCCTACCACAAGATAAACAGCATGTCTAGGACCTTAGTCCAGCTGAATAAGATAGTTTTCACTTGGCACCTACAGCAATTTAAAATTGTCTCTAGAATTAGGGACCAAATTACTTTCACATATGTGCTGTTGTTATTTTCCTGTGGTGGTTTACATCGATAGAGATGGCATCATATGTTTAAAAAACAAAGAACTTAGGATGCTGGAAATCTGAAACAAGCACAGAAACGGCTGGAGGTCTGGCAGCATCTATGGAGAGAAAGCAGAGTCAATGTTTCAGGTCCAGTGAAGAGAAGCACAGTTGCTCAGTGGTTAGCACTGCTGTCTCATAGCACTGGGGACCCGGGTTCAACTCCAACCTTGGGTGACTGTCTGTGTGGAGTTTTGCACATCCTCCCTATGCCTGTGTAGGTTTCCTTGGCTAGGTGGATTAGCCTTGGGAAATGCGGGGTCACAGCGATAGGGTGTGGGTCAGTCTAAGTGGTACAGACTTTAGAGGGTCAGTGCAGACTAGATGGGCTAAATGGCCTCTTTCTGCACTGAAGGGATTCAATGATTTGATGCCTTGAAGAAAGGTCACTGAACCTAAAACACTGACTCTGCTTTCACTCCAAAAGCAATTAAACTGAATCACTAGTCAACCTTCTGTTGTACATTTAATGGGCAATTAACATGCAGGTGCAGGAACTCCACTGGGAGAGTTAAGGTGGGATTCTGTTGAAAACATTATTTTTAAATAACCTGCTCAGACATGTCATGTTACACCTCTAGGGAAAGTGGGAATTGAACACAAAGCTTATGGTCCCGAGGTAGAGCTGCACGACTCCTAAAATTTGTTTTTCTAAAAACAATGCAAGCTGTTCAACCAGCTCGTTTGGACACGTTCTGACACACCTCCATGGCAGGTAGGGCTCAAACCCAGACCTTGCAGCCCAGGGGTAGGAGCAATACCACATTGCCACAATCATCCTAACTTTTCTTTTGTTTTAAGAAATGTGTTTGAACATGTTATAACACACTTTCTGCATAGCACCATTCCCAACAGGCCAAATCTGCAGCCATTCTAAAGTCCCACACATAGTCATTGGTGTGCTGACATGGATCACAGCAATAACTTCTGGTTCTGGAAGATTCTGACCTCTGAAGTCCATGCAGAAAAAAGGAATGTTAGAGGAAACACTGCAGCACAGATTGGATTTGAATAGAGACATTCTGGCTGTACACACTATTACTTGGCATTATAACCCTTATTATTCTGTTACCATTAAGCTAATGGTGGATCAGCACAAATTGGCTGCTAGACTATAGTAAAAAACAATTCACTGTGTCCCCCCTTGTCACAAGTTCCTACCTACTTGCGCATTAATTCGTACACCATGCTTTTCAACAAATTCTGGACTATCATGACTTTATTTTACAAATCATTCTTTGGACAGCAGTGATTTTGGTTACTGAGGAGAAGAAAAGGCCATTGAAAATGCTTCAAAAAGGTGATTTTTTTTAAAAACAATTGATTAGAAAGACTTTTTTCTGGCTAGGTTCTCCTGACTGACCTTTCTGGATTGGCTATTTCTATAATTCTTCAATAGTTTCTTGTTAGCTTTCTTATCACTTTCCTTATTTCTGTTTGGTATGTTTTGTGTTAAATCACTTCGGATTTGCAACAATTTTAATTTGTACAATGGAGTATAGCGTGATAAAAGGAAAAGTTCTGTGATTACTCCAAGTGCGAGAACATTCACACCAAATATTGCAGCATCAGCGTTATAGATTTTGAGTGATAATTCACATTTCTTTGCCAGATTCTAAAACCTGGCATATATATGAATTCATAATGTTATAAATACTTACCAATTCAGTAAATTCATTTCTAGATGTCATTAACAGCTTCTCTTGCTCTCTAAACTGATAAAAAATTAAATTATTATAGATGTGAAGTATTAATACTTGCTTAATAAAAAGATCTGTTAAACTGGTCACATTTGTTTAGATAATTCCATTATATATCAAAACATTTATTGAGGGAGCTGTTATGTATCTGAACAAGTAGATTTATTCCATTTCAAAATGTTTAGAAGGTTATTATCCCTCAAAATATTTTTCATCCCAATTATGCTTGTACAGAATATTCTGTACAATAAATGTTAAAGAGGCAGGTGACACTGGGATAGATGGTTTCAATATTAACTGTTTTATTATCATTACTTACTGAGACAATTGGTTGCATTTTTTCGTGGTAGTACAGTCGTTAGGTGGTTCCTGGGCAAATTTTTCATTTCAGTTGATGTCTGAACAGATGTATTTTTGTGATCACATTACATTATTTTAAAATTCCTTTTCTTGATCTGAAAACTTTTCAACTTCAATTAAATCTTTACTTGGTTTTTGGAATATGGTCTCTTTTTGTGTCTTAAGTGAATTTTTGATTTGTGAAACATTTTAAACTTCAAATTCAGTACCCAGACCAAAGCCCATTTTTGATTTGCTCATTGTCCACAACAGAACATTTCATCTTCCTGTTGATTCCCTTCCATCAAGGGAATTTCAAAAACGCTTTGAACTTATGACCACTGAAGACTGCTCAGGAGATGACCTCTGCCAAACATAATATTCTTTGCCATGGTTTCCTCCCATTGACGTATTTTACTGCAATTGTTCCCGGCCAATATGTTTCACACCTGCAGCTAATTGGTTCTTCTCTTCCAGTTGTTTTACCCACAGTTAGTTACCCTGCTTCCTTCTTCCCTCTGCCCAACTTCTTACTCTTGCCATCATTCAGTTCTCTCTCCACCTCCAACTTTATTGAACCTCAATATTGTAGTTTGCCCATATGCCATCTATGAAAAATGGATCAGTAAAATTTGAAGGAACTTCAAGCAAAGTTGACAGCACATAAACAGTAGAATAGCAACAGCATAACTGAAGTATCAATGATGCATTACCGTATCCATAATTCTGCTCTTCTCTAAGTTCATGTCCAGTTTTGTATCGTTTCTGATTTTCTTAACTTCATCCTGCAAAACCAAGAGTACATTCTCAGCTCAAATTAAATTTGGGGAAAGTGTTAAAGAAACAGACAAATAAAAAGAAAATATTGCAGATGATGGAAATCTAAAGCAAACACAGAGCATTCTGGAGAAGCTCAGTAGGTCTGGCAGCATCTGGAGACAGAATAACAGAGTTAATGTTTCAAGTCTGGTTTAATGGTAGTGCAGGCATGGTGTGTACTATTAGGGCTCCTGAGTCTGACTGCTCCAGATGGCTGCAACCTTTTCTCTCCTTTGTGTCTCTCTCTTTTCTTGCTTCATCTTCAAGGCCAGAGCAGGGTTGGCAGGCCGGTGGCTGCAGCGTGAATCAGAACTCTTGGTGGCAGTAGGCCTGAAGCCTGGACTTGTAGTGGTGCCTGGAAGGGCTACACCTGGCTGCAAGGACTCTCGGCAGCGGTAGGGATCAGCTTTGGCTGGGTCTCTTGGGGCACTGGTGTTGTCACTGCTGTAGCTGAAGTGGGGACCCCTTGAGGCCCAGAACACCTTACAGAAGCCGCAGAGCTGTGTTTAAAGCCCATATTGAATGGAAGATGAACTCTATTTAAGTGATTTCTTTTTAGTCTTTTTTGCAATTCAAAATGGTGCCAGATTGTGGTGACAAAACACTTTTCATTGTACTTTCCTAGATATATGTGATTATAAAAATCATTCCATCTTCTTTAGAACTTAGATGGTTTGGAATAAATGTCATATTGGACTCAAAACATTATCTCTGTTTCTCTCTCCACAGATACTGATCGACCTGTTGAGTTTCTCCAGCATTCTGTTGGTTTAAAAAAAGAGAGTGAATATTGTGATTATTCAAGACTAATCCATGTAACAACTTACCAAAAGCTGTAGTTTTAGGTGCTCCAACTCAATTTTTATTTTCTAGTAAAAGAACAGAGAACTGAGTTGAAATGAAATATACTTGTAGCATTTCAAAGTAAAAGAATTATTTAGGTATAAATAAACTATTTGTTTCATTTAAATGATATATGATTGGTGGCATGCTGATATTCGGTTAGAAAGAACAAACACACAATTAAGTCAATATTTGATCTTTTTAGTTGCTGGGAACACATTTATCAGATTAGAATAATATATTTTAACACTACTCATTCACACATTTTGTAACCAGATTAGGAAAGTGGTATTAGCTAGAGAAATGCCAGAAAAAAAAATCTGATGATGCCACAGAATATCTGACTTCCTTTTATGCAGACAATTGGTCAATGACTCATCTGATAGCACAGCTTTCCAATGTAGCACATCCTCAGACTTTCAGATTGTATAAATATTCAACTTCTGAAGTGCAACAGTAATGTTAACTGAGGGAAGTTTGGGATTTAGATTAGATTAGATTACTTACAGTGTAGGAACAGGCCCTTCGGCCCAACAAGTCCACACCGACCCTCCGAAGAGCAATCCACTCCCCTACATTTATCCCTTCACTTAACACTATGGGTAATTTAGCATGGCCAATTCAACTAACCTGCACATTTTTTGGACTGTGGGAGGAAACCGGAGCACCCGGAGGAAACCCACGCAGACATGGGGAGAATGTGCAAACTCCACACAGAGAGATGCCTGAGGTGGGAATTGGACCCAGGTCTCTGGTGCTGTGAGGCAGCAGTGCTAACCATTGTGCCGCCCAAATTTAGTACTGAACCACCTCAAATTAATTCTGAGATTTTAATCTTCAACATTAACATCCTGCTTTATATAATTAGACATCCGAGAATGTTGGGAAAACAGTCCACTGACTGGAGTTGTAATAAACACAAAAGGACATCACTGCAGGAGCTTGTCAAGAGTTCCGACCATCTTCAGCTGTGGCTCATAACAGCACAATATTCAATTCCACTCACAATTTCACAGATACTGAAGTAATCTATGCCAACATACATCAAGACTTGGACAACATTCAAGGTTGGGCTGGTAAATGGTTAGTGATATCCATAGCGATATGCCAACCATGTACCAGGCAATGATCACTTACGAAAGAAAATCCAACCATCTCCCCTGTCATTTAATGGTATTGTCAAATCTCCATCAATATCCCAACAATCAACAGTGACTAGAAGCTTAACTGGACCAATCATATTAACAATGTGATTACTAAAACAGGTCAGGCTTTGTATCCTGCAATCTGTAATTCAGTCCAGACTCCAGAAAATCTGTCCATCATCTGCAATGACAGCAGCGTGATAGAGTATACTCTATGTCCCTGGATGAGTGAAGCTCCAATGATACTTAAAATGGTTGACATTTCCATACCGAAGCAGGTGACTTTATTACTTAGATTACTTACAGTGTGGAAACAGGCCCTTCGGCCCAACAAGTCCACACCGACCCGCCGAAGCGCAACCCACCCATACCCCCTACATTTACCCCTTACCTAACTCTACAGGCAATTTAGCATAGCCAATTCACCTGACCCGCACATCTTTGCACTGTGGGAAGAAACTGGAGCACCCGGAGGAAACCCACGCAGACACAGGGAGAACGTGCAAACTCCACACAGTCACCTGAGGCAGGAATTGAACCCGAGTCTCTGGCGCTGTGAGGCAGCAGTGCTAACCACTGTCCCACCGTGCCGCCCGACCCAATTCCCCATCTTAATTATTTGCTCCCTCCACTGTTGGTGTACAGTAGCAGTAGTGTACCATGAAGATACACTGCAGCAACTCAACTAGGATTCTTCCAAACCTGTGACCATGCAATGTAGAAAGATAATGGGAAAAAGCAAATGGAAACACTCCAAACTATAAATTCATCTCGAAGTTACCATCTGATTTGGAAATATGTCACCTTTCTTTATTTGTTGTTGGGTCAAAATCCTGGAACTTCAAAGCACGGAGTATGTAGCTACATCCATGGACTGCAATGGTTCAAGATGGTAATTTTCCAAATCTTCTCATGGACTATTAGAGATGGGCAATATAACGTGATTCCAAAGAATGAATTTTTAAAAAGGAAATGAGTTGGTTGCTGTAAATTAGCTTGTAATATTGCCTCAACATTTATTTATTCAAGATCTCATTTGACAGAAACCGTGCAATGTTCCTTTATTGCCACTGGAGGTCACTGAAACCAGTACAACACAAAAGCCAGCAAACTAGGCAGTCTTACAATTCCAAATAGTAAACTCGACTTCTTTTTGCCTGCAAAATGTTACCAGTCCAATAAATGGTTTGCCATATTGATGGGAAAATAACACAATGAGACAAATAATCCTACAATTTATTTTAGTGACATTGCTCGATGGGATATATAGAGGTTGATGATGGTCACTGGTGAGAAGTGTCCTATTTTTAAAATATAATGTTACAGAATGTTTTTACATTCAATGGGCAAGGTTTATCTTTAACATCTCATTTAAAAAACTGCACTTTTGAAGTTCAGCATTCCCACAAGACCATGTGGAAGTCAGCATAGATGTTTTCAAGAGGACTTGAACCCATAACCTTTTGACTTAAAAACAAGCAAGTTACAACCGACTGATGGCTGAGACTAAGAAATGGGCTGAGCATAGGATCACTAGAAATATTTTAACACTAATAGATTGATCATACTATAGGTAGCATATGTAATGCTGTTGGACTACTCTCTCTGAGTCACACCAAGTGTGGTGAAAGCAACTATACATCTCTGAAGAAAAGGATAATCAGACCACTGCTTTGAGCAAACTGAATGAGGCAGTAACAATAGTTTAGAAATTAAACTTAGCAGCAATGGTCTCATGGCTGGACAAAATAAAATCGTGGATAATATTGTTTGTACTTGTGAGGTGAATTGCCCTGGACACTATTTGGTGCAGTTGCTAGTACACAGAGTAAATCTCATTCCCATTCCAAGATAACATAGAAGAGGACTCCTTAGCCTGGGGCTTGTTCGCTCCATCTGCTTTTCCTTTCATTCTGTCTTTTTTACCTCTTGTACCTACATCCTGTGAAGAGCTCGGTCATGGCGACAACATCAACAACTGAGACGGCCCAGCATGGACTCAACTGAGCCCAGTGTGGATTTGAGTGGGCCAATACAAAAGATCTTCATGGTGAACAAATTTGGTAGGTTGGCAGAGAAGTTGGGACCCAGCATTGATATCAGCAGCTGCTACAGTGGCGAGGTAGGCTCTGTGGCGAAGGATGGCACCCGATGATTGCTGACTTCACTGTTGGTTGGGTCCAGTGCTGGCGGTGGAATGGCCATCACAGTGACATCGGCGGAGAAGACAGCATGTGCAGTTGGCATTGGAATTGGAGATGTTGGCCTTCAGCTGCGGTAGGTCCAAATTGGTATTTCTGGAATGGACCTTGATGTGGAGGCATTAGTGGGCCTGGAGCCCATTGTGGAGACTCTCTCCCTGCCACCTGATGTTGAGTGCAGCACAAGAAGTGAGGAGGATGAACTCTGTTTTTACTTATTTTTAAATCATGTTTTATTTCAGACGTAAAACTTAATATCTGCAGTAGGTTAAATTGGCGCTGGAGCATGGTGGCATATTACACTTTTCATTGATTTATTGTCACTTGTATTTAACAAACAAATACATTCAATTCATATCTTTGCGTAAATGTGGAGAGCAGACAAATTGTGTTGTCAGTCAGTGGTAGCGTTTTGGAGCTGAAAAAGCTAACCTTGTACAGAACAGCAGCACATTCATGTATATTCAACAGCCCACAGAATCATAGAATCCCTACAGAGTGGAAGCAGGCCATTCAGCCTATCAAGTCCACACCAATCCTTCGAAAAGCATGCCACCCAGACCTATCCCCCTAACCTATCACTGTATTTTCCATGACTATCTCACCTAACACTATGGGATAAATTAGCGTGTCAATCCACCTGACCTACACATCTTTGGATTGTGGGAGCACCTGAAGGAAACCCATGCAGACACAGGGAGTTGGCACAGTTACCCAAGGCTGGAACTGAGGCAGTAGTGCTAACCACTGAGTCACCCCTGGCTGGAATACCAACTAGCACCTACTTAGAAGGGAGAATCATCTGCTCCTAGGTTGTTGTTAGCTCACTTCTCCCATCTGATGCTACAATTCTACAAATGTCTGAAGGGAACAGTGTGGCTAGGCACACTATTTTTACTGACTTCAAACCAATTTTGGTCACACACTTATATACTAGTAAACATTCGCCTAGGAATGCAGCTTGATTGGAGAATGAACAGAGGTTAATAGAGTAGGAGAAGGTGTGGTAAATGATGAAGAAGAGGGAAGAGAGGCGCGTGCCGGGAGGCCTTATATCCCAAGGGTTGTTCAAGATGATCAACTCATGAAGAGTCCTGTAGCACAGATTTATGGTGGTCTGCTGCTTGTTGCACAACCTAAGTTCAGGGAAAAAAACCTTTGCCATCAGCCAGATTGTGGGTGTCTTTTGTGCATGAAAAGGAAAAGAAACATCGGGAACAGAAGAAATAGAAAATTTATGAAGGAGGGTACATAGTCCATTGTGTCAGTCCTGGACAAAAAAGAACTTAATCCTACTTTCCAGCTTTTGGTCCATAGCTCTGTAGTTTAGGAAACATCAGGTGTGTATCTGAGTAAGTACAACAAGGGTTTTTACAGTTTTCTTTTCTTTCAGTTCCCAACATTCAACATCTACTGGGTGAAAGAATTTCTCAATTCTTTTTCTAATTTTTCTGCCAATTCCTTTACATCTATGCCCCTGCTTATCGAACACTCTACTGAGAGAAACAAGTCCTTTCTTTTCACACTAATCGCAGCCCTTTATTATTTTATACATTTCAATTAAACCTTCCCATTGCTCACAGTTGTCTAATTAAAACAACCCTAGCCTATCTAAATCTTTGCTCAAAATTAAAATTTTCCACTCATGGCAAGATCCCCATAAATGCCCTCTGTACTAAAGAGAGTACAATCATACTCTTTCTATAATGTAGTGACGAGTATTGTACACAATGCGCTAGTTACGGTATAAGTGATGTTTAGCTGTAGCATAGCTATTCTTTTGACTAATGTAAAAAATATCCTGAATGTTTTCTTCACCAACAGATCTACTTATCCTGTTAACTTCAGGGGTGTGTCCAAATATATTTGAATAGCTCTCCTATACTTCAGTTTCCAGTTTCTTATCATGTAATACCTGAGTGGGATTTGATGCATGTGAACATTTGGTATGAATTCTGAGAGATTGTTGCTAAGTGAGTAATAGTAATAGGAGAATGAGAGGTGCCTGTAGGTAGTAGTAGAGTGTGTTAAGATGTGGCATTTGTAAACCTTGTCCATTCATGTAAGATCTTTGACTATCTGGCCACACTAATGGACCTCCACATTCATTTGCTAGCACTGCCTTTTGAATATGTCTGGAGGGTCTCCTGATACACTTTGACCCTTTCTAACTCCTTCCTCAGCATGGAAAGTCCTTGAGCCTGCCTTCCCTCCCCTGATATTCAACACTTCATTGTGCTCAAGCTCAAAAGAGGTCCTGTATGATCCAGTGCCTCAAAAAAAATGAGCAATCCTAGCATTTTGGACCCCCTGCTCATTTAGATCAATAGCTGCATACATGGTTAGCAAGAAAATGCTTTTGACAAAAGGTATTATTTCACAGGATATGGGCATCACTGGTTGGGCTATCTTTTATTGTCCAATCCAAATTGTCTTGGAGGTGGTGCCTTCTTGAACTGAAACAGTCTTTGGGGAGCAGGGACACCCAGAGTGCAGTTAGAAAGGGACCTAGTAAGAGTGAAGGAATGGTGATATAGATCAGAGTCAGGATGTTTTTGTTTGTAGCTTGGGAAGGAATGTGCAAATGGTGATTTTCTCACGTATCTGTTGCCCTTATCTTTTGAGATGGTAGTGATCGTGATTTTAGAAGTTGTTTTTAAAAGAGCCTGGGTGAGCTGCTTCATTTCAATAGTGTTGAACTTCTTTGGTGTTCTTGGAGCTGCACCCATCCAAGTGAATGGCAAATATTCTATCAAACTCTCGTCTTGTATCATGTAGACAGTGACAGACTTTAGGTCTTCAGGAGGTTAGTCACTTGCTGCAAAATTCTTAGCCTTTGACCTGTTCCTGTAGCTACAGTATTAATACAGCTGGAGCAATTCAGCTTTTGGTAAATGATAATCCCCAGGATACAGGTAGTGGGCAATTCAGTGACGGTAACCTTATTGACAGCATCAAGAGATGATGGTTAAATTCTCTCCTACTGGAGATGTTATTACCTGGCTTCTGTGTGCCATGAACATTCCTCATCATTCTCATCTGAAGCGGGAATATTGTCCAGTGTTTGCTGAACATAACAGGCTGCTTATAATACGGTGGCACAGTGGTTAGCACTGCTGCCTCACAGTGCCAGAGACCCAGGTTCAATTCCCGCCTCAGGCGACTGACTGTGGAGTTTGCACATACTCCCAGTGTCTGTGTGGGTTTCCTCCGGGTGCTCTGGTTTCCTCCCACGGTCCAAAAACGTGCAGGTTAGGTGAATTGGCCATGCTAAATTGCCTGTAGTGTTAGGTGAAGGGGTAAATGTAGGGGAATGGGTCTGGGTGGGTTGCGCTTCGGTGTGGACTTGTTGGGCCGAAGGGCCTGTTTCCATATTGTAAGTAATCTAAAAAAAAAATCGGAGGAGTCATGAATGATGCTGAATATTGCTCACTGATGACTGCCTATTACTTATTTGGAACTTAAGTTGGATGAAAAGTCACTGATGAGGCAGCTTAAGATGGTTAGACCCAGGGCCGTACCCTGAGGAACTCTTGAAGTGAGATCCTGTGTCTGAGATGAATGTCCTCCAACAACCACAATCATTTTCCCTTGAACTAATGATGACTTAAACAGTGGGAAGCCTCCTCCTCACAAATTCCCAACTACATTGGTTTTTCTGGGGCTTCTGATGCACTTCGTCAAATGTTACTTTGACTGCCTTTGACATCATTTTCACCTTACTTCACCTCTTGAATTCAGCTCTTTTGTCCATGTTTGGATGAAGACTGTAACGTGGTCAGGATCAGGAAGTACCTGGTGTTGCCTGCAAGCGTACTAACCTTGCCTTTCATATTCTCATTCAAATCATTTATATAAATGACAAACAAAAGAGCACCCAGAACTGATCCCGGTGGTACACTGCTGATGATAGGTTTCCAGTCTGAAAAGCAGCCTTCTACTACCACTGTCTGTCTCCTGCCATTAAGCCAATTAAGTATCCAATTGGCAAACTCATCCCGAATCCCACGTGACCTAAATTTACTAATTAGTCTTTCTTGCAAAATCTTGTCAAAGGCTTAACTGAAGTCCAACAAAATGTCCACTACTCTGCCCTCAAACATTTTGGTAACTTACTCAAAAACTCAAGCAAGCTTGAGAGACAATTTTTCTCACACAAAACTATGCTGACTATCCCGAATCAATTTTTGCCCCTCTAAAGCTTTATAAATGCAGTCTTTTAGAATCACCTCCAACAACTTACCCACAACTGAAATCAGGCTCACAGGTCTATAGTTCCATGGTTTCTCCTTGTAATCCTTCTTAAAGGTACAACATTGGCCATCCTCCAATCATCTGACATCTCAGCCACAGTTATATATACTGCAAATATTTATGCAAAGGGTGCTGCGATTTTCTCCCTTACTTTTTACAACATTAGATAAGGTCCCAGAGATTTATCCACCTTTATAATGTCCAAGACCGCCAGAACTTCCTCTTCTATAAGATGAACGGTTTTTAAACATTAATATTTATTTCCCTGATTTTTCTAGCCACCATTTCTTCCTCCATAATAAACATTGATGTGAATATTTATTTAATATCTCTTCCATCTCTAGGGATTCAATATAAAGACAACTATCCAGTTTCGTTGTTTTTATTTTAACCAGTTTGATTCAACAGAATGGTTTGCCCCACCATTTCAGAAGGCAGTGAAAAGGCAACCATTTTGTTGAGGTCTGAAGTCATGTGTGAAGACAGCAAAATCCTTTCCCCAAAACACATTCACATTCCAGCTGGGTATTTATGACAATTGACAAAGATTTCCTGATCACCCTTATCAAGAATTGCTTGTAATTCCAGGGAAAATTTCCACCACAACTGACCACACATTCAGCATCTTTCTACTGCACAAATGTTAAGGAGTTGCCATGCAGTCTGTTTTTACATTGAACTGGAATGAGTTAATCTCACAATGCAATCACTGTGCCCATATTGGGAGCTCTTCAATTCAATCCCCAAAGCTGTTAATTTCATTAGTTACTCGTATTTTATGTATTTTGGAGTCATACCTCATTTTCCATCCTCAGGTTAGAAAATTCACTTTTCTCCAGAATAACCATATCCTTTCTTATGGAGTCTAAATGGGCCATGATTTGTTGCAGCATTATTTCCTGAAAGAAACAGACATTAGATGATCCAAAACAATAACATTATGCAGTTTTTAAATTCTATACAATGAGAACAATCTTCTTGTTTTTCCACTCTGCTTTGTCCTGTGCAATTTAGTCAGCCCTGCCAATAATAGAAAACATTTATTGGCAGTGAGGAGCAATAGAAAGCAATTCAACATCATTGATTCCTTTTTTTAAGAAAAACCCCAGTTGGCTGGATGATTGGTTTCCTATACAGAGTGAGACCAAAAGCGTGCGCTCAATTCCCACACCAGCTGAGATTACCATGAAGGACTCTCCTTCTCAACCTCTCCCCTCACCTGAGGCATAGTGACCTCAGGTTAAACCACCACTGGTTGTCTCTCTTGGGTGACAGAGCAGACTACGGTGGTAAGACAATGGTAATTTTCCCTTTTTAGAAAATGTTCCTGTTGCCCTCTAACGCTAACAACCTTCTGCTACTAGCCCTCACGTTTATTTACAGGCAGCTACCCTCTCAATTGGCCTATTGAAAATTGCTTCATAGGGGAGGTGCTGGATGACTGAGGCCTTCTCCCCAACGTTAGTACAAGAATGGAAGGAGTGCTAATAACAATGGTGTGGGCTTCACTCTACAGAAGACATCAGAACGGAATATCAGAGAAGAGGAACACTACGTAACCCTTATCATCATGGCAGCATCCAACTGAGTATGCTGCCCTATTAGTGAATACAGAAATGGGATAGAGAAAATGAACCTGTTACTGAAGAGACAGTGTAGGATGGAGGCCTTTAAAGTTCTGGGGTATTAGAATTGGGTCTGGGACAGATAGAATCTGTACAAGGAAGACAGGATTTACCTTGGTAGGAGAAAGTAAGGACTGAAGATCAGAGTTCTGGAAAAGCACAGCTGGTCAGGTAGCATCAGAGAAGCAGGCGAGTCAACATTTCAGGCATAAGCCCTTCATCAGGAATAAGGCTTGTGGCCAAGAGGGCGGAGAGATAAATGGGAAGTGGGTGGGGCAGTGGGGAAGGTAGCTGGGAATGTGATAGGTAGATGAAGGTGGAGGCGAAAGTGGTAGGTCAGAGGGGAGGATGGAGCAGATGGGTGGGAAGGAAGATGGACAGATAGGATCATTCAATTGGGCAGTACCAAGTTGGGAGATTAGGATTGGGATAAGGGGGGGTTGGGGGATGGGATGGGACAATGGGGAAACTGATGAAATCCACATTAATATCATGTGATTGGGGGGTCCCAAGACAGGTGTCAGGTGGTTAGGGTTTGGCAATGGAGGAGTCCCAGGACCTGCATATCCTTGGCGGAGTGGGAGGGGAGTTAAAGTGTTCAGCTACAGGGCAGTGGGGTTGGTTGGTGTGGGTGTCCCAGAGATGTTCTCTGAAACGATCTGCAAGTTGACGTCCCACTCACCTCGGCCTGAAGTCTCATTCCTGATGAGGCCTTATGCCTAAAACATCGACTTTTCCAGCACCACACTCTTTGACATTTACCTTGGTAGCATCATTATCATTACAGGGAGATTTGCTAGTGCTGTTGGGCAGAGTTTAAACTTGGCATAGGAATAGGAAGCTAAAAGAGTATTCCGATAGAAGAAATGCAAAGCTGGTAATAGTAGGAAGAAAGATGTTAAGCCAAACTGTAAGACTGGAGAAATAAAGGCCAGCAGCAAGTGGGGTCAAATTTACTGCTTTATCAATGATGTTCCCTTTGTTATCAATAGCTCACTGATAACTTTACATTTCCATTTATAGTTCCTCCGACAGCAAAGCGTCAATGTGAACCTGCAGCAGGACAAAAGCTCCATTTTGGATTTACCCTGACAAGGTGCAGGGAAACTTATTTTCTGCAATAAACTTATCCTCATGACCTTCATGCATATCAACTTCAACACCAATGGGGAGATAGGAGTTACCATTAAGTTCAACTGGAGCAACCACAATGCTTCCGTGAGTAGCTAGGTCCTTCCCAATGAGTGGTTCACCTGCTGACTCCTTAAAGCCTTGCTACCATTGACAAGCACCAAGTCAGAACTGTGATGGAATCCACACTCCTCTGCTGGCTTGGTGCAGCCACAGAAACACTCCCAAATCAGAGAAACTCACCATCCACCCACAATACCCAAGGTCATGCGGCTGAGTTTTGTGGTGATCTACAATATGTACTGCAACAACTCTTTTCAACATTATTTCATCACTTCCAAACTTTGAGCTTTGCCAGGAGGAAGAAGAAAAACAGACAAAATCACAGGACTACCATCTCCTCAAAATTTTCCTCCAGAAATGGATGTATCTTTACTACTGTATCAGCTGAAATTCTGGAATTTCCCTACTCCTTTCAAACCCATTTTGAGAGAACAATTGAAAGGGCAATAGTGATAGGGAATTCAATAATTAGAGGAAAACAGACAGTATATCTGTGACCGTAGATGAGACGTGACTCCGGGATTAGTATGTTGCCTTCCTGGTGCCAGGGTCAAGGATGTTAGAGAGCAGCTGCGGTACATTCTAAATAGGGGAAGGGTTTACAAACAGTAAACAAAAAGGTGTGGTCCACATTTACATAGATGAGTAGAGGAGCTACCTCAAAGGCAGTAACTTCAGGATTACTCAAAGTGCCACCTATTAGTGAATATAGAAATGGGATAGAGCAAACAAACATTTTGCTGGAGAGAGTGCAGGATGGATGGCTTGAAATTAGGTCTGGGCAGACAGACCCTGTACAAGGAAGACAGGATTTACTTTGGTAGCACCGTTATCATCACAGGGAGGTTTGCTGGTGCTGCTGGGCAGAGTTTAAATTTGGCAGGGAATGGAAAGTTAAAAGGGTATTTCAATAGGAGAATAGCAAAGCTGGTAATAGTAGGAAGAAAAGTGTTAAGCAAAACTGTAAGGCAGGAGAAACAACAGCCAGCAGTAAGTGGGGTCACAATACACAAAGAGGTAAAAGAGGCAAAACTAAAGGCTTTCTATCTGAATGCATGCAGCATTTGCTAAATTATCAACATAATTAGGAGTAAGCTGATTTGTTGTAATTGCCAATATAATGACACAGCTGCAGGATGACCAATGCTAGTTCTTTTATTCATCTTTTAAAAGTGCTAATGCATGGAAGCATCCTGTCCAACCTGTCTCCCAAGGAACCCTGCCACTCTGGAATGAAAACCTGAGCCAGTTTTTCCCAGGTTGGGTTGGTTGAGCCAGGAAGTGTCCCTCTACACTCCAAACCCACTCCAAAACAAAAACAAAATTGGGATCTTTGAGTCTATCTTCATGGAGAAAAGTACAAAACATTTGCAGAAAAATGCAGAGAAACAAAGGTCCACTGAGTGAGGAACTGAAAGAAATTATTGGTTAACTAGTTTACTGGGGAAATTAATGAGACTGAAAGTAGGTCTGTACTAATGATGAAAAAGGTGGCTGTAGAGATAATGGATGCATTGGGTGGTTAATCAAAAGTCGACAGATTCTGAAACGTTTCATGCTGATTAGAAGGTATCAAATGTATTCCCAGTATCTAAGAGGGGTGAAGGGGGAAGTGATAATGGGAGCACATATCTTGACATTAGCTTGACACTGGAAAATGTTGGAATCTATTATAAAGAATCTGACAACTGGACACTTAGAAAATAATGGTAGAATTAAGCAGAATCAACTGAATTTATGAAAGAGAAATCATGTTTGATAAACCTTTTGGAGGTTTTGGGGATATAACTGGCAGAATAGATAAGGATGATCCATCAAATGTTATGAATTTAGATGTTCTGACAAGATCCCACACAGAGGTTATTAAACAATATTAGGTCACATGGGATTGGGGATAATGTGCTGGCATAGACTGAGAACTGGTTAACAAACAGAAAAGAGAGTAGAAATAGACATGTCATTCTCAATTTGGCAGACTTTGGCCAATGGGTTACCACAAGAGTCAGTGTTTGGACTCTACCAGTTCACAATCAGAATCAATAATCTGAATGTAATATCTCCAAGTGTGCTGACGACACAAAACTAGGTGGAAGTGGGAGTTGTGAGGAGGGTGCAACATGGCTTCCTTGGAATATAGACAGGCTGAACAAGTGGGCAAAAGCACAGCAGATGGAATAATGAGAAGTTATACACGTTGGTAGGAAAAACAAAACAAAAACAGCATTTCTTAAATGATAACTAATTCAGAAATGTTGATGTCCAATCGCCTTGCTTGTAAGTCACTGAAAGCTTAATGCAAGGGCAGTTCACAATTAGAAAGACAAATACTACAATGGTAAGGGGCATGACTGGTCCCACCTGCCAATCTTCCTTCCCCCCTATCCACTCCACCCTCCTCTCTGACCCTCACCTTCATCCCCACCCCCATCCACCCATTGTACTCTTTGCTACGTTCTCCCCAACCCCACCCCCCTCCCATTTATCTCTCCACCCTGGAGGCTCCCTGTCTTGAGTTCTGATGAAGGGCTTTTGCCCGAAATGTCAATTTTCCTGCTCCTTTGACGCTGCCTGACCTGTTGTGCCTTTCTAGCACCACTCTAATGCAGAGTCTGATTTCCAGCATCTGCAGTCCTCACTTTTGCCAAGAGGGGCATGTCAGTGCCTGCCTGCAAGGGGGCAGATGTTGTTCAGGCTGGTTTGCAAGGGAATGAGGAGTGCAGTTGTGGTGGGAGGGTGGAGATGTGAGCAAGTTCAGTGGGCACCAGGGTACTGGGCCCTGGAGGCTCAGGCCAGCAGTGTAGTTCCTGGACAGGATACTGGTAGATGTCTTGGTGATGGCAGGCAGAAGTGGGGGACAGGTGTATAAGTTAGTGGATCATCTTAGTTTTTTTTTTACCCAGGAGCTAAACTTGGCATCCAATCTTCTAGCTTTCCCTGGGTAACTATTAACCTAACAGAAGCAGAACCCTCTCAATTATCTACCTTTAATGGATTCCTTTGGAGAGTTCAAGACACTGGGAAGTTGCCAGTCAGAATCATCAATTCCCACAGAGTCAGCTTTAATCAGAGATTCAATGGAATATCCAGGCCTTGGTTTCTAAAAAAAAGGGGCAGTTTATTTGTAATTTAAATGATCTAAATAATTGGTTTCCCAGCCTCTTGCCCAGCAGGGTTTTATTCCTCTTATTTTAAAAAGAAGGGCATTTTTCATCAAGATGTGCAGTAAATTATGATAATTTCTTCACCTTTCTTGGGATAGTCAGAAGTAGATTTACCCATAAAGGTTTTCACACCATTCTTCACCATTTGTTTTCATTTTATCAGAAAAATGGGATTTAAAAGCCAGTTTCTAGTACATAAGCTCCACCTACCTGCTGTGCCTTGGTTACCATGTCCCTGTACGTGGATTCCATATTAGCACAGGTTAAATTTGCTAATATTGTGACTACAGCCTCTGCTTGTTCTTTTTGAAAACCTTATCAACAAAAAAGAATTTAAAAATAAAGATATCGTTAAAATGTTTCTATTTGTAATTGACCTACTTCTTTTGCTGCCTAAATGACTGTTCATTAATAGGCTCCTTAGCTGAACTGAGCAGTCAGGTAAAAGGAAGACTTGCATTTATACAGGTTGTTACAATGCCTCAGGATGCCCAAAATGTGTTGAGGAGATGATGGTGAATTTGATGTTGTGATTGTTGTAAGGTACAGAAAATATGGCAGTTTATGCACAGGGAGTGAAATAACTCGACAGAGGTGGTATCCTGTCTCCAACTCACCCTTTATTTACACATGGCGAGTCCTTGACACTGATCCAGGCCCCTCAGAGCCAGCTCTGAGAGCAAACAGAATGTCTGACATTATCTATCAGACAGGGTTCTCAGATTGGAACAGATTAACAGCCCCAACCAGGGAATTCATTATGAGGTCCACTTGGCTGACCTTGTTCCAATCACTGGATTAATGGTGCTGGAAGAGCACAGCAGTTCAGGCAGCATCCAAAGTGCAGCGAAATCGACGTTTCGGGCAAAAGCCCTTCATCAGGAATAAAGACAGTTAGCCTGAAGCGTGGAGAGATAAGCTCCAATCGCTACATCCCTCCCCCAGAGTCCGAGGACATAGGCTGGTTCATGTTTTTGGTAACTTCTCCCAGTGCATTTTAGTACCAGTTCAGGTTCCTCCAACTCTGCCTCTGATACAGGCAGCATGTAATGCACAGTGGCTCACCTCTTGCATTTGGAGCAGCTTAAAAAAATTAATTCCCTCCTTCAGGTGACAAAGGCATCGGGACAGTGATATCCGCTATGTCCATCTCAGATTCTGAGATGTCTTTAATACCAGATGGACAGGGAGAACCCACGGGTTCCAGACAGTCGGAAAGGCTGTTGAGAAGCCAGGCACATTTTGCTCCCACACCATTTGCGAGTTTTGCAGCTTTCATTTGGTCCATGTGCTTGTTCAGGACCGCTGCACCGACCTGACCTGACCTTTCGTCGATCATGCCTCTTACCCATGCAGGGCCATTCCCACAGCTTCTACAATACAATTCGGCCCAAATAGTAAACGGTCTCTCTCGCTTTGAGGTGTCTTGTGACCAGTATTGTGTTCTTGAAGTCATTTGCAGTCCAACCACTTTGAGGAGGCATCCATGATTAAGAACAAGCCCATGAAAGAGCCTGCATAGTCAACTTGTAACCATTCCCATGAATGTGGCGAGCTGTCAGTGGTAATTTTTGTCCTTGATGGCTCTGAGGACATTGCCCCATCAATGTGGCTATGTCTGTATCAATACTGGTCACCAGGCAAAGTATTTTCAGTTTGGAAATTCATGGATGACCCTGGTGCAGTTCAGCCAGTATCTGGCAGCAACCTTTGCTCAGGACAATCACGCTTGCTCCCCATAATATGCTGTCCTCTGTGTTCTGCTTCTCATTTGGTTTGCAACAGCCCTTTGGTTTCCCCCATCATACCAACTGTTTCAGTTTTGCCAAGATCAGATCTTTCTGCATCCCAAGTCTGATGTTGTCAGCTATGACTGGAAGTGTGGCCAGAAAATTTAAAATCATTATAGACTCTTCCAGTGGTACCACCAGTGGTGTATCTGCCACTGGGAGGCAGCTCAGTGCATCCACATTTGCTACTTGGTTTCCTGGATGGTGTTCTAACTTGTAGTTATACGCACTTAGTATTAGTGCCCTCTGCTGAATTCAGCCTGAAGTTACGGGCGGCACAGCATTGTTCTCCTTAAGTAGACCAAGCAGGGGTTTGTGGTCTGTTATTTTTACAAGTTACTTCCATAAAAAAGCTATTGCTGGAACTTCCCAACTCTAAATATTACAAAGATAGTTGCTTTATCTCTACCATGAAAGCTATGGCTTGGCCATGCAACCATTTCAAAATCTGAACATTTTTCAGAAATTGAAACAAAAAGATGTCAGATGGAGACCAGGCAATGTATAAACTTTCTATTATAATTTAACAGCCCAAGGAAAGACCTCAGCTTGGGAGACATAGGAGCAGGGTAACTTTAAATGCCTTCACTATTTTCAATGGGTCTAGTCAACTCTGGTCACCCAAATAGGTCATTGCGGTGCCTGTGTACACACAATTTTCCCTTCTAAGGCGTACGCCCACCTGGAAGAAATGTCCAAAAACTACGTTCAAGTTCTCGAAGTGTTCCTTATTGGTCTTCCTGTTATTAGCAATGCATCTAGATAAACGGCAATCTGGGATAGATCTTGTAAACTGTTCTCCACCATTTACTGAAAAATTGCACAGGCTGAGAATACTCCAAATGGCAGTCTCATATATTGGTACTCCATTTAGATCCAATGAAACTCATTTGCTATTTGGAGTCCTTTTTCTGGCAGCAACTACAACGGATTGCCAGCCCAGATCCTGAAGAAAATTTTAACCATTTGGCCAAGGCTCGGCTTTGTTTTGGGATTTTGTTCAGGATATGTCCTGAGTAAGGTTATGCAATTGCCTTCTCTCAAGTGGTGTTCCCGATGCTCAGTTGGACTGACAAGGTTGTCCACTTCCATCAGAATACCCTGCAACTCAAATGCTCAGCTTGCTATATTTTCTAATGATAAAAACTAGCTGTAGTACCTGTTTGAAGTCGAGCTGGGCTTCAGCTAGGTGGTGCTCTTGCATGGTTGCATCATTAATCCCACATAACAAACGGTCTCTCAGCATCTCATTAAGGGTTAACCAAAATCACATGCCTCAGCCATTCATCTTAATCTGGTTAAAAATTTGATACAGATTCCCCTGGTTCTTGAATTGCTGAGTATAGCTGTTAGGGTTTCAGAATCAGAGGCAGCTTGGGATCATAATATTCCTGAACTAAATCCATTAACTCTTGATAGGTTTTACTAACTGGTGCCTCAGGGAAACGTAGGCTTCTAATAACTGAAAAGGCTCTGGGTCCACAAGGAAAATTACTTGTTGCTTCTCATTTGCCTCAATGTGGAAAAATAATGCATTCTTTCCACATACTGAACCCAGTCTTTGAAGGGAGGATCAAACGAGTTGAGCTTTCCAAATAACAGCATGATGCGAGAAATGCTTACCCCGACTCAAAGAAAACTGAATTTCTTCAGGAGCATGCTTTTCTCCATTGCCACTGAAACAGCTCCAAAGACTAGTATCCCATCACCACATCACCCTTTATTTACACATGTAGAGTCTTTAACACTGATCCAGCTCCCTCAGGGCCAGCTCTCAGAGTGAACAGTATGACCGACACGCTTGGTATCTGTCAGCCAGGGCTTCCTGATTGGGGCTGTTAATCTGGTCCAATCAGGAAATTCATTCTATGAAGTGGACCTGGCTGACTTCATTACAGAGAAGTACCACAAACAACAATATGATAATTCCCAAATGGTTTGTGCTGGTTAGTGGATAAATATTGATCCAAATCCATTGGAGGTCTTTTTAAATTATTTTTGTTATTAACATCCACCTGAGGGGATTAGTAGATCTTTGACTAAATGTCTTTTGCACAGGATAGAGTTGCAGAGTGAAGGCTAATCACTTCACATCAAATAGGGAGTGGATCGCAGCAGAGCAAGGGCAGGGCACGGGGGGGTTGGAGCTCGCGTGTTTACCGGTAGTGACCAGCTGGCTTGCCAGATGGAGCCTAACACCGCTCTGTGTCCCGTTTGCCGGCTTGGTATGGCAACAGCAGGTGGGTCCGCAAGTCCCACAAGAAAGCCTCAGCCAATATCTTCCAGGACATGGATCTGGGACAGATGCAAGTGCTGTTCGGGAAGAGTGGGGACAAGGACGCCGAGGAGTGGGCAAGGATCATCTGGGAGGAGAAGCATGGGGACCAGGACATAGCACAGGCTCTAATGGAGCTCAAATCCAGGAAGATGCTGCTATTCTTCCAGCGCTATAAAAGTGGGACAGAATTCCTGGGGTTGCTCTGGATGAAAGCCTTTAACAGACTGCATATCAAGGATGGAGGAAAGGGTTCTGAGTACGAATCCAGCAGCAGTGAGGAACGATCACAAAAGGTGCACGATTAAGTGAAAAAGACTAATTGCTAAGAAATCCTTCAGAAAACTGCTGTACAACAAGGATTCTTGTTTATGGAGACTGCTGCAAAATTCCCTGTCATTAATTTGCACGGGGAATAAATCAAACAATTGACTGCAACTTGCTGGGAGATGAATCATCTGCATTTGTATTAATGTATAATGTATTTCATTTCGGATATGAAACTTGCGTCTGTTCTGGCTTTGTAACTTTTTTTATTATTTAAAATTGAAACACTAAAAAAAAAGTCTTTTGGATGACCGATTACATTTTGTTATATGTTTTCTGCATTTCAATAAATTTGTCAGAAAAAATTTTAAAAAAGGGGCATGGAAAGGGTAAATAGGCAAAGTCTTTTCCCTGCGGATGGGAGTCCAGAACTAGAGGGCATAGGTTTAGGGTCAGAGGTGAAAGATATAAAAGAGACCTAAGGGGCAACTTTTCCATGCAAAGGGTGGTACGTGTGGAATGAGCTGGCAGAGGAAGTGGTGGAGGCTGGTACAATTGCAACATTTAGGAGGCATTTGGATGGGTATATGAATAGGAAGAGTTTGGAGGGATATGGGCCGGGTGCTGGCAGGTGGGACTAGATTGGGTTGGGATATCTGGTCGGCATGGACGGGTTGGACCGAAGGGTCGGTTTCCATGCTGTACATCTCTATGACTCTGGTTGAAAGAAAGAGAAACATAGCTGACATATTGCTTAGGCAGGTCAGTTTGGTATAGAATGTCAGAGATAAAACCTTAGAGTTGCTTAACTCCCCATCCTCTTGGATAGGTACTGTAAACCAGAGGCAAAATAGATTTGTCAAAGAATTTTTATTTTTTAAAAACATGCATGATCATAACCACATACACCAACTTCCCAGAGCTATTTCAACTTCTTAAACTCAAGGACCCTAACGACAGGAACCTCTCAAAACACTTAGGAAAACATGCCAGACTAGAGTATACAGTATTACATGTGTGGAGCATGAAACTAGTTTGAACTACTTGTCTTTCACCGATAGTCTGCTTGCAGGTGGTGGTATAGACTACATTATCACCCATTTTGTTTGAGGTTAGTTTGTTAATGTAGTTAGGTGGTCTTAAAATACTTACAATTTGAACTGTTCACCCTCAACAATTTGTGTTTACATAATGCCTTTAATATAATAAAATATCAAAGATGCTTCACAGGAATATGATCAGACAAAAAAAATGAGACTAATCCAAAGAAGACCTTAGGTTAGGTTACTAAAAGCTTAGTCAAAGAGGCATGTTTCCAAAGGTGTCTTAAGAGGAAAGATAATCTGAAGAGGCAGAGAGGCTTAACGAGGGAAATCCATGAACAGATGAAAGCACAGCTACTAATCTGGGGTGAAACAAGTTTGTGACAGACAAAAGTGTGTGAGTTCTCAAACGATTGTAGGGCTGGGTATATGAATAGGAAATGATGTGACCGTGAATGGGAGGATGTGAATTTTAAAGTTGACTGTTTCAGCACTGGCACCCAACATGCGATAGCCAGCACAGGGGTCAAAGACTAATGGGAAACAATGATAACGTAGGCAACATATACACAAGGAGATTAGAGATAGGGATTTTAATAAACCCATTAAGGCCTGGATTTTTTGTGGAGCCAGGTTGAATGAGGAGGCCTTTAGAAGTATTTGACAAGGCATGATTCCTGGACTCCTGCCTCAATTCTCACTTGCAGCAAGTTTTGTTAGTGCAGGATAAAGGTATGGGTAACAAGCCCACATGCAGCATTTCCTCCCTTGCCAGATTCATCATGGGGGTATTTCAATCACTTTGCAACTTTGATGGAGTAGGGCCCATTTTGAACGTAGACATGGTTCCTGGCACTCCAGATGAGTGGCGAACTACAGATGAGTGTGGAACCAAGAGAAATTAATATTCCCTTTGGAATACATTGCCTAAGTTGTCAATTAATTGCATCATGGTATGAATAAAAAAATTGAAAAATCTTCAAAGATCAAGTAGCTTATTAGAAGGTAACAAATGTATTTAATCAAACTAAGTACCTGAGTATCATTTCCCTGCAAGCTTTGTCAACAATGCATTTTAGACGGAGAGTATTGGCCAGTCAAACATCCATTCAGGTCATGTTAGTAAACACATGTCTGGCTATCTATGTCAACTGATTCTACAGATATAATTGTCAAAGTGCCTGACAGTCATTATTATAACTGGTTTGATATTCCAGTAAACAAAGTCGGGTCTTATTTTTTGCCAGCCGCACCCTACTTCCTTTATCAACTTTTACCACCGCCCTGGAACAAAACTATGCTGAGCATGATTAAAAACAGAAAGTGCTGGGGAAATTCAGCAGGTCTAGTAACATTTGTGGAAAGAGAAACAGTTGATGTTTTGAGTTCAATATTATTCTTCTTCAGAACAATTCCAAGTGACATTATAGAGATTTATAAAATCATTTGGGACAGATAGGGCGAATAGTCAAGGTCTTTCCCCCAGGATAAGAGAGACCAAAACTAGAGGGCATAACTTTAAGGTGAAAGGAGAAAGATTTAAAAGGGACCTGAGGGACAAATTTTTCACACGTAGGGTGGTTTGTATGTGGAATGAACTGCCAGAGGAAATGGTAGATGCAAGTACAGTTACAATATTTAAAAGGCATTTGGACATGCATAAGAATAGAAAAGATTTAGAGGGATATGGACCAATCGCAGGAAAATGGGACTAGTTCAATTTAGGATTCATGATCAGCATGGATGAGTTGGACCAAAGGGTCTGTTTCCATGCTGTATGACTTTGACTGTATAAGTAATTCAACTCGAAACATTAATTCTGCTTTTGTCCAACATTAGATGTTGTCCGACCTGCTGAGTTTCTCCAACGTTTTCTGCTTTTACTTCCAACCTCCAGTACTTTGCTTTTATGTTGAGCAGGGGCCTCCTTAATGGATATGGACTTGCAGAGTCAGTGACTCTGACTCTTTCCCTGTCTCCTCTGGCTCCAAGAATCAAAAAATACATACACTCAAGTTCAGTACTGACAATGGAATGGTTTGTTCCTGAAGAAAGCGAACATATTAGATAATACCAAGGTTATCATTAAGCCAACATTTTGTAAGGTGACCCAAGATAAATGTTACATCAAGAATTAGAGTACTTTTTGAATGTTGACATTTTTCAGCAGCTATTAGAGAAAGCTGTTACTGGACAATAAATATACTCCGATTCAAAACATTCTGAAATGCTAGACAGGGTTTTGGCAGCAACTAAAATGAAAACATTGTACAATCAGCTCAGTTCAGATCATTCACTACATTAGCTTCATCACAGAAACATTTCTGACTGTTAAAGAATTGCAAGCAGCTGCCCCATCATTTGTGGGGAATTACTAGCAAAATCTACCCATGTACACAACACACACTACAGAAGCTCTATGAAATATAAATATATACATATGAATGATTAAAACTGCCTCTTGGGTTTTCTTGCATGTAACTGTTAAGACAAAAGCTACAAAAACCTTCCATTGAAGGTCTTGAACATACATTCATGAGGGAATAGTCATAGGCTGTAGATAAAAATAATTGATATTTTACCTAATTCCCTTCTTTTATACCCAGAAGAATAATATATGTGTGTACGCGCAAGTAAAATCTGAATTACACAGCTCAGAATGGAAAGAAAGTTGGTCATTTGACTTGAAATGTGTGTTACGGAGCTGTTGATAGTATAGTCACAACTCCATGGTGCAGGAGTCAAAATGTTTTTGAAGAACTAAAACATTGCATAAAAATGTTTACATTTACAACCTTCTGCCTCAGAACACCTTTATAACTAAGTGACAAGACACTTCATACAAAAATTTGCTTTTCTAGAACAGACTGCTAATTTCTCACAGAATCAATTGTCCATGAAAAATAAAAATCAGTTCGGTTATGTAAAACATTGTGTAATTTTGGTCTCCATACTTAAAAGGACTTATTTGGATTGGAGACCATATAGCTAAGTTTCATTAGATTATCTCCAGGATGCAAATGGTTTCCTTATGATATCATAGGGTAGGGCGGGTAAGCTAAATAGCGGATACAAAAATAAGGAAAATGGAGCAGGAAGAAAAAGTGGTGTTCTAAGTTTAATAAAAGTTACCCTTTTAAATAAGGCATTCAAGAGGGCATTGGATGATTATTTGAATAGAAATAACGTACAAGAGTACGGGGAAAAAGCAGATTAGCATTAGGTACTGATGCTTGCTTGAAGAGTTAGCACAATGGACAGAACAACCTCCTTCTGCACTGTACCAATTCTATGACTGCAATAAATTTTATGATTATTTATTTACTGAATGCAAATTCTTGGTGCCATGCGACACAGTCTTCTCTTTTGTAAAATTTGAGATCTGCCACAATTTGTAGATGGGACACTTTTAGGGGGTAATGTGAAATATTGATTGTCTCTCTAGAAGTGTGCAATTGGTCTGTACTGAGGTCCCAATAGTGGAGATTAGTTTCATTTATTCAAAGATGTAGGAGAAATGAAACACAAGTAATGAATAAAGAGAAGGGTGCATACAACGTGTACAGGACTTTTTCTGCTACTGTCAGTCTAAGAAAGAAGAGACAGCAATCAATTTTGAATGAAGAAATGGTCCAAAAAGAGATTCCGTTTAAAATAAGTGAAAAGAGGGAGCAAACATTAATAGTCCCTGACTGAGGGAAAGCGAAACAAATTTTAATGCAATTAAAACAGAACTAACCCACAAACTGGAGAGAAAATGATGTGCATCATACACAGAACAATTAAAATGTCCACCTAACTTTGAGGTAGAAGACCTGGGTTCAAGCACCAGCTGCTCCAGAGGGGTGTCATAACATCTCTGAACAATTTCAAACTAATGATCATAAAGCAAATGCAGAGAACAGAAATGATTAAGGAAATTAAAGGTTAATTCTCAGTGGACTGCAAAGAGGGCTACCTTCGATTACAACAGGATCTGCACCAGATGGGCCAATGGGCTGAGAAGTGGCAGGTGGAGTTTAATTCAGATAAATGTGAGGTGTTGCATTTTGAGAAAGCAAATTTTAGCAGGGCTTATACACTTAATGGTCAGGTCCGAGGGAGTGTTGCTCAACAAAGAAACCTTGGAGTGAAGGTTCATAGCTCCTTGAAAGTGGAGTCACAGGTAGATAGGATAGTGAAGGAGGCATTTGGTAAGCTTTCTTTTATTGGTCAGTGTATTGAGTACAGGAGTTGGGAGGTCATGTTGTGCTGTACAGGACATTGATTAGGCCACTGTTGGAATATTGCATGCAATTCTGGTCTCCTTCCTATCGGAAAAATGTTGTGAAACTTGAAGGAGTTCAGAAAAGATTTACAAGAATGTTGCCAGGGTTGGAGGATTTGAGCCTCTAGGGAGAGGCTGAACAGGCTGGGGCTGTTTCCCTGGAGCATTGGAGGCTCAGGGGTGACTTTATTGAGGTTTACAAAATTGTGAGGGGAATGGCTAGGGTAAATGGACAAAGTCTTTTCCCTGGGGTCGGGAAGTCCAGAACTAGAGGGCATAGGTTTAGGGTGACAGGCGAAAGATGTAAAAGAGACCTTATGGGCAACTTTTTCACACAGAGGGTGGTAAGTGTATGGAATGAACTGCCGAAGAAAGTGGTGGAGGCAGATACAATTGCAACATTTAAGAGGCATTTGGATGAGTACATAAATAGGAAGAGTTTGGAGGGATATAGGTCAGGTGCTGGCAGGTGGGACTAGGTTGGGTTGGGATATCTGGTCGACGTGGACGGGTTGGACCAAAGGGTCTGTCTCCGTGCTGTACATCTCTATGACACTATGTCTGGCAGCATTTGTGTAGAGAAATCGGAATTAATGTTTCGGGTCTGATGACCCTTTGACACTTCAGACCTATTGAGATTTTCCAACAATTTCTGTTTTTGTTTCAGATTTCCAGCACTCGCAGTGCTTTCAGTCTTTTGTTAAGGATTATAAAGTCATGAGGGACTAGACAGGAAGATCAACTGTATTAAAAATTCAAAACACATGGAAAGTATCATAAGGAAGTGGACTAGGTAAGTAATCTAAAAGGAATCTTTGCTATGGAGAATTAAGGAAATGGTAGAGATACTAAAGAAGCCCTTGACCTCAGTTTTTACAATGTATGAGGCTGTGAAGCTGTAAGAAAAGAACATATGAGGAGGAGGAGATGATACTGGAGAATATACTGGAGGAGGTAACATGTAAAAACTTGGTGGAGATCTTCCATTAAGCCCCTCAGAAAGTAAACAAAACAAAATCACCAAACATTCAAGTTAAAAGGTTGTGATAACTTAATCTATTGTTGCCTAAGAGTACAGAACACAAGTGGAACTTGACTTTTTCTGAAAAGGTGACATACTGCCAGATTTTCCATGCCATGCCCAGAAGATGTGTTTCAGTACTGAGTGGGGAGAGGTTCAACATCGAATAGGGCATGTGCACAACCTACCACCTTCCAAGCCAACTCCTAGATGACCACGCACCCCCAAATAGAGAGGGTGGATGTGTCAAAAATCAGCAGCCTTCTTAACATATGTAAATAATTAAATATCCTTTGAGTTTGATCTGAATGACACCAATAATACATGACTCCTGCCATTAAAATGGATGGCATGGAAGTATGCAGCAAATTTTGTGCAAAACATTTTTAAAAGTCAACAAGTGGTATAGTACTATGACATTAGGAGCACCTGTCCAGAAGATAGCACCCAATACCCTTCCTTTCTCCACCATTGAATTTAAAATTCACCTCTCCATCCCCTCCCTAAGGTCACTAAATCTTCCCACCCAATGCCTCTTTTTACCTGGTATGCAATCCATAGTTCTTTCTTCCTGGGCCTGCCTACATTCCAGACAGTGCCCAGTACAAGATCTGGTGCTGCCAGAACAGTTGCACATTGGTAAGCAACCCCAGAAAGGGTGAGATTTCCTCCCACTGAGGGACAGAAGGCCCAGTATCTACCAATTGAGCCCATCATCAGCATGTTATGGCTACCTGTAGGCATCTTCAAGGAATGTTGGTTGGTTGTCTCCCCCCAACCTGCAAAATTCTGTTTCATGATACTTAAGCTTCTCATCTTGCACTCATCAAGACAGATATCAGAATTTCAAAGGGAAGGATAATTTACACTGTATGAGAAATGGTGTGTGTGTGTGTGTTAATTGTGGGTAAATGGACCCTGTTTCCTGGTGCGTTCTCCATGGCACTGCCTCAACCGATTACCACCTAAGCTTTTTTTTTTAGAAAAGTTAAGAAAAAAAGCAAATGCACCCTGGTTGGGTGAAACACCTCAAGAAGAATATATCAGGAAGGGGTCACCCATACAACTGTTTAATTGTAAAAGTACAATAACTAGGCAAATTCATTCTTCTAGCAGAAGCCCAGCCCCTACAAATCAATATATGTAGCTTTTAGCAAATGTAAGTGAGCAGTGTTGTAAGCTTGTTAGATAATCTTAAATTGGTTATTGGTGTAATTCTTGGCTCACTCATGATTGTTCAGTCAGTGCTGCCCAATCACAGACTCACATCTAATGTTGGAGAGCATGTTCTGAATTTTGAAAGCACATGGTTGGTTGAGTACGCTGCCTGTTCCAAAGAGCTGAAGGGACGTGATGTCTGTTACTCATTTGTGTGGTAGGCAGAATGACTTTTTGGATTGACGGCAACATCCATGTAGTGGGGAATACCACTTCTGTTGCCATTGTATAGTTCCAGAATGTGACAGACTAGACAATCTGGAGGTCTGAAAGTGGTAGGCTTA
Organism: Hemiscyllium ocellatum; assembly: GCF_020745735.1. Lineage (NCBI taxonomy): Eukaryota > Metazoa > Chordata > Chondrichthyes > Orectolobiformes > Hemiscylliidae > Hemiscyllium > Hemiscyllium ocellatum. The sequence goes on along the minus strand of NC_083406.1, from coordinate 62,125,627 downwards.
GGCAGATTCATGAGTTTAGAAACTTATTTTCTTCTGTTTGCCCTAATTTAACTTGTAATTTAAAAAATGAAAAACAAAATATCAAGTCCCATCTGCACAGAATGAAACAGTTAGTTTTGATCTTCAGCAGAATATTGGCAGCACAGTGACTCCGTAGTTAGCACTGCAGCTTCACAGCCCCAGGGATCCAGGTTCAACTCCCATGTCGGGCGACTGTGTGGAGCTTGCACATTTTCCCTGTGTCTGCGTGGGTTTCCTCCCACAATCCAAAAGATGTACAGGTCAGGTGAATTGGTTAAATTGCCAAGTCGGGGTAAATATAGGGTAGGGGAATGGGTCTGGGTGGGTTACTCTTCGGAGGGTTGGTGTAGACTTGTAGGGCCAAAGGGCCTGTTTCCATTCTAGGGAATCTAATCTGGTCTAATTTTAAGTTGGATACAATAAAATTCAAACATTTAGCAGGAGTGCTGTCTTTTACTCACCATTATTCTCCAGCTCTAGAACTAGAGCGTGAGTATCGAAACATAATCTCCTCTGCTCCTTGGACAATGGTTCAGCCTTGCTAATGTCGTACGTGCGCATCACGGCAGCAGTGGAAAAACCTACAAACAAGCAAAAAAGATCAGCTTTGTGTGACTTATTTCATCTAGTGCTCTAGATAAGTGACCAGAAATATATAAAATATGTAATCAATTTACTTTTGAAACAAAAGTCTTGCATGACTTCTGTCTGCTCTATAGTACGGCAGAATTGGTTACATTAGGGAAAGAACAGCCTTTAGAATTCTATTTTGTTGAAGATACATTGATTGTTTACTGAAAATAAAATATATAGTAGCCATAAAAAGATTCATTATCCTTTAAAAAACTAAATTACTGAAAATAGAGAGCAGAAAGTTGATTTTTTTCTTCTGCTGTTTTTAAAGGTGTCAGCAACAGGGATCTACTCCATTTACAGCAGAAGGATTCATTCATTTGCACAGGCCTGACAGTTGACTGAGTGATACAAGGAGCACTTTCTAAGCATAGTGCATTATGAATCTTCAGCAGGTCCCACATTTCCTTGAGGTGAAGCAGCAGAAGATCAGCTCTCAGGGCAAATCCTCAAAAGGAGCCAGATATTCTACCAAACACACTTTCCTATGAGCATGCCTGCAGACAAGGAGGGGCAGAAAAACAAGTCTCTTGTGTCTAAAAAGAGACACTGTGTCATAGTCATAGAGCTATACAGCAAATAAATAGACCCTTTGCTCCAACTTGTCCATTTTCACCAGAAATCCTGAATTAATCTAGTCCAACTTGCCAACATGTGCCCTTATCCTTCTAAAGCCTTACTATTGATGGGCAGCACGGTGGCACAGTGGTTAGCACTGCTGCCTCACAGCGCCAGAGACCTGGGTTCAATTCCTGCCTCAGGCAACTGACTGTGTGGAGTTTGCACGTTCTCCCCATGTCTGCGTGGGTATCCTCCGGGTGCTCCGGTTTCCTCCACAGTCCAAAGATGTGCGGGTCAGGTGAATTGGCCGTGCTAAATTGCCCGTAGTGTTAGGTAAGGGGTAAATGTAGGGGTATGGGTGGGTTGCGCTTCGGTGGGTCGGTGTGGACTTGTTGGGCCAAAGGGCCTGTTTCCACACTAAGTAATCTAACCTAATCTATTCATGTACCCATTCAGCTGAATTTTACATGTTCTAATTGTACCAGCCTGCAACACTTTCTCTGGCAGCTTATTCCATATACGCACCACCCTGTGTGAGAGAAAAGTTTGCCCCTCAGGTCCCTTTTAAAGTCTTTCCCTTCTCACCGTAAACATATGCCCTCTAGTTCTGGATTCCACCACTCCAGGAAAAAAGACCTTGACTATTCACCCTACCTAGGCCCTTCATGGTTTTATAAACTTCTATAAAGGTCACCCCTCAGCATCTGATCCTCCAGGGAAAATAGCCCCAGCCTGATCAGAGTCTTGCTATAGCTCAAAGCTTCCAATGCTGGCAACATCATAATAATTTTTCCCGAACACTTTCAAGTTTCACAACATCCTTCCGACAGCAGTGAGGCCAAGATTGATCGTAGTATTCCAAAAATGGCCCAACCACTGTCCTGCAGAGCCATAACATGATCTTCCAATTGCTTTACTCAATACTCTGACCAATAAAGGAATGCATACCAAACGCCTTCTTCACTAGTCAATCTACCTGCGACTCTACTTTCAAGGAACTATGAATCTGCATGTCAAGGTCTCTTTATTTGATCCCCAGGACCTTATCATTAAGTGCATAAGTCCTCACATAAGCATCTCACATTTATCTAAATTAAACTCCATCTGCCATTCCTTGGCCACCCGTCCATCTGATCAAGATCCCATTGTACATGGAGATAATCTTCTTTGCTGTCGACTACACCACCAATTTGGGTGTCATCTGCAAACTTGCCAACTATACCTCCTATGTTCATATCCAAATCATTTATATAAATGATGAAAAGCAGTGGACCCAGTACCGATCCTTGTGGTACACTGCTGGTCACTGGCCATCAGTCTGAAAGGCAACTCTCCACCAATACCCTGTCTTCTACCTTTGAGCCAGTTCTATATCCAAATGGCTAGTTCTCCCTGTATTCCATGAGATCTAACCTTGCTGATCAGTCTCCCATGCAGAACTTTGTTGAACACCTTACTGAAGTCCATATAGATCACATCCACCACACTACCTTCATCACTTCTTCAAAAAACCCAATCAAATTAATGAGACCTGATTTCTCATGCACAAAGCCATGCCGGCCATCCCTAATCAGTCCTTGCCTTTCCAAATGTGTAAATCCTGTCCCTCAGGATTCCCTCCAACAACTTGCTGACCACCGATGTCAGACCCACCAGTCTTTAGTTCCCTGGCTTTTCCTCACCACTTTTCATAAATAGTGGCACCAGTCAACCTCCAGTCTTCCGGCAACTCACCTGTGGGTATCGATGATACAAAATATCTCAGCAAGGGTTCCAGTAATCACTTCCTTAGGTTCCCACAGTTCTAGCATACACCTATTCAGTTCTAGGGGATTTATCTACCTTTATGCATTTTAAGACATTCAGCACCTCCTCCTCTGTAATATGAACATTTTTCAATCCATAGCTATTTATTTTCACAAGTTCTCTTGCTTCCAAATCCTTCTCCACAGTTTTGGAACTTTGGAAAAAGAAAAGTCCAAACAACAGCAGTTTTCAAAGGGAGAAGAACAAACAAAGGAAGCACATGGTGAGGACAATGCAGGAGAGAGAGAGAGAGAACTTGCACAGTTACCACCTTTGCTGTTTTGAATTCATGTGTCGCTGGACATTGGAGTGTGTCTGGGAAAATTAACAAACAGTGAAATCTTGGAGGAACCGGTTTGAGCGAAGTTCACAGCACAGAGTCAGATAAGTTAATCGTTGTTTGAAGTGTGTCCAATAGAAAGGCTGCAGTAGTGCGTAGAGTGGGTTCTTTCTTGATTATATGTTTTTGGAGATATGTCTCTTGATTAAACTTTAAATTAATAATTATAACTTCTATTTTATCTGGGGCAGTGTTTTGGAGAGGAATAAGAAGGTGTTATTTTCTGGGTCTGTAGATTGTGAAGGAGCAAAAATGGCCTTTAGTACAGTGATATGTACTTCTGGTCAGATGTGGGAGTTTAAAGAGAGTTTAAGGATTACTGTGGATTATATCTGCCATAAATGCTGCTGGATGCGAATCTTACCAGATCGAATGGATCAGTTGGAGAGAAAGTAGAAAGCAATGAGGAATTTGCAACAGCAACAGTATGTGATGGATGGCAGTTATAGGAAGGTGGGAAGTCTCAGATACAGTCACATAGATGGGTTAACTCCAGGAAGGGTAAGAGAGGTAGGCACCTAGGGCAGGAGTCTTTTGTGGATATACCCATTTCAAACAGGTATGCTGTTTTGGAAAATGTAGGGGGTGATAGATTCTCAGGGGAACAAAGCACGAACAGCCAAGTTTCTGGTATTGAGACTGGCTCTAATGCAACAAGGGATATGTCGGCTTCCAAGGGATCAATTGTGTTCGGGGATTCTGTAGTCCGAGGTACAGACAGACGTTTCTGTGGCCCACAGTGAAAAATCAGAATGGTGTGTTGCTTCCCTGGTGCCAGGATCAAGGATGTCTCAGAGAGGGTGCAGAATGTTCTCACGGGGGAGAGGGGCAAGCAGGAGGTCATTGTCCGCGTTGAAACCAACAATATAGGAAGGGAAAAGGTTGAGATTCTGAAGGGAGTTTATAGTGAGTTAGGCAGAAATTTAAAAAGGAGGTCCTCAAGAATAGTAATATCTGGATTACTCCCAGTGCTACAAGCTAGGGAGGGCAGGAATAGGAGGATAGAGCAGATGAATGCATGGCAGAGGAGCTGGTGTATGGGAGAAGGATTCACATTTTTGGATCATTGGAATCTCTTTTGGGCTAGAAGTGACCTGTACAAGAAGGATGGATTGCACCCAAATTGGAAGGGGACTAATATACCGGCAGGGAAATTTACTAGAGCTGCTCGGGAGGATTTAAACTAGTAAGGTTGGTGGGGCAAGGGGACCCAGGGAGATAGTGAGGAAAGAGATCAATCTGAGACTGGTACACTTGAGAACAGAAGCGAATCAAACAGTCAGGGCAGGCAGGGACAAGGTAGGACTAATAAATTAAACTGCATTTATTTCAATGCAAGAGGCCCAACAGGGTAGGCAGATGAACTCAGGGCATGGTTAGGAACAGGGGACTGGGATATCATAGCAATTACATAAGCATGGCTCAGGAATGGGCAGGACTGGCAGCTTAATGTTCCAGGATACAAATGCTACAGGAAGGATAGAAAGGGAGGCAAGAGAGGAGGGGAAGTGGCGTTTTTGATAAGGGATAGCATTACAGCTGTGCTGAGGGAGGATATTCCCGGAAATACATCCAGGGAAGTTATTTGGATGGAACTGAGAAATAAGAAAGGAATGATCACCTTATTGGGACTGTATTATAGACTGCCCTAAAAGTCAGAGGGAAATTGAGAACTTGTAAAGAGATCTCAGCTATCTGTAAGATTAATAGGGTGGTTATGGTAGGGGATTTTAACTTTCCAAACATAGCCTGGGACTGCCATAGTGTTAAAGGTTTAGATGGAGAGGAATTTCTTAAGTGTGTACAAGACAATTTTCTGATTCAGTATGTGGACGTACCTATTAGAGAAGGTGCAAACCTTGACCTACTCTTGGGGAATAAGGCAGGGCAGGTGAGAGAGGTCAGTGGGGGATCACTTTGGGGCCAGCGACCATGATTCTATTAGATTTTAAATAGTAATGGAAAAGGATAGATAAAATCTAAAAGTTGAAGTTCTAAATTGGAGAAAGGCCAATTTTGACAGTATGAGGCAAGATCTTTTGAAAGCTGATTGGAGGCAGATCGCAGGCAAAGGGATGGGTGGAAAATTGGAAGTCTTCATAAATGAGATAACGAGAATCCAGAAAAAAGTTATTCCTTTCAGGGTATAGGTAATGCTGGATGACTAAAGAAATTGAAGGTTTGGTTAAGAAAAAGAAGGAAACATATGTAAGGTATAGACAGGATAGATCGAGTGAATCCTAAGAAGAGTATAAAGGAAGTAGGGATATACTTGAGAGAAATCAGGACGGCAAAAAGGGGACATGAGATAGCTTTGGTAAATAGAATTAAGGAGTATCCAAAGAGTTTTTACAAATACATAAGGACAAAACGGTAACTAGGGAGAGAATAGGGCCCCTCAAAGATCAGCAAGGTGGCCTTTGTGCAGAGCTGCAGAAAGTGGGGGCGATACTAAATGAGTATTTTGCATCAGTATTTACTGTGGAAAAGAATATGGAAGATATAGAATGTAGGGAAATAGATGGTGACATCTTGCAAAATGTCCAGTTTACAGAGGCAGAAGTGCTGGATGTCTTGAAATGGGAAAAGGTGGATAAATCCCCAGGATCTGATCAGGTATACCCAAGAACTCTGTGGGAAACTAGAGAAGTGATTGCTGGGCTTCTCGCTGAGATATTTGTATCATCGATGGTCACAGGTGAGGTGCTGGAAGACTGGAGGTCGGGAAACATGGTGCCACTGTTTAAGAAGGGCAGTAAAGACAAGCCAGGGAACTATAGACCGGTGAGCCTGACCTTGATGGTGTGCAAGTTGTTGGAGGGAATCCTCTGGGACAGGATGTACATGTATTTGGAAAGAAAAGGACTGATTAGGGATAGTCAACATGGCTTTGTGTGGGGGAAATCATGTCTCACAAACTTGATTGAGTTTTTTGAAGTAATAACAAAGAGGATTGATGAGGGCAGAGCGGTAGATGTGACCTATATGGACTTCAGTAAGGCATTTGACAAGGTTCCCCCTGAGAGACTGATTAGCATGGTTAGATCTCATGGAATACAGGGAGAACTAGCCATTTGGATACAGAACTGACTCAAAGGCAGAAGACAGAGGGTGGTGGTGGAGGGTTGTTTTTCAGACTGGAGGCCTATGCCCAGTGGAGTGCCACAAGGATCAGTGCTGGGTCCTTTACTTTTTGTTATTTACATAAATGATTTGGATGCGAGCATAAGAGGTACAGTTGGCACCAAAATTAGAGGGGTAGTGGACAGCGAAGAGGGTTACCTCAGATTACAGCAGGATCTTGACCAGATGGGCCAATGGGTTGAGAAGTGTCAGTTGGAGTTTAATTCAGATAAATGTGAAAAACAAATCTTAGCAGGACTTATACACTTAATGGTAAGGTCCTAGGGTGTGTTGCTGAACAAAGAGACCTTGGAGTGCAGGTTCATAGCTCCTTGAAAGTGGAGTCACAGCTAGATAGGATAGTGAAGGTGGTGTTTGGTATCCGTTCCTTTATTGGTCAGAGTATTGAGTTGGGAGGTCATGTTGTGGCTGTACAGGACATTGATTAGGCCACTGTTGGAATATTGCGTGCAATTCTGGTCTCCTTCCTATCGGAAAGATGTTGTGAAACTTGAAAGGGCTCAGAAAAGACTTACAAGGATGTTGCCAGGGTTGGAGGATCTCAGCTACAGGGAGAGGCTGAACAGGCTGGGGCTGTTTTCCCTGGACCATCGGAGGCTGAAGGGTGACCTTACAGAGGCTTACAAAATAATGAGGGGCATGGATAAGGTAAATAGACAAAGTATTTTCCCCTGGGGTCAGGGAGTCCAGAACTAGAGAGCATAGGATTAGGGTGAGAGGGGAAAATATAAGAGATCTAAGGGGCAGCTTTTTCACACAAAGGATGGTATGTGTATGCTGCCAGAGGAAGTGATGGAGGCTGGTACAACTGCAACATTTAAGAGGCACTAGGATAGGTATATGAATAGGAAGGGTTTGGAGGGATGTGGGCCAGGTGCTGGCAGGTGGGACTAGATTGGGTTGGGATTTCTGGTCAGCATGGATGTGTTGGACCGAAGGGTCTGTTCCATGCTGTACATCTCTATGATTCTAAATAACTGATGCAAAATACTCATTTAGAATCTCCCCCATCTCCTGCAGCTCCACACATATGTGGCCTTGCTAATCTTTAAGGGTTCCTATTCTTTCCCTAGTTACCCTTTCAGCCTTAATGCATTTGTCGAATCCTTTGGATTCTCCTTTACCCTACTTACCAGAACTCTCACCTGTCTCCTGTATGCCCTCCTATTTTCCCTCTTCAGTTTTCTTCTGTTTTTATACTCTTCTAGGGATTCACTCAAGTCTACTCGTTATACCTGACATATGCTTCCTTGCTTTTCTTGACCAAGATCTCAGTTTCTCTAGACATCCAGCATTTCCTGCACCTACCAGCCATGTCCTTCACATAAGCATACTGTCTCTAGACAGATTATCTTATTTTTGAAGGCTTCCCATTTTTCAGTCATCCCTTTATTTGCAAATATCTACCCCCAATCAACTTTTGAAAGTTCTTCTCTAATACTATCAAAAATCAGCTTTTCTTCAATTTAGAACTTTATCTTACAGATCTCACACCCTTTTTATAAATAAATCAGTTTTTTGAAATTTTGTCAGGAATTACCTTTTTTTAAATCAGAATCTCTTACACACACTTATTGTTATAGATTTTTGAGATCACTAAATTACAAGCATATTCACATAGATATTTAAATTGTTGTGACCTGCAATTAGGGATGTGTCTAATCAGTTTGTTTTGCCCTGCGCTGAGGGTCAGTGTGGAAAATCCTGATTACTTTGGTGGAATTGTACTGTAATTAATATTTTTATCATATTTTTGCACTGGTCAATGGGAAATCAATAAGTTCTTCTGGGTTTTCCTTCTGATTGTGTTTTCAATGAAATTGGAGATTTTTCAAGACAAGTATAACGACTTACAGATAAGATCCCACTCACTTTGGACCTGGCAAAAGAAAACAAAACTCCCTACCTGGCAGGGCTGACAAAATATATCCGGGGTTATCTGAGCGATTGAGAGTTTTATCGAGAATTTGACCACATCACTTTAATTGCATGGAGTAGGATAAACTTTTTAAAATGCCGTTCACTGTGTCTGGAAAATGAACTTATTGACCCAAATGACAGATCAATGTGCTGCGATATGTTTATTGTAAGCAGTCACACTCACCACGTTTGAACAGCGCTCCAACACTATGATTTAAACGATGTTGCAGGGCGTAAACTCGGAAGTGGCAAGTTTGTAACAAACTCTTGCAATATTGTATCCGTTTCATATCCTCCCTTTCTATCTCAGTACTCAACTCTTACCAGAGATTTCTACTGAAAAGCAATAAAGTATTACTGCTATTTGAATCCGAATGAGTGCTAAAAGCTTATTTAGCATAACATTATGCTTGATGTCATTTCCACTCTTAAAACCACAAGCCTCGCGATCACTTCCGGAAATTCTTAGAGCTTGGTTGAGCATCACCCTGTGGTGTACAGTGAAAATTGCATACCGAGAACTGAACTATATTGTGTAACTGCACCTTTAGCCCCCTGTGCCCCAGAACTGAACTATATTGTGTAACTGCACCTTTAGCCCCCTTTTGACTTTGCTGGGTTGTGCTGTCACAGTTGCAGTAGTCCTTCATGGGTGAGCTCAACCAAAAATGCCAGAGTCTCCTCTCAGCAACCCAAGTCGCTGGTCTATTCATATAAATGTGAAAAATGTGGGACTGGCAAACAGACAAGAGGAACATCTCTGCCTTAGTAGCGTGTGTTGAAAATGTGTTGCTGGTTAAAGCACAGCAGGTTAGGCAGCATCCAAGGAATAGGAAATTCGACGTTTCGGGCATAAGCCCTTGCTGTGCTTTAACCAGCAACACATTTTCAACTGTGATCTCCAGCATCTGCAGACCTCATTGTTTACTTAGTAGCGTGTGATTGATCGATAGGCCCCTTACAGCTCAGCCCCACCATGGCCTTACCCATCTGGGGATGGGATTTTCCTAAGTGTAGATCGGTACCTAGAAACCAGAACTAGTAAATACATTTAAATTATTTCCTCGCCGTGAAGGACAGCAGAGGTCAGCTGTTTCCGATCCCACCACGAACACAATTACTCTTTGTTATAGTTATTATAATCAACCTGTTTGGAAATGATTTGTCTGAGAGAATTAGAAGATGAACTGAAGGTAGATAGAAAAGGATCTTGTAGAAATGAAGGTGATCAAATAATTATTCAATGCACTGTAGAGAATTGGAAGGAAGGAAACTTAAAATTGGGGTGTCACAACTGGAATTAGTGAAGATACAAGTGAAAGTGAAAAGACTGGAATGAGAGGTAAAACAGATAGAAGGTGAGGAGAATGAGAAACATAGACAAAGGGAAAGGGAGAAGAAAGAAAAGTCAAGAGTAATGGAAAGGGACAAAGTTAAGAAAACTTGAAATGGAAAGGGAGGGGAAAAACAGAAAGCGATGGAATTAATAAAACTCAAATTCTAAAAAGATAGGGATCACAGAAAACATGAGTTTGCCAAAAAAATTTATTGAATAAAGAAGAAAGGGAAAGGTTAAAACTTGTAGGATGATTATGATTCCAACAAAGTATTTGATTTAAGTTAATGCTAAATTTACTGAGAATAGAGTTAAAGGTATTTTACCTCATTTGATAGGTGAGTTGGACAGATGAAATGGCCAAAAGAGGTTTGAACTTTAATGTTAGAGTATTTTGACAGGTACCACTGTGCCTGTGTATGGCAGTTTGTCAGAATAACAATCTGCACAGTATGAAGCCACTAAAAGTCCACTACTCAATGTTTGTGAGCTTGTCACTGAAGCTAGCCAACTAAAATTTAGGAGTGCAAGGAAGAAACCTAATTAGACATTTGTAGAATTTGGAAGGGACAAAAGATAAGTGTGATCAGTGGGTTAGATCATTAAAGCTAAAGAAAAAAAATCAGGAATGTAGAGGTAGTTATCATGGAGGAGTTCAGGAATAGTGTTCCTGCAAGCTTAAAAACCTGTTTAGATGAGCATGAGGTGTTAAAGATCAGAAAAGTAGCAGCTTTGTGGATACTTATGATAGCTCACACAGACAATTGACTTGGGTACTATTTATCTAAGTTGTTTTTTTGAGTCAGTGAAACAATTTGATTGAAAATCTGGCAGGGTGAATTTGTCAAATCAAAATTGATTTATTTGGGCCACATTCTGGGAGAAGGCTAAGCAGCATATAGAAAACTACAGGCTATTTTGGATTTTTCTATGCCAAGGACAAAATGCTAAATTTTATGTTATGTTGGCACGAATGGATTTTATTGCAAGTTTCTTCCAAATTTCAGCACTATCTTTGAACCTTTAATGCATTTGTTGAAGAATGATAGAAAGTTTGAATCGATGTTAGATTGTCAAAGTATCATTGAAAACTTGAAAGCTGTGCTGACAATTGCACCAGTTTTAGCTGTGCCAACATGTGACAAACCATTCAAATTGACTGTTCACTAGGTCATATGTTCCCCTTCGCAATGTGGGGTGTGTTTTACTGCAAGATGATGAGATGAGGATCAAATAACTTGTTAGCTGCATTTCAAAGAAACTGACTGTCAACAAGAATATTCAACAGTTGAGAGAAAAAAACAAAGTTTTACATTGACTTTGGTGATTTTTATTTCAAAATTATGCAACAATGTAGAAGGAACTGTATTGAGTTTTGAGAAGCTTTGTAGCACAGGTGGATGATAAGTATGTAAGTTAGCTTGCTGAGCTTGAAGGTTCATTTCCAGACGTTTCATCACCATATTAAGTAACATCAGTGAGAGTCTCCGGTGAGGCACTGGAGGTATGTCTATTTGCCATTTATACTCTATTTATAGGCCTTGGTTTCTTAAGTGGGCGAAACCAAGATCCATAAATAGAGAGGCGAGACATACCACCAGCACTTCACCGGGGACTCTCACTGATGATGTTACCCAGTGTGGTGACAAAAAGTCTGAAAACAAACCTTCAAGTTCAGTAAACTTAGACTTATAATCCCTTTATTTTCTTGGAAAGATTTTGAGCCAGACTACTTATTTTGGTGAAGCTTAATCAGAGACAGCCATAGACTTATACAGCATAGAAACAGGCCCTTCAGTCCTCTACATCAATGTAGACTAACAAATACCAAACTACACTAATTCCATGTACCTGCACTTGGTCCATAGCTTGCTAAGCCATGGCATTTTAAGCACTCATCTAGATGCTTTTTAGATGAAGTGAGAGCACTTGCCTCCACCACCCTCTCAGGCAACACATTCCATATTATCTACCACCCTCTGGGTGACAAAACGTTTGCTCACATTTTCTCTTTTCTCACATTAAATTCATGCCATCTGGTCTGCCATGGGGAAGATAGTCTTATAATCTACTCTGACTATGTCCCTGATAATCTTGTATACCTCATCAGATCTGCCATTGCTTTGCCCAATTAACCAGCTGATCAATTTCAGACTGCGCTGACCTTTCTCTTCACTGTCAACAACACTACTAATTCTTGTGCCAATTCTCCAAACATATCATTTGAAAATCATTCGGTGTACCTGAAAAAGAAAATGTTATATCGGATTTTTTTTTAAGAGCATAGATTGAGGGCACCCTCTGCGTGAAGAACTTTCCCCGTATATTGCCCCTAAATTTTTCCCCTCTCACTTTGAACTCATGACCGAGTAATTGAGTCCTCCACTCTGGGAAAAAGTTTCTTACTAACCACCCTGTCCACATCTCTCATGACTTCGTAGGCCTTAATCAGATCCCTCCTCAACCTCCTTCTTTCCAATGAAAATAATCCTAATCTACTAAACCTCTCCTCATTGCTCACACCCTCCATAGCAGGCAACATCCTGGAGAATCTCCTCTGCGCCCTCTCCAAAGCATCCACATCCTTTAGGTAATGTGGTGACTAGAACTTTAAGTAGTATTCCAAATGTGGACGAACCAAAGTCTTATACAATTGTAACATGACCTGCCAACTCTTGTACTCAATACCTCATCCGATGAAGGAAAGCATGCCATATGCCTTCTTGAGCACTCTACTGACCTGCTTTGCCACTTTCAGGGAACAATGGACCTGAACACCCCAGATCTCTCTGTATATCAATTTTCCCCAGGACTTTTCCATTTACTGTATAGTTCACTCTGGAATTGCATCTTCCAAAATGCAAGACCTATCTGGATTGAACTCCGTCTGCCATTTCTCTGCTCAACTCTCCAATCTATCTACATTCTGTTGTATTCGCTGACAGCCCTCTTCATTATCTGCTACTCCACCAATCTTAGTGTCATCTGCAAATTTGCTAATGAGGCAACCTACATCTTCCTCCAAATCATTTATGCATATCACCAACGACAGTGGTCCTAATACAGATCCCTATGGGACACCACTGGTCACAGGTGTCCATTGTCAGAAGCTCCCTTCCACTACTATTCTCTGGCTCTTGTTACCCAATCAGTTCTCTATCTAGCTAGAACACCTTGGACCCCATGCAACTTCACTTTCTTCATCAGAGCGGAGAATGTGTTGCTGGAAAAGTGCAGCAGGTCAGGCAGCATCCAAGGAACAGGAAATTCGACGTTTCGGGCATAAGCTCTTCATCAGGAATGAGGAAAGTGTGTCCAGCAGGCTAAGATAAAAGGTAGGAGGAGGGACTTGGGGGAGGGGGCGATGGAGATGTGATAGGTGGAAGGAGGTCAAGGTGAGGGTGATAGGCCCGAGTGGGGTGGGGGCGGAGAGGTCAGGAAGAAGATTGCAGGTTAGGGAGGCGGTGCTGAGTTCGAGGGATTCGACTGAGACAAAGTGGGGGGAGGGGAAATGAGGAAACTGGAGAAATCTGAGTTCATCCCTTGTGGTTGGAGGGTTCCCAGGTGGAAGATGAGGCGCTCTTCCTCCAACTGTCATGTTGTTATTGTCTGGCGATGGAGGAGTCCAAGGACCTGCATGTCCTTGGTGGAGTGGGAGGAGGAGTTAAAGTGTTGAACCACGGGGCTCTATCGCTAACCTCAACATCCACTATATCACTTTCCTCTGAATACCGATGCAAAGTACTCATTAAGAATTGCACCCATCTTCCACGTATAACTTCCCTTCTTTGTCTGTGAGTTGGCCAACCTTTTCTGTTGTTACCCTCTTGCTCCTTACATATGAATAAAAGCTTTGGGGTTTTCCTTAACCCTGCTAGCTAAGCCTGATCCCTTTTAGCCCTCTTAATTCATCGTTTCTGATTGATTCTACATTCCCGGGATTCTTCCAAAGCTTCATCTGTCTTCAGTCACCTAGACCTTAGGTACATATCCTTTTTTCTCTTAGCTAGTCTCACAATTTCACCTGTCATCCATGGTTCCATAATCTTGCCATTTCTATCCCTCATTTTCACAGGAACATATCTCTCCTGAATTCTAATCAACTTCTCTTTAAAAACCTCCCACTTATTGAATGCGGATTTCCTTTCAAACAGCTGCTCCCAATCTGCATTCCCCAGCTCCTGCTGAATTTTGGTATTGTTGGCCTTCCCCCAACTTCACACTCTTTCTTTAGGATCACTCTCGTCTTTGTCCATGAGTATTCTAAAATTATGGAATTGTGATCACTATTCCCAAAGTAATTCCCCCACTGAAACTTCAACCACCTGGCTGAGCTCATTTTATAACACCAGGCCCAGTTTGGCCTCTTCCCATGTTGGACTACTTACATACTGCTCTAGAAAATCCTTCTGGATGCTCCTTATAAATTCTGCACCATCCAGATCACTAACACTAAGGGAATCCCAGTCAGTGTTGGGAAAATTAAAATCTCCTATCACACAACTCTGTTGCTCCTCCATCTTTCTATGATCTCTCTACATATTTGTACCTCTATGTCATGCTTGCTGTTGGGAACCTGATGTACAGCCCAACATTGTTGCCGCACCCTTCCTATTTCTGAGCTCTGCTCATATTGCCTCACTGCTTGAGTCCTCCATAGTGCCCTCCTTCAGCACAGCTGAGATATCTTTTTTGAGCAGCATTACAAACAAATGCACCTGAGACCACCAGTTCCGTTGTGTTCATCTGCCACTTCCTGCCTACTCATCTCCTTATTCTGGATCAGTGGTGCTGGAAGAGCACAGCAGTTCAGGCAGCATCCAACGAGCAGCGCAATCGACATTTTGGGCAAAAGCCCTTCATCAGGAATAAAACCCCTTATACACATCTCCTTAGTCATGCTGACTTCATTATCTAGTTCTTTACAGACTTTAGTTACTACCTCCTTCCTGTCCACTAACGTCCTCATTTGGTCCCCATTCCAGTACCACATTAGTTTATCCTTCCCCAACTGCGTTAGCAAAAGTACCCCCAAGGACATTGGTTTCAGTCTGACCCTGGTATAGACCATCCGATTTGTAATAGTCTCACCTCCCCCAGGATTGGTCCCAATGTCTAAAAAATCTGAACCACTTCCTCCTGCACCATCTCTCAAGCCATGCATTCATCCTGAATATTCTATCATTCCTACTCAGACTAGCACATGGCATTGGTAGCAATCCTGAGATTACTACTTCTTTTTAACTTGGATCCTAACTTCCTAAATTTTTTGTGACCTCATCCCATTCTTACCTGTATTATTGGTGCCTATGTGCACCACAACAACTCCACATCCCCCCTTCCCCTTGAGAATTTTCTCTAGTTGATCCAAGACATCCCTGACCTGTGCATGTGAGAGGCAACATACCATTTGGGAGTCTCATTTTTGACCACAAAAATGCCTGTCTACACCCGTTACAATTAAATCCCCTATGGCTATAGCCTTTCCACTCTTTTTCTTGCCCTACTGTATAGCAGAGCCAGCCACGGTTCCACAAACATGGCTACTGCTGTCTTTTCCTGGTGAACCATCTTCCCCAACAGTATCCAAAGCAGTATATCTGTTTTGGAGGGAGATGACCGCAAGAGACTACCTCCCTGTTCCTTCTCTGCCTTTTGGTCACCCATTCCCTTTCTCCCTCAGCAATCCTAATCTGTGGTGTGACCAATTCACTAAACATGCTATCAATGACCCCCTCAGCATCGTGTAAGCTCCAAAGTGAGTCCATCCACAGCTCCAGAGCCATCATGCAGTCTCAGAAGAGCTGCAAGTGGACATACTTCTTGCATATGAAGGAGCCAGGGACACCAGCTGTGTCCCCAAGCTCCCACATTGAGCAAGAGGAGCAATACACAGGTCTGAGATGTCCTGCCATTTTTAATCTTAACCTTTATCTAAGTTGAGACTAAAGTTACAAAAAAGAAAAGAGAACTTTTTTTTAAACACAAGATAAAATAAACAATACCAGACATACCTTACCTTATCCACACACCACCATCTTTATTTGGTTAGAGGAGGAAGAACAGGTGGGATACACTCCACAGGTAGTGTCTCAGGTTCAGCTACTGCCTTGATATATCAGCTTTTAAATGGCTTGTTTACCTTCCCGGCATCCCCCTGGTCCTCGTTCACTCCACCCTTGACCTACAATTAAAATGGAGCATCAAGCTGCAGTTATTGGGCTCTTGTGCACCCTCCTGTTGGGCCCCTAATGGAACCCAAACTGAGCTTTGATTTTGTAGGTTATTAGTGAAAGCGTCATTAGATAACATTGTTAATGATCCCTTCCATCAATGTCTTGTTGATTAAGGGTAGGTTTATGGGGTGGTAATTAGCCAGTTCACATGTGTTCTGTTTTTGGAGGACAGAAAATACCTGGACAATTTTCACCAAACATAATTCAGAAGGGAGGGTGATGTCAGCTTGTTACATTTGTATGCATTGTAGCTAACTTTAAACAAATCACCACAGCTAAAAAATAATCTCAGACACTGCAGGCTAGATAGTGCAGGTAGCATCATTACTGATTGGTCCTTTGAAGAAACCCAGTATAATATGTGTTGTATTTACTTCCCTTTTTAAATGTCAGAAGAGAAAGGTCATTGACAACTGCTGTGGCACAACAGTTGTTGCTTTGACATATGACATTACAATGCATTTTCATCTTATTCCCTTACACGCTAAATCCTCACCTCCTACCATATACTAGAGCAGCACAAAGAAAGTAGAAATTAATTCAAAAGCAGATAGACAAGCAAAGTTAGAAACTCCATCTACCTACATTGCTGTAGTGCATGACTTATTCGCGTGTTGACAATATACAGTCATGAGAGTATAGTAGTCCAACTGATTGCGGAATGCAGCCTCAGAGGGAATTCAACATTCGAGCGATTTCCATCCTGAGATGCTGTTAGGTAGGATTAAAAAAATTATATATGATTAATTATCCTATAAACTGCTTAAGAGAATTTCTAATTTTTATAAGAGTTAGACACAGGTGGGATTTAAGGCTACAATTAGAATTTAACAAGGAAGGAATGGCAGTGCAGTGGACTCTTACAATGAATAATGTTATGATTTCTGTAGCTACCAATAATTTAAAACAATTCTAGTTACTTGCTGAAAGGGTGACAAAGGAAGTATGTGTTTTAAAGCTCTTGCTGTAAAAATGATGATTAAAAAAGCATTTTTAACCAAGCTAGTGTTTTGTCTTTGTAGGCAACTTATACATTAAACTACAGAAGATGACATTATCCTGTTATAATTATCAAGCAGCAAAATCTCCATGGAGTTACAGTCCTTTTAGCAAACAGTCAACACTTGCTTCCAGTTTCTACTGTGTTCCTGCATCACTGTTTCACTAAGTAGTAACTTAAAGTGACCATGTCGAGTTACATTCCTCAGTTTTAGAGAGGTCCCTAAATCTACAATCAGTGGTCATTCCAGGATCAGTTTCCCAGAATCCTAAGGAGGTTAGAAGATTCATCACTTTGAATAGAGATCATCTCCCTGCTGCATCTGGCTGTGGTTGCTTACACAGCCAAACAGCCTTTTCTCTGCTGACCACACTGTCTATGATATTCATTAACTTGTTTGAAAGTCTGCCATGTGACCTCAAAAATGGTTTTCTCTTCCTCTTCCTTATGGCAATCTGAAACTGATTGACCTTACATCCATTTCCAAATTCCATACCTATTCATGACCATTCACTCTCTTTTAGAAATAAATAAACAGAGAAAAACTGTTTACAACCTGGAAGAAAAAATAAATAGAATTACAAGAGAAACTCAGCAGGTCTGGCAGCATCTAGGAAGAGAAAACAGAGTTAATGTTTCATGTTCAGTGACTCTTCTTCAGAATGGTTCTGAGTTCTGAAGAAGGGACACTTGACATGAAACATTAACTCAAGTTTCTATTTGCAGATGTTGTCAGATCTGCTGAGTTTCTCTAACCATTTCTGTTTTGTTTATTTCAGATATTCAGCAGCTGTAATTCTTTGTTTAGGAACAGAAGATCACTGTGCTTGAGAGGAGGATCTCTGTGCTTGAGTAGCAAGCAACTCCATTCTAAATCAGAGAGTGTGGTTGATTTCTTGATTCCATTCATGAAGAGTGTCTTGGTTTAACATGTTATCGAAGTAATATAGATTGAAGGAAATAGGTGAACATCCTCAGAGGCAGCAAAACAGAATCAGGGTTCTCATAGTCAGTCACCACTAAGTTACTTGGAGAGAATTTTCACTTGCCAGGTTGGCATGGATCATCTTGGTCAGAAAGTTGTTGGAAACCTATAATTTCGTGAACAATGACAGTAACATACAAGGGAATGTTTTGGAGCCATGTTGTGATGGAATGGAGCAAGGGTCTTATCCAGAGGGATAAAAAGCAAATAGACAATGACTATGAGATTGACACTAGTTGGAGGTTCTATAGTTAGAGTTATAACAGAGCTTTATTTTAATTCACAGAACCACACAATTATTGCAGTGTGGACAAAGGCTATTTTGCTTATCATGCCTGCATTGGCTGTATTATCTAATGATAATCTTCTGCTTTTTTCATGTATTCCTGCTTACCATAACTATACAAAAAGCCATCCAATTTCCTCTTGAAGTTGCCTCCACCACAAGACTCTTTGTTTTCTATCACTTAGCCAGTTTCGTATCCACATTGGCATTGCCCCTTTTATACCATGACCTCGAACTTTCTTTATAAATCTGTTGACTGGGACTGTGTCTAGAGCTTTCTGGAAATCCACGTATACCATGTCAAAGGCATTACCGACTTTCCATACCTCTTTAAAGAACTTCAGCACATTAGTTGAACATAATTTCCCCTTTAGAAATCCATGCTGGCTCTTCCTAATCAACCCAGCTTTTTCCATGCGACTACTGATTCTATCCTGAATAATCGTTGTTGAACATTTCCTCACCACTGAAGCTAAATAAGAGTAGGTATTTGTGAAATAGGGTCTACAAGATGGAGCTGCTTGTGGCGGAGTCCACTAGGGAACAGGCAATTCTGGATTTAGTGTTGTGTAATGAGGCAGACATGTTAAGGGACCTTAAGGTGAAGGATCCCTTGGGAGGCAGTGATCATAACATGATAGAATTTACTCTGCAATTTGAAAGGGAGAAAATAAAATCCGAAATTACAGTTGAATAAAGGCAACTACAGAGGCAGGAGGGAGGAGCTGAGAAGAATTGACTGGGAGAGGAGCCCAGCAGGAAAGACAGTGGAACAGCAATGGTAGGGGTTGCTGGGAGTAATTTGAGAGACATAGCAAAAATTCATCCTGAGGAAAAAGAAGAATATAGAAGGGAGGGTGAGGCAAGTATTGCTGACCAGGGAAGTCGGGATACAGCATAAAAGCAAAAGAGAAAACATATAAAGTGGCAAAAGGCATTGGAAGCCAGAGGATTGGGAAGCCTACAAAGACTAACAGAGGAGAACAAAGGAAGAAATAAAGA
The DNA here is from genome assembly GCF_020745735.1 of Hemiscyllium ocellatum. NCBI lineage: Eukaryota > Metazoa > Chordata > Chondrichthyes > Orectolobiformes > Hemiscylliidae > Hemiscyllium > Hemiscyllium ocellatum. The sequence goes on along the minus strand of NC_083406.1, from coordinate 62,106,357 downwards.
GATAGAAGATTAAATATGAAGGTAAGCTAGCTGGTAATATTAGGAAAGACCACAAGAGTTTATTTAGACATAGAAAGGACAAAATAGAGAGGTAAAAGTGGACATTGAGCCTCTAGAAAATGATGCTGGAGATGTAGTAATGAGAAAGAAAGAAATGGCTGAGGAACTGAATAAGTTCTTTGTGCCAGTCTCACAATGGAAGACTCCACCACAAGCTGCTGCAAAAAGACATTTCACAAATTCCTACTCTTATTTAGGTTCAGTAGTGAGGAAACCTTTAGCAACAATAATATGCAAAAATTCAAGAAATTTGGAGGGGGGGGTGGGGCAGAGCTGAGTAGGGTGGCCATCACCAAGGAGAAGGTGCTAGAAAAACTGAAAAGTCTGAAAGTAGATAAATCACCTGGACCAGATCACAACACCCAGAGTTCTGAAGGAGATAGCTGAAGAGATAGTGAAGGCTTTCATAGTGATCTTTCAGGTATCATTGGAATCAGGGAAGGTCCCAGATAACTGAGATATCACTAGTGTAACTCCCTCATTTAAGAAGGGAGTAAAGCAAAAGATGGGACATTATAGGCCAACTAGCCTGACCTTAGTCATTGGTAAAATTTTGGAGTCCATTGTGAAGGATGAGATTTTTGAGTACTTGGAGGGATATGGTAGAATAGGGCAAAGTCAGCATGGTTTCATCAAGGGGAGGTTATGCCTGACAAATCTGTTAGAAATTTTTGCGGTATTGAGCAGATTAGACCAAAGAGAGCTAATGAATGTTATCTACCTGGACTTCCAAAAGACCTTCAACAAGATGCTGCACAGGAGGCTCTTGAGTAAGATAAGGGCCCAAAGTGTTAGAGATAAGGTGCTACCATGGATAGAAGATTGGCTGTGTGGCAGAAGGCAGAGAGTGGGGATAAAAGGGTCCTTCTCAGGATGGAAGCCAGAGACTTGAGATGTTCCACAAGGGTCAGTGTTGGGACCACAATCTTTCACTTCGTACATTAATGATCTAGATGAAGGAACTGAAGGTGTTCTGGCTAAGCTTTCAGATGATACAAAGATAGAAGGAAGGGCAGAAGGTACTGAGGAGGCGGGGAGGCTGCAGAAAGACTTAGACAGGTTAGGAAAGCGGGCAAAGAAGTGGCGGATGAAATACAACGTCCGAAAGCATGAGATCATATACTTTGGTAGGAAGAGTGGAGACATGGACTATTTTCTAAATAAGGGGAAAATTCAGAAATCTGAACTGCAAAGGGGCTTGAGAGTTCTAGTCCTGGTTTCGCTTAAGTAAAACTTGCAGCTTGGATCGGTAATTAGGAAGGCAAATACAATGTTGTCATTCATCTTGACAGGACTAGAATATAAAAACAGGGTTGTACTTCTGAGGCTTTATAAGCATCTGGTCAGACCACATTTAGAGTATTGTAAGCAATTGTGGGCTCTATACCTCAGGAAAGATATATTGGCTCTGGAGCATCCAGAGGTGTTTCACAGGAATTATCACAGGCTTAACATATGAGAAATGTTTCAGCACCATGGGACCACACTCGATGGAGTTAGAAGGACAAGGGAGGATCTGAATGAAGCTTACAGAATACTGAGTGACCTGGATAGAGTGGATATTGGGAAAATGTTTCCATTGGCAGGAGAGACAAGGACCCGAGAGCACATCCTTAGAGTAAAGGGAAGATCCTGTGGAATTAATTGCTATAGAAAGCATTGGAAGCCAGGTAATTGAGTACATTTATTGCCAAGGGCATCAAAGGTTTTGTGGAGAAAGCAGGAAAATGGGTTTGAAATACCTATCAGCCATGATTGCATGGCAGAGCAGACTTAATGGGCCAAATGGCCTAATTCCTGCTCCAATGTCTTACAGCCTTATGGTAGTGAGGAGGAAATAAGCTAAGATGGTAAAAAATGGAGAATGTCTGGTTTGATACTGGAAAAGGAGAATGGGATTGATAAAGACATTGAAATCCAACCAAGTTGAAAGCAAACTAGAAATTATGAGGTCTTGAGAGATAAAATTAATATTGTTGTTGAAGGTGTAAATGATATTAAAATTTAAATAAATTCAGAACAAGAATAGGAGTCACATTCTAAAGTTTGAGAAATAATTGGGTGTGAAACTGTGAATGAAAATGTATTCAAATAAGATGAAAGCATTTGGAACAATAGTAACTATGGAGAAGCATCATGTAGCATCAACAATGACAAAGCAGTTTAAATTCAGACAGGATTGTGAAATTAATATTTGTGTTTAGAACATTTCCAAGAGCAATAGGGAAGAGAACAGGCATCTTATTAAAACAGAGCTGAAAATGTGTTGCTGGAAAAGCGCAGCAGGTCAGGCAGCATCCGAAGAGCAGGAGAATCGACATTTCGGGCATGAGCCCTTCTTTAGGAATGACGAAAGTGTGTCCCTGAAGAAGGGACATTCCTGAAGAAGGGCTCATACCCAAAACGTCGATTCTCCTGCTCTTTGGATGCTGCCTGATCTGCTGATCTTTTCCAGCAACACATTTTCAGCTCTGATCTCCAGCATCTGCAGTCCTCACTTTCTCCATCTTATTAAAACAATCCATTACTGTGTCAGAATGTAGGAATGATGTCTTGGTGGTGGGTGAGGAAGGTGTGCATAGTGATTATAAAGATGGGGTAAATGTGGATATCTGCAGATAGTTCATCAAGATTTGTAAGAACAATTGGATGATGATATTAGACAGTTTCAACTATTTAAAGATGGACTGAATTAAAGAAAATGTTTGTGCCAAGTGACAATTCAACCTGGACTTCTCCTAAGTTGAGTTTGTTTCTAATCTATCAATTGTGCGGTTGTGGGTGACCCATTATAGAAAAAAAATTAAAACCAAAGACAGAAAGCAGTTTTAATTCACAAATTAAGGTGACAGTTGATAAACTAATTGTGTTGGAATATTTGTAATACAGGAACCATTTACACTGGAACACAAAAATCTAATAAAAGATTTTTTTCAACCGTCTTAAAATTCTGAAGCATTTTGGCAGCATGAATTGAAAAAAAACCTTTTTCACTGGTTTAGGAATCAACCAAAAGGAGTCATCCTTTTATAATTATTTTTAAGTGATAGAAGAGGGAGTTTGGGAGAAATGTCTTTGGACAGATGGCAGTTGAAGCACGGAAAACATTTTGTCAGTGGCTGATTGATGAAGAAACCGTGCATTCTGGAGGAGAAAATTTGATGCATATTCAGAATCATATATGTTGTTATATATTTGGAACTCTTCCAGTAAGATGTCCTTAATTGGTACTAGAATACATTGACTCTGCAGAAACTTTGAATTTAATTGTTTTCTTTAAAATTTACATATATGATATTGTGAGCAGGTTACGCAGATAAGTAATTTTCAAACAGCTGTTCCACCGTCTCAGCCAAGCAACTGTGTGAAAGCACTTAATTACACATCTTACTTCAAATTATAATTCTGTTAATATTAGCAAGAGCTCTGTGTGTGGGATTTAACAGCGTTTCATAATGTGCAAAGTTATTTGCCAGTGATTATACAAGATGAGTGTTGCTTAAATTTATTGATATGCAACTTTACCTGGGCTTCATCTTAAAAACAATTTTCAAAGAGGATTCAAAATTCAACAGATAATATCCAAATAAGATAGGGTTTTTAGATTTCTGAGGAGGAATCTTGTTATTTGTAAAAAAAGATCAATGTTGTAACTTAGTTGTTTTTCCAGTCTTGAAGTGTGTTAATTGTGTGTGCAATCCTTATATCTCAACAGATGTAAATAAGATTGAAGGGATCCAAAGACATGTTGATTGATTTTGCAAAGAACTACATCAGTGTCATATCCTTGATCAAAAATTTCAAATGGGAATCACTACAACAAAGGAGAGAGAAACATAAACTGACCATGATCTATAAAATAAGGAATGTAACAATGGGAATTCAGAGAAGCAAGTAGCTGGTGGCCTCTGGCAATGATAAATCATAAAGCAGTCATCCACTCAAACTACAAAGATTATTTGTTTCCAAAACAACATACCAACAATCTTTATTTTCAGGGACAAGTGCCTAATGGAATAAGCTGCCAAAGAAAATAACCCCAGACTTTTATAAAAAGTCATAGGCTTTGCCTCTTGATCGAAGAACTTCAGTGAAGTGAGTGGAGGAGCTATGAATGTTCTCTTTGGAACAGAGAAGGTTAAGCAAGCATTTAGTAGAGATGTCCAAAATTCAGATGGTTTTAAATTAATATAAAGGAGAAACTATTTCCACTTATACATAGGTCAATAATTAGAAGGCATAGATTTAAGATGGTATCCAAAGGAATCAGAATGCTAGCCATGGTTCAATTGATACTCCCCTCAACTTTGAGTCAGAGGTTTGTGAGTTTAAGTCACAAAAAAGACAATGAAAGTCCAGGCTGACTTTGCAGTGCAGTCTTGAGGAAATTCTACTCTGTTGCAGCTGCCATCAGAATCATTAAAGCAAGGCCTTGTCTTCTACCTCAGATGGGAGTAAGATCGCATGATATTGCTTAGAAGATCAGAAGAAAAGTTATGCCTAGCCAATATTCAAACAACATTAAAGACATGGGCTATTTAATCATTTTCATTTGCTGTTTGCAGAGCTTATGTGAAAATTAGCCACATCACAACAGTGACTCTTCAAAATGCTTCATATATAGTGTTTTGGGGCATCCTGAGAATGTAAAAAGTGTTATATTAATATAGGCTTTTTAGAGGATACGAGGATAATTTTTATCCTTCAGTAAGGTATTATAAACACAAATGCATTTCCTAAAAGGATAGTGGATGCAGACAGAAAGAGAAAGGGTATGGGATTACTGAAATAACACTCTCAGAGTCAGTTTAGGTACAGCAAAATGAATGACCTTCTATATGCCATAATTACTTTTAATTTGCTCTGATATTTGGAAATCCGAATCCAGTAAAATCCCAATCCACGCATCATCCTGATTTGGAACTACATCACCATTCTTTTACTTTCGCTGTGTCAAATCCTGGAACTCCCTTCATAACAGCACTGTGGTGTCCCTGCACCCCAGGGACTGCAGCAGTTTAAAAGGCAGCTTCCCACTATTTTCTCTCAGGTAATTAGGGATAAACAATAACTGTCATCACAGTGATGTTCACATCACATGAACAAATGAAAACAAATCACAACTTGTACCCGAAATTAACATGAAGTAAATATGTGTCAATAGATAAACCGAGATCAACAGATTACATCAAATAGATTCCAGATCCTACAGTTCCCATAGATTTCTCAGCAACTTAAGCAGATGTCTGTGACACTGTGGGCCATTCAATATCATTAAGACTTTTTCACCTAAGAAGATCTAGCCTTGGAATGTGCTCAAAGTTGCTTTGCATTTGATTGTTGATATCCTAATAGTTGAATCTTTTCGTGGGACTGTTCTCGCCTGGATTCTCAAGGCTGCTGATTCCTGATGAAGGGCTCTGGCCCGAAACGTCCAATTTCCTGTTCCTTGGATGCTGCCTAACCTGCTGTGCTTTAACCAGCAACACATTTTCAGTCCTGTACCTACTCACAGACAGCTAGCTTCATGAAACTGACATCACCCTGGATTTCTCTGAACATAATCTTTCTCCATTGCATCAAAGAAATGCTTGTGGGCTTCCCTTACCCCACACTCAGCTATCAGATAGCTGATTTGGATTTCAGTGAACACCCAGCTCCCCAGTCTTTAGGTTGTATGGAGACACCTACATTACTTGCTCTTTCTCTCCAAATATAGATCTAGCAACCTTCCGCTGCCTTCTTAACTCCTCAAGATCTCTCCCAGTCAATAATTGGAGACCGCTAACAAATCCTCGGAGCATTTTCTCTCTGCTTCTTAGTATTTGACTGACCAGCAGTCCAAAAGTAGCAACCTTGTTCTTTGATGGCCTCTGACCAACGAATTATACCCAATGAACTCTCCTCTAGCATGTTCCCTTATCCTATGGTCTCCTTTTCTCACACAGTCTCCACAAAGCATGTTCAATGTTCTGTTGAAATGGCTCAGTCATTCAGTTGTGAACAAAAATGGCATTGACATTAAGGAAGACTGTTATGCTCATGCATGTGCCAGAAGCTGTGACCTATCAGGAAATGGAATTCTTGCTTCTTACCAACAGTGATATTATAACCTCTGAGTTACATTTCTCAGATTTTGGGTGATTTCTGCAAATGCTGCAAAAGAACCTCATCTATTGACTTGCAGATACTACATTGTATGTCTTAAAATTGCAATGGGCTCCAAACCTTTCACAAAGCCCTGTTCCAAATTGAAAACTCAACTCTTCCATGCTCTAGGAATGGATATCATCTTTGTGGCTGGTTTACCAAAGTATCTCTGTTAGCTTTTTTCTATATGTTGCCTGTCAGAATACTCCTCTGGCTCCTTTATAGCAAACCTCTTGCCCTCCATATTGTGGGCAGTTGAGATATATCAGTGACTGTGTTTGAGTCATGTGCTTGCTATGAGATTCTAGATAGCGCTGGAGTAATGGGGTTGCATGGGGGCTCTTGCCTGAGTCTAATCCGCTCCTACATGCACTCTTTCTTTTTACTTGCATCCATTTTTTTTCATTTGTTTCTTTTATTCTTCTTTCCTTTGGAACCTTTTGCGGCATGTTAGTCGGCAAATTCGGTATGGCAGTTCGAGTGGGCTGTACACAGAATGGCAGCTCCTCCGAACAGTTGCAGGCAGTGGCAGAAGCAGCTCCTCACAGCAACTGGAGGTGATGATGGCAGCAGCAGTAGGGACGTCCTCCCAGCATTCAGCATTGGTGGCAGCAGCATTGATGAGATGGGCCCAGCGGCGAAGAGATGGCACCCGTAAAGTGGCAACTCCTACATTGGTGGGCCTGGCGCAGGTGGCAGTGAGATGGTGGAGGAGAGGTGACATTGGTGGGCTGGCTCAGGCCTCAGGACTCTCTTTCAGTTATATCTTTTATCCTTTTTATTCTTAAACTTTTCAATATGGTGCCGGATTTTGGTGACTGTTGAAGCACTTCACTGTTTTTTTACTGTACTATTCACTATAAAATGCAACTGACACCGAGTAAATCATTCATTCATTCCTGTTTAGATCAATGGAAGTATATGAAAGCAGCAGGTGATTTCGGGAATATCTGCATTGGAAGGTATATGAAGTTGAGTAACATAACTAAACAGTGAGTCTGAGACCTAATTCTATGAGATTCCTACTGGATGGTGGTATGGTGTATAGGCGATAATATGCAAAGATGTATTCACTGTCCTCAGCCACCCATATAACATCATTGAATGTCTTGCAGCCCTCCTGCCAGGTCACAGAGATAACAGCCAAGGAATGACGTCTCTAGTCATCTATTCCATTTCCTTCTCAGCTTGTTGAGAGCTCTTCCTGCAGAAATATTACTTCTCTTCTCCTATTTGTCCACTAGATCCTCCAGGCCAGGTCAGAAAACCTGAGAGTTACCTGATTTGGTTGTTCCATTTGGGGTGCTTCTCTTCACAGCCAATTCCTGTGCATCAACAGCATCATTACAATTAATGTCCCTGCTCTAGAAGAGAGAAAGGCAGCTTCCTATGAAAGCTACAGGTGAGCTGAACCATATGCTAGCGATATGCACTGCTGGACCTTTTGCTGGACACTTAATTAGCCAGCAGTATGTTGGCTTTATGTTGCAATATTGCAAGTGAGGTAGAAGCTCAGAATTTAAGTATTGCCTGCCTCAACAGAAATGGGCACATGCTGATTGTCAATCATGACTCTGTCTCCTGAAAATTTCAGTTACTCCCTTGAAATTTTACTCCTTTATATGCTACTGAAAGAAGTCACATTCTAACAAGTCATGGTTATAAAAATGTGGAGGAATTCCATTACAGGAGTTTGAGTGACTAGAACTGTGCTAAATAAACAGTTCCAGTTCAAAGTGATGGCTGAAGGGTTATCATGCAGTCAACTACTGTATCAACCTTGAGTGGCAGGTTGTGCCATGGATATTGGGACTTTGCAGAAGAAATGACTAACATAATGAGAAACACAATCAAGCTTCAAAAACTTAAATAACTGTTTCATGAGTTAGACTTGACCTTTGGAAAAGAACAGCTTATCAAAGGTACCAATTGTGATGTCAAAGATATTGCTGAGGAAGAGAGTTGGGGTTTATGAAAATGAGAGCACTAAAATAATGAAAAGAACCAGTCTGAATGCTGCAGAAATGATTAGTTTAGAATAGTTATATTTCTGATCTACCAAGCATCTGGCAGCAAGTTTGTTAGTTTCTATTAGGAGAATGTTAAATATTAATCTATGCATTATGTGTGTATTATGTCAGTATAAATATGTGGCAAACTTGCATATTAGCACTAATAACAATGAGTGAATTTTGCTAATGACCACAATATTCCTTCAGATAATAAACTGGTTCAATCAAATTATCTTTTGATTTGTTAAGGACCAACTAAAAGCGACTGTTGTACCAATCTATTCTACCCACATTATGTTCATGCTAACCCCTTTAAGGTGTAATTAATTTCACAAGAAGAGTCAGATAAAAGTCAGTGCAGGAAAAATCTAAATAAAATAGATAAAAGAAAAAGCTAAAACAGTGCTAAGTAATTTCAGTTCTACATCACAGACATTACAAATCCATTAGGAAGGGGAAAACATATCTGTGCATTTACTTCTGAGAGGCAGTCATACCCTTTAGGGTAAGTACATCAGATTTAGTCTGTAATCAGGGAGAGAGGGCATGACCGAGAGTGAGGCACATATGGGGATTCAGAAGGTAGTGATAGAGTCAGGCCAGCCCCTCAGATGTCAATCAGATACTAGTTTCAAATTATATAATGACTGCACAAAGAATGAGCAAATTGATCATGGCAGTACATTTTGAATCAGGGGACTAAAAAGAATATAGTTATAGCAACAACAGTAAAATAAGGGGATAGATACTGTCAAGACACCAGGGAAGTGATTGCTGTGCCCTTTGTTGTGATATTTGTATCATCGATAATCACAGGTGAGGTGCCGGAAGACTGGAGGTTGACTAACATGGTACCATTATTTAAGAAAGGTGACAAGGAAAAGCCAGGGAACTATAGACTGGTAAGCCTGACATCAGTGGTGGGCAAGTTGTTGGAGAGAGTCATGAGGGATAGGATTTAAATGTATTTGGATAGACAGGGACTGATTAGGGATAATCAGCATCGCTTTGTGCATGGGAAATCATGTCTCATGAACTTGACTGAGTTTTTTGAAGAAGTAACAAAGAGGATTGATGAGGGCAGAGCAGTAGACACAATCTTTATGGACCTCGGTAAGGCATTTGACCAGGTTCCTCATGGGAGACTGGTAAGCAAGGTTAGATCTCATGGAATACAGGGAAAACTTCAGGATACAGAACTGGTTCAAAGGTAGAAGGTGATGGTGGAGGGTTGCTTTTCAGCCTAGAGGCCTGTGACCAGTGGAGTGTTACAAGAATCAGTGCTGGGTCCACTGCTTTGCATAATTTATATAAATGATTTTGATGTGAACATAGGAGCTATAGTTTGTAAGTCTGCAGATGACACCAAAATTGGAGATGTAATGGACAGTGACAAAGGTTACCTTAGAGTACAACAGGATCTTGATCAAATGGGCCAATGGGCTGAGGAGTTGCAGATGGAGTTTAATTTAGATAAATGAGAGGTGCTGCATTTTGGGAAAGCAAATCAGAGCAGGATTTATACACTAAATGCGAAGGTCCTGGGGAATGTTGCTGAACAAAGAGACCTTAAGGTGCAGGTTCGTAGTTCCTTGAAAGTGAAGTCGCAGGTAGATAGGATAGTGAAGAAGGCATTTGGTATGCTTTCCTTTATTGGTCAGAGCATTAAGTGTAGGAGTTGGGAGGTCATGTTGCAGTTGTACACGTCATTTGTTAGGCCACTTTTGGAATATTGCATGCAATTCTGGTCTCCCTGCTATAAGAAGGATGTTGTGAAAATTGAAAGGGTTCAGAAAGATTTACAATCATGTTGCCAGGGTTGGAGGATTTGAGTTATAGGGAAAGACTGAATAGGCTGGGGCTGTTTTTTTTTAGAATCCCTACGGTGCAGTCATTTGGCCCAACAAGTACACACCAACCCGCCGAAGAGTAACCCACCCAAATCCATTCCCTTACTCTATTACTTTACATTTAGCTCTGACTAATGCACTTAAACTACACATCCCTGAACACTATGAGCAATTTAGCATGGCCAATTCGCCTAACCTGCACATCTTTGGAATGTGGGATGAAACCAGAGCACCCAAAGGAAACCCATGCAGACACAGGGAGAATGTGCAAACTCCACACAGACAGTCAACCTGAAGCATCAGACGCTGAAGGGTGACTTTACAGAGGTTTACAAAATCATGAGGGTTATGGATAAGTTAAATAGACAAAGTATTTTCCTTGGGGTAGGGGAGTCCAGAACTAGAGGGCATAGTTTTAGGGTGAGAGGGGAAAGATATAAAGGACCTAAGGGGCAACCTTTTCACACAGAGGATGGTGCGGGTACGGAATAAGCTGACAGAGGAAGTGATGGAGGCTGGTACAATTACAGCATTTAAAAGATATCTGGATGGGTATATGAATAGGAAGGGTTTGGAGGAATATAGGCCAAGTGCTGGCAAATGGGACTAGATTAGGTTAGGAATCTGGTCGGTGTTGTCAAGTTGGACCAAAGGGTCTATTTCCGTGATGTACATCTCTATGACTCTATGATTCTAAGACACTTCAGTGGAGAGCATGAGTCATGACGGCTGTGCTGCCCGCCTTCTAACAGGGTTAAAGAAATCAGCTTGTTGTTGGTGAGGACTGCAGTAGAGGGAAACAATTCAACTATCAATGACAATCGCCAATAACAAAGTTTACTCAAACTGTCCATTGTGTCACAGAGCTTTACAACATTGAAGGAAGCCCTTTGGCCCATTACGTCATTGTGCATCTGTCTCCTCTAATCCCACTTTCCACCGCTTGGCCCATTGCCTTATATCCTCTGGCATTTCAAATGTTCAACTACATATTTATTATATGTTGTGATGATTGCTAGCTCTACCACCCTTTAAGGCAGTGAGTTCCAGATACGTGCCACTGTTTGTGTGAAAAATAATTCTTCTTTAAGTCTCCTCTAAGCCTCCTGCTCCTTACATTAAAACTGTCCCCTGGTTATTGACCTCTTTACTAAGGAGAAAGGTTTCTTCCTACCTACGGCCATCATAATTTTATAAACTACGTCACCCTCTTCATGTTCTCTGCTATGAGAAAAATAACCCCAGCTTATCTAGTTCCTCTTGATAGCTGAAGCACTCCAGCACAAGCAAATTCCTTGTGAATCTGCATTAGATACTGCATCTCTCAAGGGCAATCATATCCTTCCTATAACGTAATTGGAACTGCACACTGTACTCCAGCCTAACTAACATTATATACAGATCCATTATAATCTGCCTGCTTTTATATTCAAAGCCTCAACTAACCTATATAACTCATTATTTCTGTTTCAGCTGCGTGTAGCTTGCTACTGAATATATTAGACAGCATTTAGTCATGGTGACAAAGTTCTCACCCAAAGGCTGGAGCAGCAGTGACAGTTCTGCAATGCTTCCTACTGAGAAGGGCCATCTAATTAAGAATTAACAAGGCACTTAACTTGACAGAGACAGGCGTTCCCCAGTAACAAGAATTCCAGGTAGAAATACCACCTCCCTGACCAATGAGAGGCTAGAAGCTGTGCATTGATTGACAGTACCACTAGGGGAACAGGGACAGTTTCTAGCATTACATCCATCTACAACCCAGGGTCACAGATAAACACAATGGTGAGGTAAATGAAAAATGTGATTCAAACAACCTCTGGTTGTTTATTTTGTTATAAATTGAGAATAGATTACAAAGATAGTTCACTTTTCAGAAATAAACTATAAAATAATAATTTGTGACAAATGATGTTATGACAGTTGGGATGATTGGTACTAATGTAAATGTAGTGATATTGACTTCCTAGTGATAGGCTGGCTCAGTTTGAAATCTAAATGACTCCTTTATCAAATCAACTATTATATCAAAGCAAAGTTGAACTAATGCAAATAAAATAAATTGCCCTTTTATGTTACATTGCTCTTTTCACTTTTAGGAGCTGGTGCAAATGAAAATAAAGTAATATAAATTGTGTTTTTATTACATTATTCTTTTTGATTTCTGGCTGCAAAGAATCTAAAATTAAGCTGAGCATTAACTGCAACTATACATTGCTGGTCTGTTGTATGGGCACACTGTGGTTAACACCCTTGCCTCATATTATCAGGGACTTGGGATCAACTCCAGCCTTGGGGACTGTCTGTGTGGCGTTTATATGTTTTCCCTGTTTCTGCTGGGTGCTCTGGTTTCCTCCCACAGGTTGATTTGTCATGGTAAATGTGAGGTCACAGGGATGGGCCTGGATGTGATGCTTTTCAGAGGGTTGATGGACTGAACAGTATCTATCTGCACTGTAGGGATTCTCTGATTCATACTTGAGATTGCATCAAAGGTCATACCTATCATAATATTGCTTTGAGAGATTTTCTCAGCTCTCTCAGATCTGTTGTCTGTCTGCTGTCTCCCTTTATCTTTTAATTTAATAATAACCTGCTGAACTCTGAAAAGGTCATCAAAGAAAGCAGCTGCAATCAGCAATAAGACTTTCGACAGCTTATTAAGGAACCAGAACATGACAGGAAACATTAATTCTATCCTGTTATCGTTTTACATGCAAAAGACAAAAAGACTGTTTTTGGTGACAAGATTTTCATCATACTCCCTCCAATAAATCACTTGAAGTTGGAATCGTCATGGTTATTTCTCATTATTCATGGACTCAGTTGAACATCACCCATATGACCTTCCTTCAATTGATTCACTTATTTTTATGAGATCAGAGAAGTGCAACATCTGAAAAGTCAAAGGAAAGGCACACAAAAGGCACATTGACTGGTTTCAGTATAATAACACTTCAAATTAAATGATCTGAGCAGCAATGACCATCATGGATTCCTTACAGTGTGGAAACAGGCTCTTTGGCCCAGCAAGTCCACACCAACCCTCTGAGGAGTATCCCATCCATACCCAATCCACTATTACTCTACATTTACCCCTGACTAATGCACCTAATCTTCATATCCCTGAACACATTAAGCAATTTGGCATGGCCAATTCACCTAACCTGCATATCTTTGGATTGTGGGAGGAAACCAGAGCACCCAGAGGCAACTCACGCAAACATGCATGCAGAAAATGTGCAAACTCCACACAGTTGCTAGAGGCTGGAGCCAAACCCGAGTCCTTGGTGCCGTGAGGCAGCATTGTTAATGATTAAGCCACTGTGATTCCATATGAAGAATGGATTGCTACTGTATGAAGATTCCCCCAGTTGTGTCAGGTCATGGGAGTAGGCGGGTATTCAGGATGGGGTTGGGTTGGTTGGGAGGGGGTTTGGGGGTTAGTTGCTGGTGAGTGTTGTACAAGGAAGTTAGTACCAAAAACGATTAACTGACATCATCAGAAAACCTCAGTGAAAAACTCCTTCAGGGAGGAGCAGTGTGTTAACCAATCTTGTTCTGTGTACCTTAAGTTCCAGAAATGGTAAAGTGCACCTATTCTTAAAGTGAGCCTAATGCATATCATGTATCTCAGATATAATTTTATGAGCTATTGAGTGATTTGTAATTAACATTCCATTTATCTAAACTGAACCGATCTTCTACAAAAGCAATTTATCAGCGATCTCTCATTTGGTCTATTTAGATGAAAGATTGCTGACAATGGATTCACCCAAGGCCTCCCATACTGTTCAGGTCAATAATCTGACATGAGAATCGTGGCTAGAGGGGTTGGATTTCACTGGTAGTTGAGAGCAGTAGGGTTTGGTTGTGGGATGGTCCATTGTAGGGTCATGTAAGGGGATGGTCTAGGTTAGTTGGTCACGTTGTCAGAGTTGTGTTGGGAGGCGAGTCACATGGTTGGGCATATTTTATTTTTCTCTATTTCTAGATGGGGCTTCAGCATTGTTAGCAAGGCTGGCATTTGTTAACTATCCTAAATGCCATTGATTTGATTGACTCTCCAGGCCATTTCAGAGGGCAGCTAAGAGTTAACCAAGTTGCTGTGGATATGGAGTTCAGACAAGGAGACAAGATTTCCTTCCCTAAAGGACATTAGTAAGTCAGATAGGGTTTTATGACAATGGTTACGTGGTCACCATTAGACTAAGTCTTCGAGTCAGGGTCGAGAGTGTGGTGCTGGAAAAGCACAGCAGGTCAGGGCAGCATCTGAGGAGCAGGAGAGTCAATGTTTTGGGCAAAAGCCCTTCATCAGGAATGGCTGAGAGTTGTACAGTCATAGAGATGTACAGCATGGAAACTGACCCTTCGGTCCAATTAGTCCATGATGATCAGGTATCCTAGATAAATCTAGACCGATTTGCCTGCATTTGGCCCATTTGCCTCAGAACCCTTCTAATTCTTACACCCAACCAGATGCCTTTTAAATGTTGTGATTGTATCAGTCTCCATTATTTCCTCTGGCAGCTTATTTCATGCATGCACCATTCTTTCCATGAAAAAGTTGACCCTCAGTTTCCCCTCACCTTAAACCTATGTCCTCTAGTTTTGGACTCCCCATCCCAGGGAAAAGATCTATTTACCCTGTCCATGCCCTCTATAAGGTCACCCATCAGACTCTGCACTCCAAGGAAAATGGTCCCAGCCTAATCAGCCTGTCCCTGTAGCTCAAATCCTCCAACTCTGGCAACATGCTTTTCTGAACTCTTGTTAGTTCTAGATGTTGTGAATTCAAATTTCATTATCTGCCATGGGAGATTCAAACCCTTTTCTCTGACCATTAGCTTGTGGCTTTGGACAACTAGTCTAGTGGCAATAATGCTATGCCACCAATTCCCAAACTGACTGATTAGAATTTACCCACTCTGCCTTCACTGTTTGTGGTACATATAAACAATTTAGATTTCAATATGGGAGGGCTGATCAGTAAATTCACAGATGATATGAAAATTGGTAGGGAGCTAAATCTTCAGGATGATAGCCTTCGATTACAGGAGGATATAGTTGGGCTGGTCAGATGGGCTGATCAGTGGCAAATGGAATTCTATATGGCTAAGTGTGATGTGATGCATTTGGGCAGGACAAACAAGGCAAGGGAATACATGATGAACTGTAGGACCCTGGAAAGCAGAGAGAAAGAGGAATCTTGATGTTTATGACAACTGGTCCCTTAAGGTAGCAGGACAGATAGATAAAATGGTTAAGAAGGCATATGGGATAATTGCCTTTATTAGCTGACGTAGACAGTGTGAGAACAGTGAGGTTTTGCTGGATTATATAAAACCTTGGTTAGGCCACAGAACGAGTATGTGTGCAGTTCTGGAATCCACGTTACAGGACAGATTGCATTGGGGAGGGTGCAATGGAGATTTGCCTAGGCTGTAGAGTTTTAATTTTGATGAGAGAATGTGTAGACTGGGTTGTTATCCTTGGATCTTGGAGACTGAGGGGGGTCATAACTGAGATGTATAAAAGTATAAGGGGCACAGACAAGAGTAGACAGGAAGAAGCTTTTCTCACTGGGGGAGGGATCAATAACCAAGGCTATGGATTTAATATAAGGATCAAGAGGTTTAGAGAGAAATGAGGAAAAAAAATTCATCCCAAGGGTGGTGGATTCTGGATCTCATTTCTTGTGAGAGTCGTAGAGACAGAAATCCTCATAATATTTAAGAAGTATTTAGATGTATTATTGTGATGCCAAGGCACACAAGGCTATGTGCATGTGGTAGAAAATGAGATTAGAATAGTTAGGTAGTTGTTTTCAACAAGCTGAAGAGTCTTTTTCTGTGCTGTAGACCTCTATGACAATGACTCATTTTACTGTTAAGTGTATTTTAAAGCACAATTGTTACTGTTGCTTTTCATAAATCTTTTTAATTAGCAGAGTGGCCAAAAATATTCCAAGATATAACATTCTTGCCAGTATTGTATTTCTTCAGAAAAGATTGATTGATATCTCATCATTTAATCATTTAATACCATAATCCAGAGGTTAACAAGAATGTAAGATCCCCTCCAAGCCATGCATCATCTTAACTTGGAAATATATCACGGTTATTTCAGTGTTTCTGGATCAATATATTGTACCTCCCTCCCAAATAGTATTGTGGACCTAACTACAGCACATAGATAGTTCAAGAAGGCAGTTTACCACAGCCTTCTCAAGGGCAAGGAGGAATGGGCAATAAATACTGGCCAGCCAGTGACACCCAACTGCCATGAATGAACAAAAAATCAGAACATTTCCTTCTATTCTGAAGTGGTGAAACTCATTTAGGAAGAAACTGTGGGTGAGACTGTGAAGGCCAGGTTCCATCCATTATTTTTAAAGCTCTGCAGAGTCTTCCAAACTCCACAAAATCCAATTGTAAGCATTGTATCAATCAAAGTGTAATTGGAAGTATTCGGAAATGTATTCAGCCCAAGTCTCTGACTCCAGAGCTCAGTGTACGAAGCATTCATAGAAAATGCTAGGCAGCACAAATCAGCTCAAAGGAAGTTTTAATTGCTGCAAAAGTGCACATGTCAGGATTCCAATGGGTCCAAAACATCATTCCCTCTAATTTTCTTCCTGGCTGCATGGGTCTCCAAGACCCTGCGCTGCAGCAATTTCTGGAACCAGAAATCCATGTCACAATCGGGGTTACCAATACCAATCACCTTGCATGGAACCTTGGAATGGCTGCATGCAAACACAGCCATGCAACTTAAAGGGAATGTTAGTCCTAAACTGCTTCAACATTCGCCACTATTGGCCAGAGTAGATTTAACCTATTTTCAAGAAGTGTCTTTTTAAAATTAATTCATGGATGTGGGTGTCACTGGCTAGACCTGCATTTATTCCCCACCTGTTATTCCTCAAAAGGAAGTCAAGAGTCAAGCAAATGGCTGTGGGTCTGGAGTCACATATAAGCCAGACCAGGTAAGGACAGCAGGTATCCTGCTATAAAGGATGTCAGTGAACCAGTGGTGTCTTTACAATAATTGACAATGGTTACATTGTCATGATTAGGCGATCTGTTTTCCTTTCGGGACTTTTAGTAAATCACATTTTCACTATTTGTTGTCATACAATTCAAAATCATAACCCCTTCCTGGCCAAGAACATTAGGTTGGCCCCCTAAGATACTAACTCAATGATATTTTTATTTATTTAGGTATGGGACATGAGTGTCAATGGCTGGCGATCATTTATTACCTGACCCTAGTTGCCCTTTAGAAGTTGTTGGTGAACTGCCTTCTTGAACCATGGTGGTCCGTGTGCTGTAGCAATGCCATTAGAGATGGAATTCCAGGATTTTGGACCAACAACAGTGAAGGAACAGTGAGGTATTTCCAAGTCAGGATGGTAAGTGGCTTGGAGGGGAGTTTGCAGGTGGGGATGTTTCCATGTGTCTGCTGCTTGTGTCCTTCTAGATGCAAGTGGTCATGTGTTTGGAAGGTGCAGTCTAAGGATCTTTTCTGCATGCTGCTGATCATTGGTGGTGGAAGGACTGGATGTTTGTGGATGTTGTGCTAATCAAGTGGGATGTTTTGTCCTGGATAGTGTTAAGCTTCTTAAGTGTTGGAGCTGCACACATCTATGCAAGTGATGAGTATTCTATCTCAGTCTTGATTTGTGCCTTGTAGATGGTAGACAGGCTTTGGGGAGTCAGGAGATGAGTTACATGTAGCAGTGTTTCTAGCCTCTGACCTGTTCTTTTAGCCACTGTGTTTATGTGGTAAGCCCGGTTAAGATTCTGGTCAATGGTAATCCCTAGGATGTTGATAGTGGAGAATTCGGTATTCATAATACCATTGAGCATTAAGGGGAGATGGTTAGACTGTCTCTTAAAGGAGATGGTAATTACTTGTGGGGGGCAAATGTTATTTGTTACTTGTCAGCCTGAGCCCGAATATTGTCCAGATCTTGTTGCATTTAAATGTGGACTGGTTTAGTATCTAAGGAGTTGTGAATGGTGCTGAACCTTATACAATCATCAATGAACATCCCTGCTTCTGACCCTATGATGGAGGGAAGGTCATTGATGAGGCAGCTGAAGATGGTTTGACCTAGCACATTATCCTGAGGAACTCCTGCAGAGATGTCCTAGAGCTGAGATAACTGACCTTTAGCATCACAACCATCATCTTATGTGCCACATAATAACATTATGCTACCCCCTGTTTTGTGCAGTTTGAATAAATTTGGGTGTTTCCCTTTCTGAGATATGTTTATGCAATTAAATTACATTCAGTTCTTTCAAATTACAGTTAATAATGCAGTATATTAGTTCATCAGGTGAAAAAAGAGTAATACCGTCAATCAAATTAGCTTTCTATTTTTAAAAGTCTACATGTATATGTAACACATAAAAATTTCAACTGCTTCTCATCCGAATTGGTCAACTCAGCCATCAGCCCAAATTGCTATTACATTTTCACCATTTCAGACCACCAAAGAAAAGAATGTTTGCATTTAAAAGTGCTTCTCCATGTTTGATGTTTTTGAAATCTAAATATACAGGCAGGCTTGTTGCCATGGTGACTGTCTTCAGAATCAGTTGCTGCGAAGTATGCTGAGAGGTAATAAAATGACTCGAAGAGTGATTTCTTGCCATTTTTCCAGAGATGATAAAATGTGAACAATGTGTAAGAAATGATTGTCTAATGACTCCACTAAAGCTTAAGTAGACATTTGAATATTATAGGAATGCTCCTCCTTATTAAGAAAAATCTTATAGCAGAAAGCTGACTAACAGACACAGGACGGTGTAGATCTGTCGTCTCTGCCAAGGACGTGTCTTTAGAAGAGGCTCTGGCAGACAATCCTAACCCTGATAAGATTGGATCTCATGAGCCATATGTAAACTAACTGTGAGTAAATGTTAAACAGAGTATTTTAGAAAGTGATAAGCCACAGGATTACTCCATGGGCTTTGGAAAGAAATGAACAGAATTTGGTTGGGTTTCTGCCTTTAATGAGCAATTGAATGAGTGATTGACATGTACTCTTTGGGGAGGTTCCTTATTGACATCTACTAATACGTTGGCTAGCTCGAGAAGATCAAGAGCAAACTCTTTGAAGGTCAGCTTCATCTGTCCTTTTGTTTGAACAAGGACATGTGAACCATTCTGAGGAAATTTCAAAAAAAAAGGAAGTGCTGGAGAAACTCAGCAGGCCTTTTTAATATTTGTGGAGAAAAACATTTTCAGTTCAGGGACACTTAGAATCCCCATGGTGTGGAAGCAGGCCATTCAACCCATCAAATCCACATTGACCCTCCCACCCAGACCCACTCTATAACTCTGCATTTCCCATGGCTAATCCACCTAGCCTGCACATCCCTGGACACTATGGGAATTTAACATGGCCAATCCACTAACCTGCACATCTTTGGACTATGGGAGGAAACCAGAACACTTGGACGAAACCCATGCAGTCAGAGGGAGAAAGTGCAAACTCCACACAGTAACCCATGGGTGGAATCAAATTCAGGTCCTTGGTACTGTAAGGCAGCAGTGCTGTCCATTGAACCACCATGAGACCCACTTCTTTGGATGAGAAAGATGGAAAATTCATGGGTGTTATGCTGTTGAAAACAGGGAAGAATGAAGTAGAATAGAAAGGCAGGCCAAGCGAATGTTAAGGGAGAATGGAGATCAAAGGTGTCAGAGAACATAGACATCTAAGAAAATATATATACCTTCTGACTAATGCACCTAACACTATGGG
Source organism: Hemiscyllium ocellatum (assembly GCF_020745735.1). Classification (NCBI taxonomy): domain Eukaryota; kingdom Metazoa; phylum Chordata; class Chondrichthyes; order Orectolobiformes; family Hemiscylliidae; genus Hemiscyllium; species Hemiscyllium ocellatum. Next base: position 62,086,501 of record NC_083406.1, on the reverse strand, counting down.
CAATTTAGCCTGGACAATTCACCTGTCCCCACACATCTTTGTGACTGTGGGAGGACACCAGAGCACCTGGAGGAAACCCACACAGACATAGGGAGAATGTGCAAACAAAGCAGGAATTGAACCTGGGACCTTGGTGTTGTGAGGCAGCAGTGCTAACCACTGAGCCACTGTGCCACCTCATTAGAAGCACTCCAGAGAAGGTTCAATAGGTTGATCCTGGGCCTGGAGAACTTTTTTTTGTGTGGAGAGGTTGAGTAACTTGGGCCTGTCCTCATGGAGTTGAGAAGAATGAGAGGCAGTTTTATTAAAACATATCAGATTTCTTTGGGCACTTTACAGGGTAAATATGAAAAGATCGTTTCCCCTTGTGAGCGACTCTAGGTATAGAGGGCATAATCTCTGAGTAAGAGTTGCCCATTTAAGATAGAGGTGAAATGGAATTTCTTATCTCAGAGGGTAAACAATCTGTGAAATTGGGCAGAAGGCAGTAGAGGCTGAGTCATTAAGTATATTCAAGATAGACAGATTTTTAATCAGGAAGGGGATCAGGTGATATGGGGAAATGGCAGGAAAGGAGTTGAGGATTATAAGATCAACTATTAATTCATTAAATGGCAGAACAGACTTATAGGCCAAATGACCTCCTTCTGCTCCTATGGTCTTATGGTTATACAAAACTCAGAGCATTGGTCCAGAAAAGTAGTGAAATGTTAGCATGAAAGCAAGATGGCAACAACTGTAAGGTTGGCATCATACTTGTAAACTGAGAGAGGTATTCTGAAAAATGGTCACACAGTCTGTATGTGTGAGAACCAATATAGAGGAGAACCCATTGTGAACAGATTGAAAGAAGTACAAGTAAACTGCTTGGAAGTAAGTCGCCTGGAAGCAGTGTTTTGGGCTGGACAATGAGGAGGGAGAAGGTACAGGGGCAAAGGTTAACCCTTCTCTGATTTCATGGGAAGGTTTGAGGAATGGAATGGTGAGTTGTGTGTGTTGGAGAAGTGTACCAGAATGTTGCAGAAGGAACAGTTCCTATGAAATATTTATGGGGGATGGAAAGGAGTAGTTGCATCACATTGAATGTGGCAGGCATGACAGAGGATGATCTTTTGAGTGTGAATAGTATTGGGGTGGAAAGTGAGGACTCAAACCCCATGATCATTCAGAGAGGGAGGGGAAGGTGTGCGGGTAGAAAGGCAAGAAATTAATCAGATGTGTCCAAGGCTCGTGGAGAACTTCTCAGTTGAGGAATCAGATGTGTCTTTATGGAAGATTCATTTATGTAACAGAGGCAATTGAGACTGAGAAACTGGGAAGCAGAATCATGTCCTTACGGGAAGTTTTTGAGGAAGTAGTCGAGATAGCTGTAGGAGTCCTTGAGTTTGCAATAAGTATTAGTAGGCAGCCTATCCCCAGAAATGAAAACAAAGAAGTCAAAGAAAGGAAGAAGCAGTGATGAATTAGGTGAAGGTGAGAGAAGACTGGAAACTGGAAGCAAACATAACTAAGTTTTCCAGTTCTTGATGAGAAAAAGGAACTAGCACCAATGTAATTCTTAATGTACTGGAAAAAAGATTTGTCAGGGGGAGGAAGCCCGAGGAGATCCAGATCAAGTAATGTTCCGCTTACTTCATACAAAAACAGGCATAACCAGGGCCCCTGTGGCCCACACTTCATGTGGTAAAGAGAGGTGAAATGGTTCAAAGTGAGAACAAATTCAAGCAAGCAAAGAAGGTTGGTGATTTGGGAATGTACAGACCTCTTTTCAAGGAAGGAGTGGATAGGGCTCAAACTGTTCTGATGGGAATGGACATGTAGAAAGATTGCACATTCATAATGAAGAGGAGATAGTTAGAACCAGGAAACTAGAAATTGTCGAACTGATATTTGGCGTCAGAAGGATCAGGAATCATAGGTGGGAAAAGACTGGAGAAGGGGACAAAAAATAGTCAAAATTGTAAGAAATAAATTCAGTGGGGCACCAAAGGGCTGAAATAATAGGTCTCCTAAGCTGTCCTTTTTGTGGATTTTAGTAAGAAGATAGAAATAGGCTGTCTGGAGTTGAGGAACATTAATGTGGGAAGCTGTGGAGAGAAGACCTCCAGAGGAGTTGAGATCAGTGCCAGTCCTTGAAACAATGGCCTCATGCTCTGGAGTTTTGTCATTGTCTGGGGGCTACAAAAAGAAAAATTTACACTCAGCTTCTGTGAAGTAGATATAGGTACACCAAACAACAGCTGCACTACTCTTGTTGACAGGCTTGATAACAAAGTCAAGGTTAGACCTGAGACAACAGTGCGCTACAAGTTCTGAGGGAGATGGTTTAGAGTGGGAGAGGGTGGCAGAGAAATCAAGTTGGCTAATGTCGTGTTGACAGTTCTCAAGTAAGATATCAAAGCAGATAAGAGACTAGAGAGAGGGGTCCAGGTGGAGGTGGAGTATTGGAGATGGGTGAAATGTTTACTGAATTGGAAAGAAGTGAGCAAGGAGATGAAGGCAACATAAGAAGTGTTCATTGTCATGCCACAACCAAAATTTATGAGGTAATGGTGTAAGGGGATAAAACTGAATCCTTTGTGTACACAGGTTATTCAGCATTGGGGGCGGAAAGTCAGATGACATTGTGAATACACAAGGGAGAGATGGAGTTAGAAGAAAGGGTAGCATCAGAGGAAAGGGGATTTGAGGAAGAACCTGGATGGGTGCTGGTACTCATGAGTTGCTGGAGCTTGTGTTCCTTAACATTTGAAATGAAGAGAATTAATTTATGATTAATAACTCAGATGAGGTGACAATAAAATGGAATTAGAAACCAATATAGCTTTGAGATAGTGTGATGCTGATGAAAAGAACAGTCAAGGCTTTACATATGATGTCACATGGTATTGAGAGTGGATCTCAGGATCCAGCAAGTGCAGCAGTCTGAAGAAAGGTGTATGTGTCTGAGATACCTGCACCCATTCTGAGGAGACTGCCACCAGTGCGAGATCAGATGCTCCTTCTCCATCAGCCCCCACTTCCATCTTCCAGTCATTCAGTCTGAGACTGGAATATTGCTCTCACCTGTTACACATTGCTTTTTCCTGCCTATTCAGCTTATGAATCATATCTAAGCAGTTCATTCTTAATGAACTACTCTATGAACATATGAATTTAGAATGGAATAGACCACTCAGAGCCCTGAGCCTGCTCTACCTTACAATGAAATTATGGCTGATCTAATTACTCCTCATTCGTGCCTACCCCCAATAACTCATTACCCTGGCTTATCAAGGAATACCTATGACTTCAGACTTGTTTTGGGATAAGCTGTGACTCCCAGACCAAATTTGACACAAAGTCAGATAAATAGATAGACAATGTTCCAGTCACACTGCTGTTGTGGAGCTGGACTACCATTTGTCCCTCCCTGTTACAACAATTGCAAACTAAGTAGAAGTCAAGCAGTAAACTTGACGAACTGCCAAAAAGATCCCGGTCACAATGAAGAAGTCTGTTATTGTTGAGTACACTTTTATGGCAGTCAGTGAGCTTGCAGAAGAGGTGACCAGACTGTTAGAGGTCAAAGCAGTCTGGAGAACAGCATATTGGCTGATATATAGTCCTCAGGAAAGACCGAAGAACACCGAGAAATTAATATGAATTAATATCAGGCTTTCTCACTCCGTATGGATTTGCCAAGATTATTATTACCTCCTGGGTTGCATACCAGTGCATTTCTCATGAAAGTATCCATAACTAGCTGTAACCTGGGTAGTAGAGTAGAGAATCCATCTGGGTTCCAGAGCTTACCCTCAATGATTATTTACATGCATAAAGCGAGAAATGGATGGCCAGTGGTGACCTTGGTAGCACGGGGGAACAGAAAATACAGAACACGTGATGAAGTGACAGTAGGCTTGTAGTTTCCCTTATTCTTTTTAATCTAGTTTAACCACTGCCCTAACAAGTTCAAGCTTAGTTTGCCAAAAATAATTCAGCCTACAATTTTCAATATGTTATAGAATGTTGAGTTAAACAAATGCTCGTTTCTTCATGTGGGTGAACTATCAACCGTCTGCAATAACATCATCAGTAAAGTAGCAGATACTCCAGAGGAATGGCATAAATATTTTATCCAGTCACAACTAGTTTGATTAGATTAGATTAGATTCCCTACAGTGTGGAAACAGGCCCTTCAGCCCAACATGTCCACACCAACCCTCCGAACAGCAACCTACCCAAATCCATTCCCCTACATTTACCCCTGACAAATGCACCTCACACTACAGGCAATTTTAGCAGGCCAATTCACCTAACCTTAAAATGAGACTTTGCAATACTCTGCGCCAATTCCATCCTTTTTATGCATATTCATTATTTCCTCACCATTTGTGTTGTAACACTACAAAAAATATGTATCATGCTTGATCAGAAGAATGCTGCAGCCATTAAAGGTTTTGACTTTAACAGCATAAAAATTGGAGTGTAGACACTTTCAGTTGGAATTATTTATTTGAAATGACAACTGAATTATCAACCTTGAAGTTATGAAACTGAATATGAAGATGGTCAGAACTTTGCATTTTTCAATTTTCCCTTGCTTTTGCAGTTCATTGCACAGCCTTATTGGTAGCAAGTGTAGGTTGTGAAAGCATAGGTGTACTGCTGATTTGTAGTGATCTGCATTGAAGAGGAATGTTAAAAAAAACTGCCATGCTGTGCTAGTGGCTAGTGCCCAACTCAAAACGTGACCTGTACTGTACAATACTTCAGGATGTCCTGAGATCATGAAGGTCACAATATAACTGTATTACTTCATTCTTTTCACAGCCCAGGAACAGACTGCTATTCTGTTTGAGCAATCAGTGACATTGAGGAAGTTAGCCTTCACTTGGAAAGCAATACAGCAGTTATAATAAAGACTGCAATTACAGGTACATTACTAGGATCATCACCTCCCTAACCTCCATTTAACAAAATGAGTTCAGTCTGATCCATGGAGATTTGAACATCAATGACTGGACCATGTGCAGATGCATAAAGTTAGTGTCATTCATCACTAGTTTCCCCTGGAATTCTCTGGATGTCATACCGTGACTGAGGCAGAAGTTCAGGAATGACCACTCAGAGAGAAACTAAGTGGTCATCAGTTGCTAGAAGTATCACTTTTGTGTCAGAAAGTGTGGCCTTCTCAGAAGTGTTATGGTATGGAACGACATAATTCAACCAATCATATCTGTGATGACTCATCAAATTAGTATCATTACCTACTGCCAATCTCCTGCTTTTTCCACCTCGCCTTGTAAATTATTAGCCAAATAGTTGTCCAATGTCTTGAATGCATTAAATGAACCTGCCTCCATCATATTTCCAGGCAGTGCACTCTTCACCAAACTACTTGCTATGTGAAAATAATTTTTCTAACTCTAATTTGTTTCTTTTGCAAATGGCTTTAATCTGTGTCCTCTGGCTCTTGATCTTTTGGCAAGTTCGTCCCTATCTACTTTATATGGCCTGCCCCTGATTTTGAGTATCATTCTGGGAATATACAAACTAAATCTATGCTGATATTCTAATGCAGCACAAAGCACTGATATGTCAAAACTGACATCTTTTTGTTTAGCTGCCATCCCGTCTACAATCTGGGTTAGATACAAAATGTCTCAAGACGAGTGGTGAAGTGTTTTTACAGCCAATATTTATCCTTTAATGTTCTTTGCTAAGTAAATAGATTATCACATTGCTGTTTGTGGTATCTCTGCTGTGTATAAATTGGATGCCATCTCTCCTCCATCACACCAGCAACTAAACTTCAACATTTCCGAGTCGGTTGTGAAGCATTTGGCATTTGATGGTATAGAGGTATAATTCGATGTCTATTCCTCAATTTTCTTATTATTTCATGTATTTTTCCAGTTTGTCAACTTCCTTATTAATGCTGACAATCAGAATTACAGATCTCTGCATATTTTACCTGGCAGGATTCTCCAAATACTCTAGTAATTAAGAGCATCCAATAAGACAATATAATATGATGGCCTTAATCCTTAATGATCGAAATGGTGAAACCTAGACTTAAGTCTATGAGAGGTATTGGGACCCTGCAGACATCAAAGTTTACACAAATGTATTGAATTGGCCAAGGAAGTTTAAACTTCAAATGGACTGATTTGCAGTGCTTGAACACTGTGGAATGTATAAGCTCAGGCTCAAAGACTTGGACTTGATAGGTGAATTAAGCACCCCGCTAACTGACACTTGCTTCCCCAATCATCACCTCACCCCACTCCAACTCAACAATCCAACCTGATGTGGCCACATCCCCTCCTAAGCTAACTATGCTCCTCACCTGCCTTCTTCTTCCTGATCTAATGTGATCTAATGCAATCCAGCTAACTCCCCACCAACACAGCCCTATCCTACTGCCACTTCTGCAACCTGACCTAACCCAACCAAACTATCCTCTCCTCCCTGAGCAGACCCAGTTACTCCTCTGAGCTAACTATCACTCACTCATTAACCCACTGATCTAATTGCTCATTCATTTACTCACTCAGTTCTGAAAGAGTCAGCTCAGACTTGAAGTATTAACGTGGAAAAGTTTTCTCTTTACTGACCTGCTAACTTTCTGTAGCACTTCCTGTTTTTATTTCAGTGTATTTAGAGGATCTGTGTCTTGTCAGAGTACCCTCAGGTTTATTTCATTTCATTCAAAGATTGCAAGGCATTCCTGTCAATTTTGGAATTGCAAGTTGGGCTTTTTAAGCTTTTGCACCTATTTAAATTGAATTGCAGAATTGATTAGTATGTTTGTCAACTGCTGATTTGTCCCATTTTGTTTGAAGGAGGTGAGCCTAGTGAATGCCATGTCCTGTCTCCTCATGCAGACAAGTTCATATTCATAATCACCGTAAACTTTTTTTGTTTTGGGTGGGCAGCAAGAATGTTAATTTGCACTGACCTATTACAACCACAAATTGCCTGACCAATCAGTAGTTAGACCCCTTCCTGTCCTTCAATATATAACTAGCTCTTTCACTTAGCTCAGTCATTCTTCTACTTGATAATAGAGTATTTTACCTGAAACATACTGACCTATCATTTCTTCTAAGATCACAACCACCCCTTTCAGAGTGAAATTTCATAAATTGTAACCATAAATTTCTTCTTCAATGTGACTGTTTTCACTGTGGAGACATTCAGGCAACTTTTAAAATTAAAATTGTAATAAAATGCCCTTTCTGTGCTTTGATGATACATTAAATTATTCCTGGAACCTCCCTTCATCAGAACAGTATTCTTCAACAATTGGAGGACTATTTTGGAGTTATTTTCTCTCAATTATCACCATTCTGAAGTGTAATGACAATGATAATAGATATATTTCTCCCTTTTCCAACATGTTAGAAGTGAAACTTCCACTAGGTTGGCGTCTTGTACTTGCCTAGCTGAGGTTAATTAAACATCAGCCATCAATGACAGACATATTAGTAAGTCATAAAACCTTGATATTTTTCAGGTTTGGACATTTAGTCCAAAGTGGACAGGATAACTAATAGATTTATCTTTAAAAATGCCAATTCTGGAAGCATTTGTGGAAGGTTTCACTGACTTTCCATCCTTTTCTTTCCACTTTAATATTATACTATCACATAGACTTCAGATATAATCAAGAAAATTAACATCTCAACAGTTTAGAGAAGAGGGTTTCCCTCCTGGCATAAATATGATGGTAAATGGTAATAATTGTCTTCAAGATTTCATAAAATTATTTTTGAAAAGATGAGCTGCTTTGGCATTGCCATTTTAAAATTTGAAACACAAATTACATCAGCCAACAAATGGAAATGAAATCTTCAGTGTCTGTAACAAATGTAGGGGGAAGAATTGGAATTGACAGGATGGGGTGAGGGGTTCACAATGCATATTTAACCCAAACCCATTATTTTGATTCATGCTTTCCTCTATATTGTAGGACAGCTATATCTGAATTTAGCACCACCTAGCTGGCTGGGGCCAGATGCAGCCATAGGTCCTCACTCTCATGGATGTAGTGGTTTTGACCATTGGAGTGACTATACTTGAGGCCATGGGCATTGATGACCCTCATACCATTGAAGATGATGGTATATTCTTACCTAGGGAACATTTCAAATTTTACTTACCCCTCATTCCACAGGTTCTTTCAATTTACAAGCTATGGATTGCATCAACTCTATTTGCATTTGGTCATTTATATGAGAATATGAAGTCCAAGTTAAATAGAAAATGAATGAAAATAAAACAATGTCACATGATCTCATATCCAGCTCTGAAACTGGTAATATACATACTGAAGGGTCAGTCACTGGGCATGTTTGATCTGCAACCAGGGGAGAGGATAATGTTGTGCTAGCTCCATAGAAGGCACATGTACCCGAGTTCAGAGTGTTCAAATGAGGACTTTGTTGGGGCTGCATTCTGAGAAAGGTTTATACCTATGCTTGATGCAGTTGCAGGCCTGCTGAAAAGTCACTATCAAGGAATGTGGATGAATTGTAATCCAGCTTGGCACATGGCTTTGCGAAGTATTTGAAATCAACTTTTTTCAGCATGGAGCTGGTGGCCAATTCCAGAACACTGGCATTCTCTGGAGTAAGAGATTAAAGCAAATCAGTCAGGGATGTGACCAATGATATAACCTTAACAAGAACAGACACTCAATAAGAAAAGTCTCAGTTAGAGATCGAGAGGAGAACAACAATGCAGCAGTTTAAATAATTTGAATAAACTTTTGGAACTATTTCACCATGTCCACGTTCAGACTGCTGGTAGAATAGACCAGGTTAAATTACCTTCTGAATAAATGATGTGGATGTGCCGGTGTTGAACTGGGGTGGACAAAGTCAGAAGTCATACAACTCCAGGTTATAGTCCAACAGGTTTATTTGAAATCACAAGCTTTCAGAACACAGCCCCTATGTCAGATGAAGTGAGCTCCAAAAGCTTGCAATTTCAAATAAACCTGTTGGACTATAACCTGGAGTTGTGTGACTTTCAACTGAATTGACATTAAGGGGACTGGGAAAAATAAGTCTAAGATTAAGAATACACCAAACTGTAAAATAGATATCCCTTTCATGGTCACTGTCATTCCAAACCATTTTCCAACATGATACAGTGTCTGCCAAGTACCTTAGCATCCTATGCAGTGCAGACAGAAGTCATCTAATGACAGAGTCCAACAGGGAAAGCTCAAACTGAGTTATGAAATCTTAGTTCGTTGCCATGCACATTTCTGTAAGGCTTGACTTTGACAGGGTGACATTTTGGTGGGAATGTGTTTTGCAGACATATTAGATCAGATCATGCTTTACAGATCAGATGATTTATGGCTTGAATTTTCTGATGGCTGAGCAGTTTTAATTTCAGCCTAGATAGGAGTTGGGCATTGGGACCAATCACAGCAGACTCCAAAGGAATTGCCTGGGAAATTCCTGTGCACCTGGAACCCTCCTAAACGGGGGTGTTTGGATGGTTCTAATGGCATGAGGTAAGTAGTTACTCAGGAAAAGTCAGACTGTTAAATGCATAAAATTCTTAGTAACTGTTCAATTGACACTTTCCTTACCTCATTCATTCCCCATCCCCAACCACTGGACTGAAACCCCACCCTTTGCTCTGGACCTGACCATATATTGCCCCACTGTAGATTCAAAACTCCTTTTCCCAACTCTGGACCCAATCTCCTTCCACCGCTGGTAGACCTGAAATCCCTGACCCTATTCTGGATCCATTAGCCTCATCCCTGACTCCAGCAGATCCTCTGCCACCCCAGCCCTGCTCTAGACTCCACCTACTTTTGCTTCCCAACTCACACCCCAAGACCCAAACTCCTTAATGTTGTCTAAGGTGCATTGGACAATTTCGGCAGCGCATCTTGTAGATGATACATACTGATCCTACTGAGCATTGGTGGAGGAGGGAGTTGGTATTTGGAGATGTAGTGTCAATTGATGGGCTGCCTTCTCTTGGAAGGTCTCAAATATTTTGAGTGCTGTTGGAGCTGGACTCATCTGGACTGGTATGGAGCATTCCATTACATTCCTGACTTGTGCTTTATAGATGGTGGTCAGGCTTTGTGGACTCAGGAGGTGAGTTACTCACTATGATATTCCTAGCCTCTGACTTGCTCTTATAGACGCCGTATTTACATTTCTAGACCAGTTCAGTGTCTGGTCAATGGTAACATCCAATTCTCAAGTATTGATACAGGGGGATTCAGTCTTGGTAACACTATTGAACGTCAATTGATGATGGTTCGATTCTTTCTTATTGAAGATAGCTATTGCCTGGCATGTGTTTGGTACAATTGTTAGTTGCCACTTTTTAACTCAAACCTGGATATTTTTGGATCTCGTTGCTTTGAATGTGGACTGCTGAATTATCTGAGCAGTCACAAATGTTGCTGAATATAGCGCAATCATCAAGAAACATCTGTACTTGTGACTTTACGATGGAGAGAAGGTCATTGATGAAGTGGCTGAAGATGGTTAGGACAAGGACACTAACCTGATGAACACCTGCAGAGATGTCCTGAATTACTTGACCACAGCTGTCAAAGTAGCTGCCTGTGACTCTGAAGCTTTAGATTTCGGAATTTAATGGTTGACTCCTTGAAAAGAGTGGGTAGCCTTCCCTGATAATTCAGCGCTATGAAAAAATTGTCAGAGGGGATGTACATCCCTGTATTTCAGAAAGAGTTTGGATTGCAATCTCTTATCAGAAATGTGGAGCTCTCTCCTTTTATAAAGTGGCTAGGATTAGCCATAAGAAATGCAAGATTACAGGGAGAGGGTATAGAATGGCTCTGAGTGGGATACTCTTCAGAGGGTCAGTGTGGACTCAATAGGCTAAATGGCCTTCTTCACACTGTAGAAATTCTATGATTTTATTCCACGATTCCATAAAAAAAAGGGTCTGACTGCCAATTTGTGCAAGATGATAATCTTTGGAAAATAGAAATGTGGAAAAAGAGGAATCTGATATATGGGATATCAGCAATAGTGTTGGGTTAGGGAGAACTGGAATAATGGACTAAGTTCCACCAGAACATGAGTGGGTCCAGTGATCTATTGGAAAGACAAGAAGCTGCCCTTAGCTTTGGAACAGTAGGATAGGAGTAGGGATCAATAAGAAATAAGACAAACTAAAATGTAACTGAAATAGAAAAGGAGAGTGTAGGACAGTGTAAACTAAGGAGGACACAAATGACCAGGGAATAAATAGTTACAGAGCAAAAGAATGAAAAGATTGCTATAAATAAAGTGAGAACATCTGCTATTAAAATTTGACAAACTGTTCGTACAGCATAGCACACATTTTCTAGAAAAAATGCAGGGGCACTGGAGAGAATGATATATGGTAAGGTACTGAATGTTTTAGGAATTACTGGTTACAGAAAACAAACTGGGATTTAAACAATATATTTAGAAAAGAGAGAGAGGAGAATAGGAATGTGGAGTTATTACACTCACTAGAGATGATATAATAATCATTAAAAAGTGCAGCCATTAGAAAGATCAAAATGGAATCTATTTAGATGTAATAAATGATCTAATTCACCAATGTCTAGAGACCACCTGATGGAAGGAAAAAAAAGAGGAAGAACTCTGCAAACAAATTATTGAAATGAGTTACATAGAAGTATAATCCGAAGGAAGTTTAATTGTACTGAAACTTATTGTTGAGAAGAAGGAGGATAATGGAGTGGGTTACCTACATTATATACCAGACTCCGTCTTCATACATATATGTGAGGATATATGGAGCCTACGTATAGGAAATCTGTTGTTGGATCCAGTAATGGGGAATGAACCAAAGGAAATATGAACGGTAAAAGTGTTAATGGTTCTACAGCCTTTTCTCCATTCCCCATTCCCTCTGCCCTTGAAAGGTAAATTTATTCAGTTAAATAAACTGTTACACTAAATCCTAATTAGAGGTTTTAAATCATTATAGGGATTTAGTAGTAGCTGTAGGCTTGGTCCTAAACTGGAATTTCTTCCACTTCAGGAGTTTTCAGATGAGCAAAGTTACAGCAGGATTAAATATAGCTACAGAAGTGTATCATAGTGAATTCACCATTATCAGTGAATAAAATCCTGACTTAAGCATTCTAGATTATTTTTATTTGTCTATGGGTCTTCAAAACATTAAATGTGTCTTTAGCTGATTAACAATTGCTTAATAGTATTTTATTATAAGAATAAATCTTAGTTTACATTACAGTAATGGGTACAATATTATACAGTGTAGGATAATTGAAATAATCAATTTATCTTGATATAACTGATATATTAATGATTCCAACTAGAAATAATGGTGGTTGTGTACATTAATGTAGCCAGATATGTACTGTAGGAATTCTACTTAGACATCTAACACAATTTTCAAATCCACTTAAACATGAAGGCAATATACTACATGAAAATTATACATACAATTAAGGCAGTGGCATAGTGGTAAGTCACTGGACTTGTAGTACAGAACATTGGGTTATTTGCTGGGGTGTGGGTTTAAGTCCCCCTGTGGCAGATGTTGAAATTCGATTTAGGGCGATACAGTGGCGTGGTGGTTAGCACTGCTGCCTCACAGCACCAGGGTCCCAGGTTTGAATCTAGCTTCAGGTGACAGTCTGTGTGGACTTTGCACATTCTCCCTGTGGCTGCGTGGGTTTCGTCCTCCAGGCCAGGTGAATAGGCCATGCTAAGTTGCCCATAGTGCTAGGTGCATTAGTCAGAGGGAAATGGGTCTGGGTGGGTTACTCTTTGGAGGATCGGTGTGGACTTGTTGGGCTGAAGGGCCTGGAGGACTGATTGGGCCGACTGTGGGGAATCTAATAAACTTAATCAGAAGAGAATTAAATTATATGGTGGCTCAGTGGTTAGCACTGCAGCCTCATAGCGTCAGGGACCCAGGTTCGATTCCACACTGTCTGTGTGGAGTTTGCACATTCTCCCTGTATCTGCGTGGGTTTCCTCCGGGTGCTCCGGTTTCCTCCACAATCCAAAGCTGTGCCGGTCAGGTGAATTGGCCATGCTAAATTGCCCCTAGTGTTAGGTGTATTAGTCAGGTGTAAATGTAGGGTAGGCGTATGGGTCTGGGTGGGTTACTCTTCGGAGGATTGGTGTGGACTTGTTGGGATGAAGGGCCTGTTTCCACACTGTAGGGAATCTAATCTAATCCCAATGTGAATTCATTTTTTTGTCTTGTCTCTGCCTTTTTCATAGGTTGAGTTTGCTCGGAGCAAAGATTCAGATTCTACTGAATCTTTTTTATTGTCTTTATAATAAAACTTAATTTAGTACCAGGTTTAACACTTAAATTTATGCACAAATTTAATTTTATTTAGAAAAAAGGAAATATTTAGGCAATAGTGACCATAATATGCATTTTTAGACGAAAATAAAAAAGTATCTATATATGACAAATTGAAGAAAAATCGACTTTGTGGGGTTGAGGCTAGGAATTGAGAAAATAAAATGAACAAGCTGGCAGACAATGGTGCTTAACAGTGATCAGAAACATTTAAAATGGTGTTCAGCAGAGCTCATGAAAAATATATTCCTTTAAAATGCAAGAAAAAAAGAACCATAAATGAATCTTCTTGGAAGAATAAAGATGCAAGGGAAAAAATTATGAGTAAGGAATAGAATAAATTTTATGAGCAGCAGGGAGAGAGTAACAAATAAAAATAGAAACAAATCAAGAGAAGCAGCACTGCAAAAGAAGTTAATAAAAGAAACAATTAGAAAGGCAAAGAGGAATTATGAAATTAGGTTATCAAGGTACATTGTACAAAATAGTTATATAAGACCACGATTGGTCAATGCAAATTCTTTGATGGTCACTGTGAAGTGGCAGAAATATTCAATAATTGTTTATCAATGAGATAGACCAACTTTATTTTGCTAGGAAAAAATGTGTTTGTAATATTAACAGTAGATGCTGGAAGCACTGAGCAGGTCAGACAATACCTATGGAGAGAGAAAAAGACAATGTTAATGTTTCAATATGACCTTTTATCATAAATGAAAGATGTTAGATAGATATGTCAAGGAGGTACGAGGCAGGGGAAGGAATACACTGAGATAAAGAGCAAGAATGATCACATGATTAAAAATAATGATAATTCAAAATAGAAGATTGTGATCATATGACAAGTATAGAAACAAACGTAAGTCCAGAGACTGAATAAATATTTACAGTAGGATTGAAGGAGGGAAGCTTTGAAGGTCTGGCTTAGAGAAGAAAGTTCCCATGACTGACGATGTGGTGGAATAAAGTGAGTGACCTTTTAGCCATGTACCAATAAGGGATTCCCATCTCAAGTACTATAATTATGGAAAAGCTTCTGTGTCTGACCAGCACTTACACAAAGGAAAATTGAGCCATGGACTAAGTCTAAAGAGTGTAAACTCAATTGTGTGTGTTTTGTCTTTGCTTGCTAAAGTGAAAATGGGTGATAGCAAGTTTGTAGTCTATCTTGCTTCTTTCATTTCAATTTCTTTTGATTTCAATGAACATAAGAATCAGGGGAGAATGAAACAGTGTTGATGATTCCCTGTCAATATTTTTGTCTAGTTGTATCAGCAAAATTAATCTCAATGTTAGGATTTGCTCTGAAATACATTGGAACAAAGTTGGAGGCAGAGAGCAGTGTTTGAATAGCAGGTAGTTGAACAGTCAGTTTCACAATCCTTAGTTTTGCTATTAGGTTTGAGGTCTTGTAATTCTGATTCCTTTTGACGATGATTGAATTCCAGCATTCAGAATACCAGTAAGTCATTTTGTTGTCCCATTTCCTTTCGTCCGATTGCTTTCTAACACAGAATGAGAAAAATCAATAAACCAAAGTTCAGAGGTTATAGTTTCAGCCTACATTTGAACTTCAGAGAGAAACTGACCAAAACACAGATTTGGCTAAATAGCATTTGAAGGGTGCTCAAAAATAATAAAATTTGGAACAGATGAAAAAGCCAAAGTTTGAAATATTTTTGATGGAGTTAAGGAGATGGGGAGGTATTGAAAGAAAGATCCACTGGCTTTATCAAATCAAAACTAAACTCACTGCTGTGAATGATGTATGTAGCAAGTATTGCAGAGAAATAAAAGAATCAGTCAGTGTGTCATGTTAATATGTTCAAGTGGTAATCTAACAGAAACAATAGTCAGGCAAGAAGTAGGGAAATAGGAGTACTGGAACAATTTAAAGGTGACTCAGAAATTGAAAATTCTAAAGTTTATCTTTCAGTAATCATTTTGGATAATATGGAAGTGCTTAAAAAGTTAGATAGCATCATGATTTATCATCTAGAAAAGTATTAAATTGACTTATAGTGGCTATTACAGAATTATAAATCAATTTCTGGGAATATAGCTTGAACATCGATTTTGACTGTTATGATGATAATGTAGGGAATGTATCACATATAAAACAATATCCTTACAGACTCAATCCTGCAAAATTAGATCAAATAAGTGAAAAAAAAAGTGCATAGTGGACAATATTATTGAACAGGTTCATAGTAGCTGGGGCTCACCTATTGTAATGGTGTAGAAGCGAGAAATGTCACAAAATTCTGCATTGATTATCAGAAGGTCAGTGTGTCAACAAAATCTTATTCCATGATTGAATAATTATATTGAATGAATTAGACAAGAACAATGTATCACAAAATATGACTCTCTGAAGGGATACTGGCAAGTTCCATTGACTTATAGAGCCAAATAAATATCAGCTTTTGTAATACTTGATGGACGTTATCAATACAAAGTCATGCCATTTGGACAATGTCACTGTGTTGTCTACATTGACAACTTGGTTGCTTTGAGACAAACCTTGGAAGAAGGTTTTCAACACTTGACTGAGCAGTTTGATTAGCTACATAAAGTCAATTTGATTATAAACCTGGCTGAGTGAAATTGCCAAAGTAAAAGTGACATATTTGGCTTGCACTGTGGGACAAGGCCAAGTAGCACATACAGAAGTATAAGTATGGGCTATTTTAAATTTCCCAGTGTCTAGGAAAAAGCATGTCATTTTGTATTACGTTGGCATGGTGAGATTTTAATCTCAAGTTTGTCCCAAACTTCAGCACTATTATTGCACCTTGAATAAAGTTGTTGAAGAAAGGCAAAAAAATTGATTGGATGCAAAAGTGTCAGAGTGTTTTTGACGATTGAAAGCTGTGCTGAACACGCCACTTCTTTTAGCTGCACCAAGTTATGAGAAATCTTTCAAACTGGCCATTGATACCAGTGTCATCGGTATAGGTGGTGTTTTACTGCAAGATGATGAGATGAGGATTGAATGATCTGTCAGTTATTTTCAAAAAAAAACTGTCCATGTCAGAAAAATATTCAGTGATTGAGAAGGTGACTTTTATCTGAATCAAATGACTACTCCTGTACCCTTAGTTCCTTAGCATCTGTCACATCTGCATGTTACCTGCTCAAATTGTGCATTTCACAGCATGCTAGGACTGTGCAGCACACTCTCTCCTGACTATAAAGAAGGGCCCACACAGATCACTCCACATAGTGGAACAGCATCTTTAGAACACTACCTTTTGCTTCACTATTGCCATGGTTGCAGTATGTGCACCAATTTAGTAAAGGAGCTGTGTCAGCTGAGTGACACAACGCATCAAAAAGGAATGCCTGCTGCACTTCAATACTCCTCCCATTCCAGAAGCATCTTATTCTTGACTGCATTCATTAGAGTCCATTATCATATTTACATGAAATAAGATGTTGTAATGTTCTCCTGGTTCCATGACATCTTTGTTCCGCAAACATTTTGCCCAGCATTTGCCTTCTTTTAAGCTATTGCCATTAACTCCTACATTCGTGATTACTTAGCCAGTATTTATATAGCCATGACTGTTTCAAAACAATATGAGGTTGATATGAGGATTTGTTTGCATCGTGACAGCATTAAAGCAGACAGTGCAAATATTGGGGAACATTAGTTTGCTTTTCGTTTAGAAGTACCAGGAATTATTTTTAGTCTAGATAAAAACCCTTTGTTTGGAAACTTCAGTTTCTTAGTTTGTAGAATTCCTGATGTAAGTTAGAAGTCTGAAAGTTTCTGCTGAAGTGAAAAGCTAGTTCAGAAAAGTTAGTGAATAATTTACATCAATGTAAAGGTTTTAGTTGAATGTCCAGACCAGAAGTATTCAGATAGAATCCTGAATGGATTATTTGAAGCTAAGAAAGTTTAATCTCAATTTTGAAACTGATCAAATAAAAGGCTACGAAACTCTTAAGACCAGGAATTGAAAGAAGCAGTTATGTTAAATCTATAGATGTGATAAAGAACCAGTCTCTCTACGTGTTTGAATTGTGTAAAGTGATGGTGCTTGGATAGAGAGGATTATATTTTTAACTATATGTTTTGAAGCATTCCAAATTTTTTTTTCAGTAATTTGGTTTCTTCTCTTTTATCTTCTTTTACATCATAAACTTCATTTTTATTCGTGACACCAATTTAAGGCATTGCATGCTCGTATTTCCATGAAACACTGCCTTGTAAATGAAAAAAAAAAGCAAATTATGGTCTATCAATCCAGATTTCAATCTGGGATCTGACTTTCTAGTAATAACATCAGCTTGGATGATAATACAATAGAACTTTCAGAATCAAAGGCATTTGTGGAACATTTTAACCATAATTAATTTTTTTCCGACCATCCTTTCTATAAAGTCGTATTTGTCATTTGCATTTTTTAATTATTACACCATTGTATATTTATCATATTGATCCAAGTTCTCAAATGTAATTATTTGCTAATTCTACAAATAGCTTTAAACATAAACATCAAGAAACTGGCTGCTATTTCCTTACAACTGCCAGGTGGCACTACAGCAACAGAAAGATCAATTCGATTTTATCATCAACAATTGCATTCAAATTGCTGAAAATTTAATGCAGAGGTCTTTCTTTCAGCAAGTCACTTTCTTTCCTGGAACATAAGTTGCGTGGTGTCTATAGTGATGACAGTGAAATTGCTATTTTAGAACAATAAAACTTTAAATAATCTATTTAATTCTGCTATCACTGATACTTAACATAAAAGTTAACACTTTGATGTATTGATTGTATCATCCTTATTCATTCTAAAATCATTGCTTACTTCAGGAAACTATAGGAATTTAGGAATTTATATTCTTCTACTCAAGCGAAACATGTGATAGCTGAATGACTCACGATATAGCTTGTTAAATAGAGCATATTTTGAAACTTGCGCATTATATTGGGTATAAAATGGCCGTTGACCGAATTCACTTAATTCCCACCAGCTGGGTTAGGTTAAAGCCATGACTGCAGTTAGGGTTCTGTCAATGAATTTACTCAATCACCTCAGAGACACACATTAGATGCTTAGGGTGACTGGCTCCCACATGTTTTATCATTCCATGACATGCTGGAGTCTTTCCCTGGGATCAGCAATGTGTCTGTGATGAGCTATTTGTGTGAACCTAAATCAAAAATTCTATAATTGCTATATAATTTACAAAATAAATTAACAGAGTTTTTAAATTTCAAAATTTAAAGACCAGTTCAAGATGAATTCCTAAACCTTTTTTTTGTGGTGGACTCATTTTTGTTTGAGTCGTTGAAATCTGTGATAATTGGATTTCTAGAAATTTCTGGAACAGGAAAGGCCTGCTGGAGAAAACGATGCTTAAACAGTCAGCTAACAACCTATTTGCCTAGCAATAGTAACTTAGCAACCAGAAATCTTTATAGCAATGATAGAATGCATGTTTTCTTCAAATATTCTCTAATGTCATTATCTGTAACAATTAAAAACACAAAGTGATTGATGAAAAGAATCAAATGTTGCTATTTTAGTATCAAACATACACAAGTTATTTTGAGGGAAACTGTCAATTATGAAAAAAATGCTAATACTGTTACATTAACAGTTGCATAAGAGGAATCAACAGCAAAATGTATTCATGCACAGTCAATAAATATCAGGGCCAGAGCATAACAGCCATCCAAGGGTAGGATGGTAGGTGGGGGAGGTGTAGCCCACCCAAGTGTACACTCAGGTGAGTGAACATTAACATCTCTTATTCAACATTACCATGCACAAGGATGGTAAGAGAGGATATCTCTGGAACCCTACAAATTCAGGTCTCCTTTCCATGACCTGATATCGCAATGGCATAGCTCCCTTTGAACAAGTATAGCTACTATTCTTAGAGTCTATGTCTAGTTAACCCTTTACTTCTATCTAATCATCCCAACCTCTTCATTCTGATGGACTATATTCCGTTCGAATTGACTATATTCACACTTTTTCCACCCCAACCACCTGCATCAGTGTTTTACACAAAATGTCTGTGGTATGGTTTTACCAAGATCTCTAAATGCATATGGCTTTCTTTTGGGAGTTGTGAAAAGCGGTGAATGGCAAAGTCTTTCTCTGAGGATCTTTAGTCTTTGTCTCATTCAGTCATTCTCAAGATGTATTTTAAGGTACATAAACTATAATGTTTGTGGTTTACTAGCTTGATAAATAAAACATGAGGTATACGGAGGGTAAACTTGAACAGGGAATACTTTATTGTGCATCTCTCAGCTCCACAGTCAGTTTTGATGGCCTCCCCAGTTCTTGCCTCTAGGTCACCTGACCCACTTGTTGAAAATATATATAAGTTTTGTAGTTAACACATGGACATTGTCAGGAATATTTACAAAAAAAAGCTTAACAATCCTTCTGTAGTCTACATTGACATGATCAATCTCTCAGGAGAATGACAACCCCTAGTAGACTATCTCTGGAATCTTTTCTTGTGTAGTCTCTCAGGCTTCTGGAAGCTCCTGTTGCTCCACAGTTCCTCTCTGATTGGCTGTTGTTGTCCTGATATTACTATAGTTTCCTCCCTGTGTGTGGCTAACTCTGGCTCAGAGATACATGACTCAGTCGACATCATTGGTCCATCTGGACTGGCTCAGTATTCTGAGGTACGATCCATCCTGTTGTTGAGGCACAGCAAGCAGCTGGTCCGTGTGTCTCTTCCAGATCTGTTCATCCCTAGTCTGTACCATATATGACAATGGTCCTGTTTGAACCCCTACCACCGCTGGCATCCATTTGTTCTCAGACATATAATTCCAGGCCAACATGATCTCTCAGTTTTGGAATCCCACCTTTCTAGGCCACCTGCCCTTGATTTTGTACTACCGCCTTTCCAGGTTCTTTTGGCTGAATTAAGTCAAATATGGTTCTCAGCTGGTGGTTGAACATTAAGGATGAGCACTGGGCCGTTGCGTGTGTCGTGTTCCTATATGTGCTAAAGAACTTGTTCAGTAGCTGTCTTAGTGAACACTCCTATTGTGAGGCTGTTAAGGCCTGCTTCAAGGTTTGAACAAATCTCTCCACCTGGCCAATAGTCGCAGGGTGATATGGAGCCAATCTCACATGTCTGACTCTGCTATTTTCCAGGTATTCCTTGAATCCTTGCACCACAAACTGCCGAGCTCAAAACTCATTCTGGGTTCCAGAACCTGGCAAATATTTCATCCAATCAGTCTATCATTGTTTCCACTGATCCCGATCTCATGACCGTTAACTTAGGCCACTTGGATTGGGCATCCACGACCACTTGTAACATCCATCTCTCCATTGGTCCAGTGAAATCAGTTCCACTGATTCCACTGCCATGGTGATTAATGCCATTCCCATCTGTGAAAGGGTGACGATGGTGGTGCCTTCTTTAATAATGCACAGGATTTGCAGGATGCTGCTTTTTCTTCAATCTGGCCATCTTTCCCATTCGGTCACCAAAAGTAGTTTGTGACTATTTCTTTCATTTGCATAATGCCAGGGTGTTTTTGATGCTCTTGTTTCAACACTTTTCCTCTGAATGGGCACAGATGATAACTCTTGTTCCCTACATTAAACACCCATCTGAAACAGACAGGTAAGGGCATAATTCTGGGTGGTTTCTCTGATAAGTCCTTCCTCTCAGGGAAATTCCACCACCAAGGTTCAAGCCTGGTCATTCCAGGTAGCATTCCGCACATGACGCATTGATACCAGTACTTTATCTTCCTGGGAAAAGTACATGATTTTCAGGTTCCAGTCGGGAGCGTCATTATTTCCTGGTTGTAGTAATCATGCAAAAACATCTCTATTACCATGCTTCTCTAACTGTCAGTACCTGATTTTGTATAAATAGCCTGACAGAACCAGGACCCATCTCTGCAGGTATGCAGAATACCATTGATGGTATTCCCAAATACAGTCTAAAACTGAAGGTTAGCGGCTTGAGGTCTTTGAGCAACATGAAGTGCCTGCTGTACAGGAAACAGGTGAACTTCTTAACACCAAACACGATGCTCAATCCTTCCTTTTCCACTTGGCCATGCTTTCCCTCCATCTTTATTAGTGACCTTGATGCGAATGTGAAAGACCTTTCCTCTCCAATTGGCAAGATGTGTGACAGTACAGCACCATCCCCATAAGGCAAGGCCTGACATGCCAACTGCAGTGGCAACTTCAAGTCAAAATGAGTCAATACTTCTGACATTTTTAGGGCTTTCTTCACCTCCTGGTAAACCTCTTCACATTCCTGGGTCCATTTCTACAGCCTTCCTTTTTCCTGTAACCGATACAGGGGTTTAGCATATTTGCCAGAAGACACAAATCAGCTGTAATTAACAAGTCCCAAGAACCTGAGAAAGGCTCATTCGACTCAAAACATTAACTCTTGATTTCTCTTCACAGATGCTTCCAGACCTGATGAGCTTTTCCAGCAATTTCTATTTTCGTCTGCAATATAGCATTCATTAAGATGAATGAGTGGATATAATGTGCATTTAGAATTGAGCCAGTTCTAGCTGTGATGGTTACAGAGACGAAGAAACATTTTGATTTTAGGCAAAAGAGGTGAATATATTTTTCAGTGATATTGTGGTGCCTTGTCACAGAATCAGAGAATCCTTCCAGTGCAGAAAGAGGCCATTCAGCCCATCAAGTCTACACCAACCCTCTGAAGGGCATCCCACTCAATCCCTGTAATCTCCCATTTACAGGACTAATCCACCTAATCTACAGATTTATGGTCACTATGGACAATTTAGCATGGTCAATCCACTGAACCTGTACATCTTTTTATGCTAGGAGGAGACTGGAACATGGTGCAAGCAGCCAGGTCAAGGCTGGAATTGAATCTGGAAACCTGGTCTGTGAGGCGGCAGTGATAACCACTGTGCTGCCCCATGCCATGTTGTTACTCAATATTAAGGTGATGCCAGAAGTTATTTGCACTTTACAACTATTAAAGGCACACAGCCTTGGCCATTGGAAGGTTCTTCAGTTTCCTCACAACAACAAAATGTCTAGGTAATACAATAACATGTTCACTGTGTAATATTGCACGTCAGTATGAGTTGTCATGCTCTTCAGGCACTAAGCAGTCTGTCTTTCTTTAAAAGTTCATTAAGAAAGTAGTGTGCAGTGATAATTTAGATTCTAGGAAATAAAAGTTAGATGCAAAAGTTACAACATGGGGAAAACCCCTCACCCCACCCACTAATTTAAACCTGGATCACAGAAATGATTTAAACCGTGCTGTAATCTGCTAAAATTTGAGAGGCAAAGAACTATCCCAAAAGTCACTATTTAAAGTAAAAATTAACAACTTTAATTTTTTTTTGGAAATCTAACAGAGAATAATTAACTAAACCATTTACATCTCATTTATCTAAAGCTATGTTTTACCTTCTTCTCTACAATGTTGGTCCAATAAAACCCCCAATTAAGATTTTTAGAAAAATTCAAATTTCAAAACCAGCCAGCTGTCGAATCTTCTCTTGGTACCTTCCTCTGTACATTTGCTCTCCAGGTTGGTGTTGATCTTTTTTTTCCTATGCAAACTCCTTCTCCAGCCAGGTACCTTCAGAGAGTTCTTACAAGCAGCCTACATCTGTTGATCTTTTGGCAGTTCTCCTCCAACTGTTCAATTTTCTCAGGTCTCATACCCCAAAACATTGGATTGTTTCATTGGTTTTAATATTGTCAAAATATTGAATTCAAACTTGATTTTGGGGCATTATTTAAATTGATTGCCGAATTTGAAATTATTTTTTGTCTCATAGCAACCCAGGTACTGCTAGCTGCTGGACCAAAGATTACATTGTACATTCTCCAGTACTCTGTGTGCTTGCTAATTCCTCAACTCTCATAAAGGTACAGTACCCTTACATCTTCATAACATTTCTGCGGGGCATATCCCAAAGATTAGAAATTTTACATTGGCATTGAGGGGAGCTTTTCCCAGGGAAATATGTCGGCACAATGTCAATATAACAGAACTTCAATTTCTTCTAATATTTTTCTTAGAAACTATTGACAGAGTTAACTTAAATACTTGATTATTGGTCATCTAACAGAAAAAGTAAATCTGATTGTTTCTGATGTGAATATAAAATTTATGATGAAATAGACACTGATTTAGTGAGGATAACACAGTCAGTTTTATCTCCCTCTGTCCTGTCTGTTTCACTGATAGACAAGATAGTGATCATGCGATACTGTGTGTTGCTTGGGAAACAAGATCAGGCTCCAAGTTGTCAGGATAATATTGTAACATCATTTTTGAGAAGCAGTCTGTTCTGGTTATTGATTAATGTACTTCTCACCAACCTCCCGAAATATTTTAATGTAATAGGTTGTTGATGGTACAAGCACAATGTGTTGTCAAAGAATCATTTTAATCTATTTGTTTTTTTCTAAAATTTGATCTTTTTACGTTGCACCAGATCAATTTTTTAATATCTGTTCAATGTTATATGTAGATCTAGTCCTGCCATGAATAAAATGGCCTGACATTATGTCTGTTTTTTGCCAGTTGTTCTTGTGAAGTGACTGAAGCATTATGCATAAAATTTGACATGTAATCTCAGAGTAAAGAAGCATGAAAATAACAGTAACATCAATAAAAAAGTTTGTTTATTTTACAATGATATTCCTCTTTATCTTTGGACAAATTTAGAAAAATAAATCAGTATCATTAAAAACAGAGTTTGTATTCTAAATGTTACTGTACTGTCACAATGTTCTGATATTTCCTAAATCATAATTATGTTCATACCAATTCCAACAAGCCAAGAGTGTGATTTATGTTTGAGTGAGTAGTGGGAGCTGGACGGGGCAGATACTTAATCCTTCCCCTTGCATCATAATTCTATGACTGTACAATCAGTGTACAGGTTGTTATTGCAAATTCACTGTAACGCGATTGACAAATTGGAGACACTGTTTCTACAGCATGAAATTTTAAAATGTGTAGTGGCTGTAAGATGATTACATCGCTAACACTTTAAGCACTGTTTCTAAACAGAGATTTTTCTGTAACATGGAGTTGCATGAGAACACAACTATTGCATAATAGAAGAATTTAGGGAGAGTTTCCTTGTCACTGATGATTATGTCTGCAGGAAGTGTCTTTGCTTGCCCATCCTATCAGATCGCATGGATTGGTTGGAGCGGCAGTTAGAAGCAATAGGAATTTTAGAAGAGCTAGGGTATGTGAACGATGGCAGTTATAAGAAGGGAGAAAAGCCGGAGATGTAATCAGGTAGATGGGTCAAACCCGGGAAGGTAAGATGGATAGGCAGGTAGTGCAGGAGTCTTCTGTAGCTATCCCATTTCAAACAGGTATACTGTTTTGGAAAATGTAGGGGATGATGGGCTGAAAATGTGTTGCTGGTTAAAGCACAGCAGGTCAGGCAGCATCCAAGGAACAGGAAATTCGACGTTTCGGGCCAGAGCCCTTCATCAGGAATGAGGAGAGGGTGCCAGGCAGGCTAAGATAAAAGGTAGGGAGGAAGGACTTGGGGGAGGGGCGATGGAGATGTGACAGGTGGAAGGAGGTCAAGGTGAGGGTGATAGGCCGGAGTGGGGTGGGTGCGGAGAGGTTAGGAAGAGGATTGCAGGTTAGGAGGGCGGTGCTGAGTTCAAGGGAATCAAATGAGACAAGGTCGGGGGAGGGGAAATGAGGAAACTGGAGAAATCGGAGTTCATCCCTTGTGGTTGGAGGGTTCCCAGGCGGAAGATGAGACGCTCTTCCTCCAACCGTCGTGTTGTTATGTTCTGGCGATGGAGGAGTCCAAGGACCTGCATGTCTTCGGTGGAGTGGGAGGGAGAGTTAAAGTGTTGAGCCACGGGGTGGTTGGGTTGGTTGGTCCGGGCGTCCCAGAGGTGTTCCCTGAAGCGTTCTGCAAGTAGGCGGCCCGTCTCCCCAATATAGAGGAGGCCGCATCGGGTGCAGCGGATGCAATAGATGATGTGTGTGGAGGTGCAGGTGAATTTGTGGCGGATATGGAAGGATCCCTTGGGGCCTTGGAGAGAAGTAAGGGAGGAGGTGTGGGCACAAGTTTTGCATTTCCTGCGGTTGCAGGGGAAGGTGCCGGGAGTGGAGGTTGGGTTGGTGGGGGGTGTGGACCTGACGAGGGAGTCACGAAGGGAGTGGTCTTTGCGGAACGCTGATAGGGGAGGGGAGGGAAATATATCCCTGGTGGTGGGGTCCGTTTCGAGTTGGCGGAAATGACGGCGGATGATACGCTGCATACGGAGGTTGGTGGGGTGGTAGGTGAGAACCAGTGGGGTTCTGTCTTGGTGGCGGTTGGAGGGGCGGGGCTCAAGGGTGGAGGAGCGGGAAGTGGAGGAGATGCGGTGGAGGGCATCATCGATCACGTCTGGGGGGAATCTGCGGTCCTTGAAGAAGGAGGCCATCTGGGCTGTACGGTATTGGAACTGGTCCTCCTGGGAGCAGATGCGGCGGAGACGAAGGAATTGGGAATATGGGATGGAGTTTTTAACAGGAGGCAGGGTGGGAGGAGGTGTAGTCCAAGTAGCTGTGGGAGTCAGTCGGTTTATAGTATATGTCTGTGTTGAGTCGGTCGCCCGAGATAGAAATGGAAAGGTCTAGGAAGGGGAGGGAGGAGTCTGAGACAGACCAGGTGAATTTGAGGTCGGGATGGAAGGTGTTGGTAAAGTTGATGAACTGTTCAACCTCCTCGTGGGAGCACGAGGCAGCGCCGATACAGTCATCGATGTAACGGAGGAAGAGGTGGGGAGTGGTGCCAGTGTAGTTGCGGAAGATGGACTGTTCCACATATCCTACGAAGAGACAGGCATAGCTGGGGCCCATGCGGGTGCCCATGGCAACTCCTTTAGTTTGGAGGAAGTGGGAGGATTGGAAAGAGAAGTTATTCAGGGTGAGGACCAGTTCAGTCAGTCGAAGGAGGGTGTCAGTGGAAGGGTACTGGTTGGTGCGGCGGGAAAGGAAGAAGCGGAGGGCTTTGAGTCCTTTGTGATGGGGGATGGAGGTGTATAGGGACTGGATGTCCATCGTGAAGATAAGGCGTTGGGGACCGGGGAAGCGAAAATCATGGAGGAGGTGGAGGGCGTGGGTGGTGTCCCGAACGTAGGTGGGGTGTTCTTGGGCTAAAGGGGACAGAACCGTGTCGAGGTACGCGGAGTTGAGTTCGGTGGGGCAGGAGCCGGCTGAGACAATGGGTCGGCTGGGGCAGTCAGGTTTGTGGATTTTGGGCAGGAGGTAGAAACGGGCGGTGCGGGGTTGTGGGACTATGAGGTTGGAGGCGGTGGAGGGGAGATCCCCTGAGGTGATGAGGTTATGGATGGTCTGGGAGATGATGGTTTGGTGGTGGGAGGTGGGGTCATGCTCAAGGGGGCAATAGGAGGAGGCGTCCGCGAGCTGGTGTTTGGCCTCAGTGGTATAAAGGTCGGTGCGCCAAACTACTACCGCGCCTCCCTTGTCTGCCGGTTTGATGGTGAGGTTAGGGTTGGAGCGGAGGGAGTGGAGGGCTGCACGTTCTGAGGGTGAGAGGTTGGAGTGGGTGAGAGGGGTGGACAGGTTGAGTCGGTTAATGTCGCGGCGGCAGTTGGCTATAAATAGATCGAGGGCGGGTAAGAGGCCAGCACGGGGTGTCCAGGTGGATGGGGTGTGTTGGAGGCGGGAGAAAGGAACACCTCTGGGATGCCCGGACCAACCAACCCAACCACCCCGTGGCTCAACACTTTAACTCTCCCTCCCACTCCACCGAAGACATGCAGGTCCTTGGACTCCTCCATCGCCAGAACATAACAACACGACGGTTGGAGGAAGAGCATCTCATCTTCCGCCTGGGAACCCTCCAACCACAAGGGATGAACTCAGATTTCTCCAGTTTCCTCATATCCCCTCCCCCCACCTTGTCTCAGTCGATTCCCTTGAACTCAGCACCGCCCTCCAAACCTGCAATCCTCTTCCTGACCTCTCCGCACCCACCCCACTCCGGCCTATCACCCTCACCTTGACCTCCTTCCACCTATCACATCTCCATCGCCCCTCCCCCAAGTCCCTCCTCCCTACCTTTTATCTTAGCCTGCCTGGCACCCTCTCCTCATTCCTGATGAAGGCTCTGGCCTGAAACGTCGAATTTCCTGTTCCGTGGATGCTGCCTGACCTGCTGTACTTTAACCAGCAACACATTTTCAGCTCTGATCTCCAGCATCTGCAGACCTCACTTTTTACTACGGGATGATGGGCTCTCAGGGGAATGTAGCACAAACAGCCAAGTTTCTGAAATTGAGACTGGCTCTAATTTAATGAGGGGTAAGTCGGGATCCAAGCGATTGATTGTGTCTGGGGACTCTCTAGTCAGTGGCACAGGTAGACGGTTCTGTGGCCAGCAGCAAAGAATCGGAATGGCGTGTTGCCTCCCTGAGGATGAAAGACATCTCAGAGAGGGTGCAGAATGTTCTCAAAGGGGAGAGGGACCAGCAGGAGGTCATTATACACATTGGGACTAATGACATGGGAACAGAAAAGGGTGAGATTCTGAAGGGGGAATATAGAAAGTTAGGCAGGAATTTAAAAAGAATGTCCTCGAGGATAGTAATATCTGGAATACTCCCAGTGCTATGAGTGAGTAGGGGAAGGAATAGGATGATAGAGCAGGTGAATGTGTACTGGTGTATGGGAGAATGGTTCACATTTTTGGATCATTTGAATCTCTTCTGGGGTAGAAGTGACCTGTACAAGAAGGGCATTTGCAGCTGAATTGGAAGGGGACTAATATACAGACAGGGAGATTTGCTAGAGCTGTTCGGGAGGATTTTAAATGAGGAACAAATTTGTAAGGACATTTCAGTTATCTGTAAGAATAATAGGGTGGTTATGGTAGGGGATTTTAACTTACCAAACATAGACTGGGACTGCCATAGTGTTAAGCATTTAGATGGAGAGGAATTTACGTTTGTAAAAAAAAGGTTTCTGATTCAGTATGTGGATGTACCTACTAGAGACAGTATAATACTTGACCTAACCTTGGAAAATAAGGCAGTTCAAGTGAATGAAGTGTCCGCGGGGCAGTACTTTGGGGTCAGTGACCATAATTCTATTAGTTTTAAATAGTTATGGAAAAGGATAGACCAGATCTAAATGTTGATGTTCTAAATTAGAGGAAGGCTAATTTTGATGGTATTAGGTATGAACTTCCAAAAGCTGATTGGGGTCAGATTTTTGCAGGTAAAGGGACAGCTGGAAAATGGGAATCCTTCAGGAAGGAGATAAAGAGCGTCCAAAGACAGTATATACCTGTTAGGATTAAAGGAAAGGCTGATATGTGTAGGGAAAGCTTGATGACTAGAGAAATTGAGGTTTTAGTTCAGAAAAAAAGGAAGCATATGTCTTGTGTTGACAGGAGAGATTGAATGAATCCTTAGAAGAGTATAAAGACAGTAGGAGTATACTTAAGAGCGAAATCAGGAAGGATAAAAGGGGACATGAGATTTGGCAAATAGGGTTAAGAAGAATCCAAGGGGATTTTATATATATATTAAGGACAAAATGGCAGCTAGGGAGAGAATAGGGCCCCTCAAAGTTCAGCAAGGCAGCCCATGTGTGGAGCCGCAAGACATGGGGGAGATACTAAACAAGTATTTTGCACCAGTTTTTATCATGGGGAAGTGCATGGAAATAGATGGTGACATCTTGAAAAGTGTCCATATTACAGAGGAGGAGGTGCTGGACGTCTTGAAACGCATAAAAGTGGATAAATCCCCAGGACTTGATCAGGTGGACCTGAGAACTGTGTGGGAAGCTAGGGAAGTGATTGCTGGGCCCCAGGCTGAGATATTTGTATCATTAATAATCATAGGTGAGGTGCCAGAAGACTGGAGGTTGGCTAACATGGTGCCACTATTTAAGAAAGGTAGTAATGAAAACACAGGGAACTATAGACCAGTGAGCCTGATGTCGGTGGAGGGTACTTTGTTGGAGGGAATCCTGAGGGACAGGATTTACGTGTATTTGGAAAGGCGAGGACTGACTAAGGATAGTCAGCATGGCTTTCTACGTGGTAAATCATGTCTCATAAACTTGATTGAGTTTATTGAAGAAGTAACAAAGAGTATTGATGAGAGCAGAGCAGTAAGTGTGATCTATATGGACTTCAGTAAGGCTTTCGACAAGGTTCCTTGTGGGAGCTTGGTGAGCAAGGTTAGATCTCATGGAATACAGGGAAAACTCACCATTTGGATACAGAACTGGCTCGAAGGTAGAGGATAGAGGGTGGTGGTTGAGGGTTGCTTTTCAGACTGGAAGCCTGTGACCAGTGGTATGCCACAAGGATCAGTGCTGGGTCCACTGCTTTTCATCATTTATATAAAGGATTTGGATGTGAACATAAGAGATATAGATAGTAAGTTTGCAGATGAAACCAAAATTGGAGGTGTAGTGGACAGCGAAGAAGGTTACCTCAGAGTACAGTGGGATCTTGATCAGATGGGCCAATGGGCTCAGGAATGGCAGATGGAGTTTAATTTCGATAAATGCAATTTGCTGCATTTTGGCAAAGCAAATCAGAGCAGGACTTATACACTTAATGGTAAGGCCCTGGAGAGTGTTGCTGAACAGAGACCTTGGGGTGCAGGTGGTATAGTGGGTCCAATTTTCACCTCAGGATGTGTCTGAGGCCTTGTGATGCTGGTGGGTCAGTGGTTTTCAGAGGTTGTCGGTTCTTAGGTCTGTTGGTTGTGGTCAGTTGCCATTGGTTCCACTGGCTTGGTATAGGTCTATGAGAGAGTGAGAACTACAGATGCTGGAGATCAGAGTTGAAAGTGTGGTTTTGGGCAAAAGCCCTTAATCAAGCATTCCTGATTAAGGGCTTTTGCCCGAAACATTGAATATCCTGCTCCTCAGATGCTGCTTGACCTGCTGCGCTTTTCCAGCACCACACTCTGGACTACGTCTGTAGGTTTCGGCATTGTTGTCGGAATCCCCTTTCTGGAGATAGCTCTTAGAAATAGCCACTGGAATTAACTGCTGGGGGAGTAGCTCTCGCGGAGATAGCTCTTTGGGATCTTTCTTCTGGAGATAGCTGTGGGATAGCTTGTTCCAGTGAGATCAGGGCCTGCAATTATAGTAATGGTGGGCCTCTTATCTTCACACCAAATCTGCGCTTGCCATTGTGTTACTGGTGCTCTCTTTGAAGTCAGTTGGCTTCCAATTGTTAAGAGTATGTGTAAATGGATTTTGTTTGAAATTGAATGCCCGATATCTCTGTGAATGAATGCTGATTGAAGTTGAATATCTGGTATCTGTATAGGTTCCATAATGTCTGTGTTGGGTAGCTCGAGGTGTGAAAGGTAGCTTCAGTCCAGAGCGTTAGGTTGCTTGATTGTTCTGTTCAAATAGAAGATTGGAATTCCAGACTGAACAATGGTTCCAGGCAGCCATCTTTATGTTGGTGTACTTTTCCCAGAGCTCAGCTCAGCTGCCCCTTTATTTTTAAAAGTTTTTGAAAAGTGTAGGGTTTCGCTCCAGTATTTTAGATGATGGGGATTTTTGCTCAATCCTACAAGGCGTATAGGTGGAAATAGACTCGTCAGTCCAACAAGTCTATGTCAACCATAATCCCAAGCTAAACTAGAGCCACCTGCTTGCGCTTTGCTCATATTTCTCTAAGAGTTTCTTATTCATTTACTTATCTAAATGTCTTTTAAACATTGTAACTGAAACTGCATCGACCACCTCCTCTGGAAGTTCTGATATCTTAGGTTGCGAATGGGTTCATTCTGGAATCAGTAAATCGATTTGTAGGCAAACCGGAACACATTGCAGGACAAATAAAGTAAGGGAAATGTCATATGTCAGATCTCCGGTGCCATTTCCTGCCATGTCCACCCACTGCCTCTTGCTCTGGTCCTTCTTCCATTCCTTAGGGAGCAGCCTTGACAATGGTTGTTGCCTGCCCTTTAAATTGAGTAAAAGTTGCCTGTGTTATGCTACTTTCCCTTGTTAACCATTGTGAATCAGGGAATGAATGAATGATTACAGCCAAATAGCTTATTTCCATATCATAATTGCACTATATGTGCATTGCTGATGTAGTGCAGACTCAAGACCCCAGAAACAATTGATATTCTGTACTAAGACCACATCAAACTATGTGCTGTCAGATTTTACTGCTCGTTGAAGTCAATAGAAAGTAAATTTAAATCAATATGAAACCGGTGAAAGCTCAGCTTGACACTCAGCAGGAATTCTTGATCAGTTGGGGAATCAAGGGTTAGGGGGAAAATACTGGAAAATGGATCAGTCATGATCCTATTGAATAAGGTCAGAAGTCACAAGACACCACATTATAGTCCAACAGGTTTATCTAAAATCATAAGCTTTCGGAGCACTGCCCCTTCACCTGACAAAAAGCTTGTGATTTCAAATAAATTTGTTAGACTATAACCTGGTGATGTGTGACTTTTGATTTTGTCCACCTCAGTCCAACAGCGGCACCTCCACACCAGGGATCCTAATGAATAGCAGACCAGGCTCAAGGGGCTGAATTGCTCCTGTGCCTATTTCTTATTGTCTTATGAATGCAAAATCATTATTGGAATTTGCAGGAAACTTTTTCTATCTGATACTGGCTGATTCTCAGAATGAAAGTGAATTTGATTTCATCCTCCTTATTTTATCTTTTGCAGTTCTTTCTTATCCTTGGTATCATACTTGTCTCTTCACCAGAGGTTAAGAGGGTGAAAAGTGGGTAAAGAGGTTAAAAGAAGCAAGGCATATACTTTTCTAGTCAGAGTTTTTATTCTAACTCACACATTACAAAATTCAAACTCACTGATTTCTTATTTACAGCCAACTCTCATGCAATTATCTCTTAATTAACATATAACCACCTACCTATCTCCATTTGATCCAGTATCTCTGCCAAACCCAACTACAAGACAGCATTCTTTTCTATGGTCATGACTTCTTTCATAAAATAAAACTTTCCAAGCTTAACATATGTCTTAGCTGTAGTCCAAACAATGACAGGTAAACATTTAGAATTAATTCCACATTCTTTCCACATTACAGCCATATTTATAAATTTATGATCCTGGATGCATTTTGTAGCTTCATTAGTTATTTCTGCTCAATCCTACAAGGCATATAGGTAAATTTCTACTTCTTTTAAATTTTTCTTTATGAGTGTACTCTTCATTCTTGCTAAGATGAGCCACTTCTCATTTCCCTGCTTAAAATGCCATAAGATATTCGATCTATGAACTTTCCCATACCCTACCATTGTCAAATACAATCACCTTCACAGTTAGCCACATAGGTTCAAATATTCCAGTCTCTGGATCATTGGAGTTGGGACTATAGAATGGATATGAGCGTCAGGATCCTGCATAATTCATGATAAAAAGACATATGTACAAATTTTCCAAGAAATCTAACCTTCCGATGGGCTGATTCCTTGCTGTTCAAAACCTTCCACAAATGCCTCCAACCCTGAACTCAGGGCAGTCTTGGGTCAGATCCATAGGACGTGCTGCATACTTACCATGGAAAGGTTATACTGTTTAATACGTGAGCTACCTCTGTGATTATGCATGGTAATTCAGCAGAACACCAGAATTGGTCCCTCCCCATTCACCCTCTAGCAACTACCCCCTCCCCCCCAATGATCTGACTATCCTACTGATCCTCTATCTCCAAACCCATCCAACCCCTGATCACATGACTATCTTCAACAGCCTAACTACCTCCTGAAGACTTGACCAACCCCCTTTCACCTTCCTAGCCCCCAACCACATGCCTACCCCTGACCCACTGGACCGGATTCAACCAGCCCCAATCACCCAGCTACTATTCAGACCAGAGTAAACCACCCAACATACCAAGTCCAATTATATCCTCTACCATCTGACTACCCCGTCATTGATCACTCCCCAAGTCACTAACATTAACTGTAAATGTCCTACCCTGGTTCGCCTTAACAAAATGCAACAAGTCACATTTACATAAATTAAACTAAAAAACTAAAATAGAAATCTATTCCATTAAACTCTATCTGCTACTCCTTGGCCCATTTGCCCATCTGATCAGGGTCCCCTTGTAATTTCAGTAATCTTCTTCACTGTCCACTACACCAGCTATTTTTGTGCCCTCTGCAAACTTGCTAACCATACATCTTATATTCATATCCAAATCATTTACTTAAATGACAAAAAGCAGTGGACCTAGCGATGACCTTTGTGGCACACTGCTGGTCATAGGCCTCCAGTCTGAAAAGCAACCCTCTACCAGTACCCTCTATCTCCTATTTTCAAGCCAGTGTTGTATCCAATTGGCTAGCTCCCCCTGGATCCCTTGTGACCTTCCTTACTAAACAATCTACAATGCTGAACCTTGTCAAATGCTTTGCTGAAGTCAAAAATCATACAACACAAGGTTATAGTCCATCCGGTTAATTTGAAAGCACTAGCTTTCAGAGTGCTGCTCTTGCATCAGATGGTTGTTGTAATAAGGTGGTTTGCTGAAGTCCACATAGGTAACATCGACCACTCTGCTTTTATCAATCTTCTTTATCTCCTCTTCAAAAAACCCAAATAAGTTAATGAGGCATGATTTCCCATGCACCAAGCCACGTTGACTATCCCTAATCAGTCCTTGCCTTTCTAAATAGATGTAAATCCTGTCCCTCAGAATCCCCTCCAACAACTCACCCACCACAGACATATAGCTCACCAGTCTATAGTTCCCTGTCTTTTCCTTATAGCCTTTTTAAAATAATGACACCACATTAGCCAATCTCAAGTCTTCTGGCATCTCACCTGTGGCTATCGATGATACAAGTATCTCAGCAAGGAGCCCAGCAATCACTTCTCTCAGCTTCGCACAAAGCTCTGCAAAACATCTGATCAGGTCCTGAGGATTTATCTACCTTTATATGTTTTAAGACCTTTAGCACCTCCTCTTCTGCAATATGAACTCTTTTCAAGACATCACTATTTATTTCTCCAAGTACCCTAGTTTTCATGTCCTTCTCCATAGTAAATATTGGTGCAAAATATTTGTGTACTTTTTCACCCATCTCCTGTGGTTCCGTAGGTAGACGGCCATGTTGATTTTTAAGGGGTCCTATTCTCTCTCTAGTTACTCTTCTGTTCTTAATGTATTTATAGAATTTCTTTTGATTCTCTATAACCCTATTTGCCAAAGCTATTGCATATCCCCTTTCTGTCTTCCTGATTTCCCTCTTAAGTATACTCCTACTGCCCTTATACTCCTCTAGGGATTTCAAGACAAAAGATGGAAAATTATAGGCCAATTAGCCTAACCTCGGTTGTTAGTAAAATTCTAGAATCCATCATTAAGGATGAGGTTTCTAAATTCTTAGAAGAGCAGAGTCTGATTAGAACAAGTCAACATGGATTTAGTTAGGGGAGGTCATGCCTGACAAACCTGTTGGAATTCTTTGAAGAGGTGACAAGTAGGTTAGATCAGGGAAACCCAGTGGATGTGGTCTGTCTAGATTTTCAAAAGGCATTTGATAAGTTGCCACACTGGAGGCTGCTGAGCAAGGTGAGGGCCCATGGTGTTCGAGGTGAGCTACTGGTATGGATTGAGGATTGGCTGTCTGACAGAAGACAGAGAGTTGGGATAAAAGGTTCTTTTTCGGAATGGCAGCCAGTGATGAGCGGTGTCCCACAGGGTTCAGTGTTGGGGCCACAGCTGTTCGCATTATATATTAATGATTTAGATGAAGGGACTGGGAGCATTCTAGCGAAGTTTGCAGATGATATGAAGTTAGGTGGACAGGCAGGTAGTACTGAGGAAGTGGGGAGGCTACAGAAGGATCTAGACAGTTTGGGAGATTGGTCCAGGAAATGGCTGATGGAATTCAACATGAGCAAGTGCGAGGTCTTGCACTTTGGCAAAAAGAATAAAAGCATAGACTAATTTCTGAATGGTGAGAAAATTCGTAAAGCCAAGTTACAAAGGGATCTGGGAGTGCTAGTCGAGGATTCTCTAAAGGTAAACATGCAGGTTGAGTCCGTGATTAAGAAAGTGAATGCAATGTTGTCACTTATCTCAAGAGGGTTGGAATATAAAAGCAGCGATGTGCTACTGAGACTTTATAAAGCTCTGGTTAGGCCCCATTTGGAGTACAGTTTTGGTCCCCACACCTCAGGAAGGACATACTGGCACTGGAACGTGGAGATTCACACGGATGATCCCTGAAATGGTAGGTCTAACATATGAGGAACGGCTGAGGATCCTGGGATTGTATTCATTGGAGTTTAGAAGATTAAGGAGAGACTTAATAGAGACATACAAGATAATATATGGCTTGGATAGGGTGGACGCTAGGAAATTGTTTCCATTAGGCGAGGAGACTAGGACCCCTGGACACAGCCTTAGAATTAGAGGGGGTCAATTCAGAACAGAAATGCGGAGACATTTCTTCAGCCAGAGAGTGGTAGGCCTATGGAATTCATTGCCACAGGGTGCAGTGGAGGCCGGGACGCTAAATCTCTTCAAGGCAGAGATTGATAGATTCTTGTTGTCTCGAGGAATTAAGGGCTACGGGGAGAACGCTGGTAAGTGGAGTTGAAATGCCCATCAGCCATGATTGAATGGTGGAGTGGACTCGATGGGCCGAATGGTCTTACTTCCACTCCTATGTCTTATGGTCTTATGGATTCACTCAATCCCCACTGTTTATACCTGATATATGCCTCCTTATTTTTCTTGACCAGAGCCTCAGTTTCTCTAGTCATCCAGCATCTCTGGACATACCGGCCTTGCCCCTTGCACTAATAGGAACATGCTGACTCTGAACTCTCATACTTTATATTTGAAGGCCTCCGACTTACTAACTGTCCCTTTTCCTGGCCCCATCAACTTGGAAATTTCCTGTCTAATACTGTCAAATTTGGCCTTATTCCAATTTAGGACTTTGTGATCAGTTTTTGATCAGTTCTCTCCCTTTCTATAACTACTTTGAAACAAATAGAATTATGATCAGTTGCCCCAAAGTGTTCTCTCACTGAGATCTCTGTAACTTGTCCTGCCTTATTTCCCAACAAAAGATCGAGTTTTACTCCTTTTTTAGTAGATACACGCACATATTGAATAAGAAAGTTTTCTTGTACACACTTAACAAATTCCTCTCCATCCAAGCATTTAACACTATGATAGTCCTAGTCTAAGTTTGTAAGTTAAAATTCCCTACTACTTCATACCAATTTTCTTTCAAATATCAGAGGTCTTCTTACACACTTCTATGATGCAGTCCCAACAAGGTGATCATCCCTTTCCTATTTCTCAGTCTATATAATTTCACTCAATGATCTCCCAGGAATATCCTCCTTAAGTATAGTTGTAATGTCATTCCCTAACCAAAAATGCCACTGCCCCTCCTTTCTTGCCTCCCTTTCTATTCTTCCTTGAGCATTTATACTGCAGAACATTAAGCTGCCATGTTGTCCATCCCTGAGCTACGTTCTGCTAAAGCTATGATATTCCAGTTCCATGTTCCCAATCGTACCCTAAGTTCATCTGCTTTACCTATCCTGCATTGAAGAAAATTGCTTGAGAAACTCAGCATCTGTGAAGAGAAAACAGAGTCAATGCTTCAGGGTCCAGTGACCCTTCTTCGGAACTGAGTTATAACTACCTGCTCAACCTAACTAGCCCCTGACCCAAACCAACTTGACTATATCCCTAACTTCTACCCCAAACTAACTAGTTCACAACTACCTGACTAATGCAGTGACCAACTGACTATACCCCTGACGAGACGAATTAATCCCAGTCCCCACTAACTGGACACAAGATATCCTCCCACACCCAACCCAGTCACCTCACTGACCCGTAAATATCCAATTGCTCCCACCTTGGCCTGACTCACCCTCAGTCACCCGACTACCTCTGCACTAACTATTTCAGTGCCAAGACAACCAGAGCAGGTCAAACACTTACTTGTGAACTTACAGTGAGTAACTCCCCAAGCACTGTTTGCCACTAATAAGGTACAAGTTAGCAGTATGCTGAAATACTCCCCACCTGTCTTCATGAGTGCACTGAACTCAAGAAGCACGGCACCATTCTGGACAAAGAAACCCATGTAATTGGTATCACACGCATGAACATCCATTGCCTCTAGAAATAAGATTCAGTAGCAGCAGTGTGTAACGTCTGCAAAATGCACTGAAGAACTTCACCAGTGTTCCTTGTCCAAACCCACAATCACTACCATCTCGAAGGACAAAGCAGCAGGTAAATAAGAACACCACCATCTGCAAGTTTTCCTCCAAACTGCTCATCATCCTGATTTGGAAATATGTAACTGTAACTTCAGTCACTGGGTTAAATTCCTGGAACTCCTTCCCAAACGGTATTGTGGGTATTTGTACATCAAATGGATTGCAGTGGTTCATGAGGCAGCGCACCACTATTTTCTCAAGGGTAATTAAAGATGAACAATAAATGCTGCTTAGCTAACTATGTCTTACATTCCCTTAATAAATGATAAAATATACATAGATGAACTGTGTTTGTCTCCCTGGCTCTGTATTAATATACCTTATGTTGCAATATAGGTTTTTTGATGCATTGTGATGCAGTGGAGCGAGCATGTGTGGAACGTAGATGAAACGACTGATTGCTGTCGTCCCTCTGGTTTATGTAACCAAGTACTTAAAATGAATTACTAATTTAATAATAAATAATATATAATCATATTGGAACAGTGAAATATGTTCCATAGAGTATCCATCTTGGATTGTATAACATGTGTTCAATAGTTGCTACAACTGATGTCTGTATCCTGGTGTTTAAAGTAACAAAATGGAAGAGAACAGGAAAACAGTCCTAATTATGGGCAAAAAAGACGTGAAAAAAATCAGAAATTCAAAATCATTCGGCCACTTTATAAAGGTTAAAGTATTAATCTACTTTAAGCTCTGCAACTGTCAACTTAGTCCTTTCTATAAATCCCTCAACATAGATCACATTTTAGGTAATTAAACAATTTCTTATATTATCAGAAGCTTTATTATTTAATTTTTAGAAACATTAGCCAGACATTTCATCATCAATCAGCAGAAGAGCTAATTTGTTGCTGCTATTTAAAATATTATTTTTCACAATAATTTTATTATGCATTGTGAACAGAAGGAAGTACAAGAGCATTTTGTATCACATAAAGTAGTTGTTTTTGATACTTGCTTAACCATGTTACGAAAAGCTAGTTACAAACTGTGAGAACAAATGCAAATGAAGCAGACAGAGAAATTTGGCTGAGTGCCAATGTTGTTTTTTGAACGAGTGCTTCAATGAATACAACTCTTATTGCTCCTTCCCGAAAGCACTTTTCCTTTTCAAGCATGTGATCAATTTATTTTGCAAGTTGCTATTGAATCTGCTTTCACCATATCTTTTCAGGCAGTGCAGTCCAGCACATCACTAACTGAGTAACACATGAATCTCCTCATTTGGCCTTTGGTTCTTCTGCCAATTAAATTAGATTCACAGGCGGAATCTTTTGGAAGCAACGCAGGTCCCTCTGGCTGGAACACTGATAAGAGGCCAAGTCACAAACCAATCAGGTAACGGAGAGGTCAGCAGCAGACTATACCCATGAATAATGTGCTGTGATAGAGAGTCTTGCAAATTATTTCTCAGCAGTGCTCTTTTTTTTTTGCAATGTCACCTTTTTAATTTCTCTTTAAATGTATTGGCAAGGGGCATGGGGACAGGGTGCACAGTGCTAATGCCCTCTGGCTCTCTGACTCCTATCATGCCGGTTTTGAAAAGCAAGTGAGAAAGAAACAGGGAACTATGGCCCTGTTACATATATTGTAAGATCTGTTATGAAGGATGGCATAAATAGACACCTGGGTGATAATGTCTGTTTGGGCATTGTCATAGACTTGTGAATGGGAAATTGTGCTTTTGAGTTTTTTGAAGATGTTATTATTATGGGCGGCACGGTGGCACAGTGGTTAGCACTGCTGCCTCACAGCGCCTGTAGACCCGGGTTCATTTCCCGACTCAGGCGACTGACTGTGTGGAGTTTGCACGTTCTCCCCGTGTCTGCGTGGGTTTCCTCCGGGTGCTCCGGTTTCCTCCCACAGTCCAAAGATGTGCGGGTCAGGTGAATTGGCCAAGCTAAATTGCCCGTAGTGTTAGGTAAGGGGTAAATGTAGGGGTATGGGTGGGTTGCGCTTCGGCGGGTCGGTGTGCACTTGTTGGGCCGAAGGGCCTGTTTCCACACTGTAAGTCTAATCTAAATCTAAAATTGATAAACAATGAATGTAAATTAGATTTTCAGAAGCCTTTTGATAAATTCCCCTGCAGGAGTTTAGTTAGTGAAAAATACAGCACATGGGATAGGAGGTAATGCACCTGCATGGATTAATGATTGACTAACAGCATAAAGCAGATAAATCGATCATTCTCATATTGGCAGGGCTATGGCCAGTGGGGTACTCTGTTTGGCCATTGATTTAGAGGTGGTGATGAAAATTAATATTTCCAAATATGCAGACTATACAAAACTAAGTGGGAACATGTGTTGTGGGGAAGATGTAAAATGGAAAGGATTTAGACAGGCTTAATGAAACATGATTGATTGAATATAATGTGGAAAACTATAATGTTATATACGTTGGTAGGAAAATAAAAGATGCAGAATATGTATTAAAGAATGAGAAATTGGAAAGTGTAGATGTACAAAGCGGCCTAGATGTTTTTCATCAATAAATCACTCAATGCTAACTTGCAGATGCAGCAGGCTGTTCGCCTTTATTGCATAAGAATCTGAGTACAGGAGTAGTGAAGTCTTGGTTTGATAGAATAGGAGCTTAGTTAGATCCCACCTGGACCATTGTATGTAGTTTTGATCTCCATATCTCAGGAAAGATATTAGTGCCACAGAGGGAATGAAACAAGCATTCACCAGACTTGTTCCTGTGACAGCGGGACAGTTCTATGAAGAAAGATTGAGCAATCTGGGCCTGTATTCCGGAGAACTTTGTAAAATGAGAGTTGATTTCATTGAAAACTACAGATATTTAAAGGGTAAATGCAAGTAGGATGCTTCTTCTGTTTGAGGAGTGCAAAATCAAGGGGTACAATTTAAAAATAAGGACACCAAGATAAGGAGAATTTTTTTATAACTCAGTAACTGTTGACTCTTTAGAACGTTTGAACCTAGGGGACTTTGGAAGTTCAATCTCTGATCCTATTTAAAGTAGTGATGAATAAATTCTTGATTATCAATGGCATAAAGGGTTAAGGGGATTCTATGGATAACAGGCATTGAAATGTTGGAAAAGCCACAAATGTATGAAATGACAGATCAGGCTTGGCAGGCGGAATGACTGACTCTTGTTCTTATCTTCCAATATGTGTTATTCAGTTTGGCTGTTGCACCTGCAGAAATTATTTCTGACAAGGTGTTGCTATAAATGAACAGACCTTTCAGGAACATTTGTTCCAAATGGAATGTGAACCTTCTGGTATCCTCACTACATTATTCTAAATCAAACAATCTAGATGCATTAATGGTTCACACTGTTAAGTCACTCATCTCGAAGTGTATCACAACAAAACAACATTTTCATATTGCCACATTACATGACTGAGTAGCATTTCTCTGGTTAAGGAGTAATCATTACCAGCAGCAATCATGTTCAGAAGGAAAGTGAGAATGAAATTGACAAGCTGCCATCTATCCAAGTTGCAGGACATTCTATTTGAGAAACAATAGAGAATGAAGACTCTGTCTGACTGGCATTCGGGTGTAAAATTACTTTGGTTACACATAAGATAAAATGTCAAAGTCATACATGCTGCAATAGGAACCTGGTTTCCTGCAGTGATATTGATGTGTAGTCAGCTTAGGCTGTACAAAGTCACAATGGAGCAATGTTGAGGAGGAACAAAAACCAGCTAAAGGAAATGTACAATATGTCAGTTATGCACAGTGGACATGAATGAACATAACTGAACAATGTCAGTGTGATGGCCAACAGTCAATATGCTGAGGACACATTTGTGAGTTAAGAGCAGCCAATGGTGAAATTCACATTTCCATAAGGTTACTCCATTACAGAATCTGGAAGAGTTGACAAACCAATGAAACAATAAATTAATTCTTAGACTTACATTCTTTTAAACGTAACATCTATTATCATGATATTAGTAAATTTTATAATTTTATTCTGTTTAATTAATTTGTTTGACCCAAGATTTATATACTTTCACCTTTAGAGTACAAAACGTACCTTTAGAAAGGGAATGGGTTGTTATATTATTGTTGCAGAGCTCAATATGCAGATAAACCAAGGGCCAGGATGTCATCATGCGATCAGAGCTCATGGTCACACTGCAATGCAGTACCCTAGGCCAAGGATATATGTAGAGATTCCAATGCATTAGTTATAGTTATAAATAAACCCACAGGAGATTAAGTAAACAGAATCCACTATCTGTGTTGACCGTGAGTGCTGATGAAATGTTACTCCTGCTGACTGAGTAGAAGTATTTTGAAACTGCATTTTCTGAAATGTAGCAATGAAGCATTACTTTAAAAGACGCTATCCTCTAATATGGTTGTTTTTATATCAGTTTGGAAGCTGGACCTCAAGGTGTGGCATTATAGAATTTTATCACTTTATATACTTGCTGCAATGGTCAAAAAAGGTGGCACTGAAAAAGCACAACAGGTCAGGCAGCATCTGAGGACCTGGAGAGTCACCGTTTTGGGCATAAGCCCATCATCAGGAATGTGCTGTTATTAGTGCCAACTTATAGCCAGCGTAGAATATACTGGGATCAAAAATATTAAATTATTTATAAGTCTGTTCCTTTCATAACAATGTAATTAAGAATATTGCTCTTTGGATTACTTAAATGGTTCAGCAGGCCATTTTAATTTGTTCTATTGACCATGAATGGAATGTAAACTATGTTCATTATTCAAGTCAAATGGTTCAGTAATTATAGTGTACCCATACTTATCCAAACATCTTTCAAAATCAGGATGACTGTGCAATGCGCAGATATTATTTTAAAAACTATCTTTTAGTTTCACAAGAGCAAACTATATGCACACATG
Organism: Hemiscyllium ocellatum; assembly: GCF_020745735.1. NCBI lineage: Eukaryota > Metazoa > Chordata > Chondrichthyes > Orectolobiformes > Hemiscylliidae > Hemiscyllium > Hemiscyllium ocellatum. Next base: position 62,044,032 of record NC_083406.1, on the reverse strand, counting down.
AGTGCCTACGGCATAAAGTTTGCAAAGCACATTCTCAGCAATTTATAAATAATCTACTTAATAGTAGTACCTATAAAATGTTAAAAATCACACGACACCAGGTTATAGTCCAATAGGTTTAATTGAAAGCACTAGCTTTTAGAGCACTGCTCCTTCATCATGTGGTTGTGTACACCACAATCACCTGATGAAGGATCTGCACTCCGAAAGCTAGTGCTTCCAGTTAAATCTGTTGGACTATAACCTGGTGTCATGTGATTTTTAATGTTGTATAGCCCAGTCCAACACCGGCATCTCCAAATCATGACTATATAATGTTGTGTTTGTCTCATGGTCAGTTTAAAAGTATATTGGCTCTAAGAAACAGTGTGTCAATATACCTGTAAGAGACATGCTTATAGTATCACCGTGGTGTATGACCTAAGGATATATAGATTGTATACTCCACCTTAACTCAATCACTTACTACTCGAAGCATACCCCTCAATTGTAATCAAATAGTTTAATGTTAACTTCTGTACATATTTGTAGCTGTTATAGCTCACTATTGGATTCTTCAATACCACGATATCCACACCTAATTTCTTATGTTACAAGGTTTATTGTAGGTAATGCCGATAAAATAATTCTGCTAGAAGCAAAACCTATTTCACATAAGACCATCAATAATAAATAATTCAAAAGAACAACTCACCATGAACAAAATATATTTTAAGAAATAGCCCATTACAATGTAGAAAACTGCAGCAAACACATTTTGTACAGTGTAGACCATAAATTCAACAATGCATTGTTATCATTCTATACTTTCATACTTTCTGTTCTTTTTTGCATTTCATCTGATGTGACTGACATTCTATTCCTTTTAATGAACAGAATATTTATGTTATCACCAACAGGAAACAACAGAAGTTGATAACAGTGTGCCTGAAATTTAAAGATAGCACTGAGAGGAGCGACAGGATATTATGAATAAAATCTACCTTTTCACGAAGAACTCTGTGCAGCGCCCTTTCATCTGGGGTGTGAGACAGAGGAAGAAGGAATGAAGAGGTGTCCGTCTGATCTGTTACCATAATCAGGAAAGTGTTTAGCATGTTGTCAGATTTATAGGCTGACTTAATATCAAATTCAGAATGGAAAGTATTATTCTTCAACTTGACACTGGTTCTTTGCATAGTAACCTGATCACCAAGATCATTATAGAATTATAGAATAGTCACATAAAACCACAATTTGTAGCCCCTTTTATAAATTACAGAGCAACTTGGACCTCATAAAAATATTGATGCAAAACTGTAAAACAAAAATGCTTAGGATCACAATCCTAATAATCTTTCTGATGCTCACAACTTAAAGTTGGCTGCACCTAGAATTATAGAATCCTTACAGTATGGAATTAATCCATTCAGCCCATCAAGTCCATACGGACCTTCTGAAGAGCAACCCACCTAGACCAACCTCCACACCTTATCCCTGTAACCTGCATTTTCCATGGCTAATCCACCTAACCTGAAACAATGGGCAATTTAGCATGGCCAGACAAAAGTGAGGACTGCAGATGCCGGAAATCAGAGTCTAGATTAGAGTGGTACTGGAAAAGCACAGCAGGTCAGGCAGCATTCCTGGAGCAGGAAAATCAACATTTCGGGCAAAAGCCCTTCATCAGCATTCCTGATGAAGGGCTTTTGCCCGGAATATCGATTTTCCTGCTCCTCAGATGTTGCCTGACCTGCTTTGCTTTTCCAGCATCACTCTAATTTAGCATGGACATTCCACTTAACCTGCACATCTTTGGACTGTGGGAAGAAACTGGAGCACCAGAGGAAATCCATGCAGACATGGGAGGATGTGCAAACTCCATCCAGACCATTGCCCAAGGGTGAAATTGAGTGCCACTCCTGATTTATTTGCACTGATTTGTACATATTAGCTGTGCCTAATGAAAGTTAAACCCACACTGGGACGTAGCTCCACAAATGTCTCAGGGTCAAAATCCCTATTCTTTATATCTTTATGAAGCCACACTGCCTTTCTGTCCCATTCTGCTTGACAACCACAGATGCCAACGTTTTAATTAAGATCAGTAGCAACAGATGGCTTTTCTCCACAGCATGCCAAATGGAACTGTGATATTCCTCCACAATTGATAGTCTTTGTAGAAAACTTAAATTTTAAATTGTTACATTATCCACTTACATACTAGTTTTTAAATAATAATCTTGATAAACACAGTTCTGAAAGCTAGTGCTTCCAATTAAACATGTTGGACTATAACCTGGTGTTATGTAATTTTTAACTTTGTACACCCCAGTCCAACACCAGCATCTCCAGATCTTGATAAACACAGTTTTACATTCAAGGAAGAAAGCAATAATATATTCCTATGGTGAATTTGTTATTTTTCCTATCCTCTCGTTTTGCAGGACGGATTGCTCTGATGTGCGGATACTACCAGCAGTATAAGGTCACAGATAAAACAGCCTTTCTCTGCAGAACTACTTTGTTATTTTTCTCCATCTAAAATACAATGTAGTCTAGATCAAAGCTGTCTAAATCTGTGTTATGTAGGCTGAGATAAAACTTTTATTTCATCAGTCTGGACTGGATTTGAACTCCAAACTCAGAAAATTCACTTTAAAGATGTGTAGGTTAGGTGGATTGGCTATGGGATACGCAGGGTTACAGGGATAGAGTAGGGGGTTGTGTCTGGGTGGGATGCTCTTCTGAGGGTTGATGTGAACTTGATGGGCTGAATGGCTTGCCTCCACACAGTAGGGATTATATGATTCTGTGATTCAGCACCGTATTGCTGGAAATGTTGCATTTTGGATAAGACATTACACTGGATGGTGGATGTAAAAGATCTCATGGTGATGCTGGTTGCTTCTCAACTACTAATAGACATCAGGGGTGGCACTTTGGCTCAGTGGTTAGCACTGCTGCCTCACAGCACCAGGGTCCTAGGTTTGATTCCAGCCTTGGGCAATTGTCTGTGTGGAGTTTGTGCATTCTCCCTGTGTCTGCATGGGTTTCCTCCCACACTCCAAAGATGTGCAGATCAGGTGAATTGGCCAAGCTAAATTGCCCATAGTGTTAGGTGCACTAGTCAGAAATGGGTCTGGATGGGTTACTCTTCAGAGGACTGGTTGTGCCGAAGGGCCTGTTTTCACACTGTTGGTAATCTAATCATGCAAAATATTTTACATTGGCTTCATAAACCTGTGAGTAGATGGAAAATTAAATGTTCTGTCATGGTTACCTTACGTCCCTAGCACCCATATAGAACAAGACATATGCAATGATTAGTCCACTCAAATACACTTTGGAAACCAGAAAAAAAATTGTGTTTTTTAAAAGTATTCATTTTTGGGATCTGAGTGTCTCTGCCTCACCCAACATTTGTTGCACATCCCTACTTGCCCTTGCAAAGGTGGCACTGAACTGCCTTCTTGAACCGCTGTAGTCCATACAGTAAGAGGTAGACCCACAACGCTATGTTGCTGCTCTTGATCTTTATCCTGCATCAGCACTCTACATTTCTTGGTCTAAGTCCTGATGCTAAGGTTCAGAAATGTGTAGATTGCCATTAATCCAGTGGAGACAGTGGTATAGTAGTATTGTTGTTTGACTTGTAATCAGGAAATGTCCTTAGGATCCTGGTTCAAACCTGACCACAGCACATGGTTGAATTTGAGTTCAATAAAAGTATAGAATTAATAGTCAAATGGTGGGCATGAAACTTTTGTTGATTGTCATAAAAATCTATCAAATTCACGGATACCCTTTAGGGCAAAGAAAACTATTGTACTTACCTGGTCTGGCCAACATGTAGTTGGCTCTTAACTGCTCTAATAAGCTTTCCCGTTGTATGAAATGCTAAAATGTCTCAAAAAGAAATGGAAATGGATGGATCATCTGGCAACAATAAAGGCATTGAAATAACAAAGGCAAACTCAGCCTTGTCAACACTGCAAAATCTCCTTATCAACATGACAGTGCTAGTGCCTAAAATTGTGAGAGCTGACTCACAGACTCTTGTCAATGAACAGCCTGATATAATCATATTCTTTGAAACATACATTACACACAATATCCCAGACAACACCATTACCATTCCATCAGCAGGATAGATTAAGCAAAGGTGGTGGCCTAGTGGTATACATTTAGGAGGGAGTTAGCCAGTAAGTCTTCAACACAGAGTCTCATGGTATTCTGCTGATTCCTATTTACCACCCCTACTAAGCTGCTGAATCAGTATATCTCCATATTGATCATCACTTGAAGCAAGCACTGAGAGTGATACGAATGCAGAATATACTCATGGCAACAATGAACACTGCCAACAGCGTCTCTTTAGCACCATTACTGATAAAGCTGGTTGTGTCCTAAAGGATATAACTGCTGGGTAGGCCTGTAGATAGGGGACCAGGGAACAAACAAGAAGGAAAACACACATGACCTCAACCTCTCCAATCTGCCTGTAACAAGTGCATCTGTGTATGACAGTATCAGTAAAGGTGATGATGAGAGACTGTTTGTGGAGATAAATTCTTATCTTAACATTGAGAATATCCTGTACCATGTTGTGTGGCAATATCATTGTGCTACATGGGATAGAATTTGATAGATCTAGCAACTCAAAACTGGGTTTCCATGATATGCAATAGGCCATTAGTAGCAGTAGACTTGAACTCCAATGTAATTTGCAACCTCATGACCCAGCATATCACTACTCTATCATTACTATCAAGCCAGGAAACCACTCTAGTTCAAAGAAGAGTGCAAGCATCATGACAAGAGCACATCAGACGTACCTAACCATGAGGTATCAAACTGGAGAAGCAATAAACTAGGACTATTTGAATAGAGTGAGCTAAGTGATCCAACAACCAGCAGATTAGGCCCTACAATCCTGCAGCATCCAGTCATGAATGGTGATCGACCATCAAAACATTTGGTGGAGGAGGAGCCTCCATGAATATCCTCATCCTCAATGTTGAGGGAGCCCAGCACACCAGTGCAAAATATAAGGCTGATATTTTTGTACCAATCTTCAGCCAGAGGTGCTGAGTTGATGATCTATCTCAGCCTCCTCCAGAGATTCCCAACATCACAGATGCTAGTTGTCAGCCAATTCAATTCACTCCACATGATGGCAAGCTGGAGTGACTAGATGCTGCAACAACTCCCTGACAACAGTCTGACTATTGTACTGAAGACCTAAACTCCAGAACTTGCTGAGTGTCTTACCAAGCTGTTCCAGTAGAGTTACATTGGCATTTACCTGAAAGTGTTGGAAATTGACCATGACCTGTATATGAAAAGCAGGAAAAGTCCAATGCAGAAAATTACTGTCCCATCAGTCTACTTTCAATCATCAGTAAAAAGATGGAAGTTGACATCAACAGTGCTATTGAGAAGTATTTGCTTAGCAATAATGTGCTCACTAATACCCAGTTTGGATTCTGAAATATTCACCCAACACCTGACCCATGAAGGATTTTGTTCAAACATGGATTGAAGATCTGAATTCCCAAGGTGAGGTGAAAGTGACTGCCCTGGACATTAGGGCTGTATTTGACTGAGTATGGCATCAAATTACCCTAGCAAACCTGGAGTAAATGGGAATCAAAGGCTGGGGAGGGGATGGGTTGCTGCTGGGGGCTGTTAAGAGTGAGAAATTAGGAGAGTCAATTTTATAGCTACCCAGGCATTATAGCAGGTTTTAATACCTCTCTGCTTTGCCGGGTAGCTATTCAGTTTCCTGAATTAGAACTTTTGGAGGTCTCCAACCTTAACTTAGAGACACAAATTTTTCCTGAATGCTCTAGATGCCGGGTAATTGATCATTGGAGGTTTAAAGTTTCTGGTCAGTTCTCTTTGTGATTGGTGCATCAGGACCTTTGGGAGGTCCCATAGAGCATCTTTCAGGTTGCAAGAACTATCTTTTAATTGGAAAACCTAGGTCATTATGTCTAGGTGTGCAAAGGCAAACAGCAAGCAGTGATAATGTTACCAAGATCAGTAATATTTAACCCAACATGTCCTAAAGGATATTCCATGCAAAATTCTGAAATGTTCACCCAACTCCTGACCCATGAAGGATTTTGTTCAAACATGGACTCATATTCTTTTATTATCTCTCTAGATCCTAGCGCAGGTCAGATTCAAATTTAGCAGCAACGATCTTAGTCAAGTTATCTATTTTCAAGATATGGATGTTAAGGGCCAAAATTCAGAGTTGACAACAAATCAAATGAATTGTCAACAGTATTATATTTTTAATTGGGCCACAAAGATAATTAGAAACGAAACAGACTTTTATCCTAAAATTTTAAATAGAAATGTTTTAAATATAAACATGTTTTAAACCTTTATTTGAAAACAAAGAAACTGCTAATGCAACATTTAATGCAATGACTCACATTATTAATCAATTTGTTCAACCTGACATGAATAGGACAAATTCAGCAGTGACAAAAACTCTGAATATCACTGTAATTTTTAAAATGTATTTTGATAATAATAAAGTGATTAATGAAGTATTTTGAAGCAATTAAGATCATCTTCACATGATGCTAATCTAAGAGTCTATAATGAATAAAAAATTGGACCAAACTTTGCTGGAGAAATGATGGCCAGGTAATTTGTACTCAGTTTTTTTCACAGTAAATTGGATGTGAATTACTAGTGACTACAATTAAATGCAGAAACCAGAATGTTGCTGATAGTGTTGCCCTGTTGCTCCTCCAGGAGCTATACACTATTTCACCAAGAGACCCAGCATTTAAATATGTTGGACAGCATGAAGTCGCTGCATGATAAATGTACATTAAACTCACCTAAAAATTGTAAGTTTTTTTTAACAATGCAGTAAGTCCTAATTACTGTTGACAACTTCTTGTCCTTGAAAATGAATTTTTACAAAAGTGGAACCACATTCCTTATGCTTTAACTGATTTTGGAGATTTAAACAATTTTAGATTAGATTCGATTCGATTCCCTACACTGTGGAAACAGGCTTTTGGCCCAACCAGTCCACCCCGACCCTCCGAAGAGTGACCCACCCAGATCCATTTCCCTCTGACTAATGCACCTAACACTATGGACAATTTAGCAAGGCCAATTCACCTGGCCTGTGCATCTTTGGACTGTGGGAGGAAACCAGAACACCCGGAGGAAACCCACGCAGACACAAGGAGACTGTGCAAACTCCACACAGACAATCGCCTGAGGCTGGAATCAACCCTAGTGCTGTGAGGCAGCAATATCTTTCTTAATTACACCTTTGTTTTCCACTCTTTATAATGCATTCCATATCTGATTTCACATTAAATGTTAAATATACTAATTGGCATTTCCTGGTATAGAGTATTATGATTCCCCATTGAGACCTCAGATTTTTGAAAAAAACATTTGATTTCCCAGTGAATGACTTCATGAAATCACATTACAAGATTTCAAGTTATAAGTCTTTAACAAACTTTAAGAAGCATCAACTAAGCAATACCTTGTAGGCAACTAATACATAAAACCGCAGAAAGGTATCTCTCATTAAATTTTAAAGCAATCAAAAATCTCATGTTACAGTTATATGGTGGTCTCCCTATATAGCAGTCTTGTCCAGGAGGGGGTGGTGGTCTCAACCTGGCATGATGATCTTGTCACGGTATTGAGGTCTTCGGTGGCTTTCTGGCATTCCAGTAGCTTGGCATGAAGGTGTAGTCCCGGTGCGGAGAGCTTGCCTTGATTTGGAGTGTCTTCCAACGATCCAGCATGAAGGTCTAGTCCCGGCATGGAGGTCTTGTCATGGTGTGATGTAGCAGTCTTGGCCCGGTTTTCCAGTGTACCCCGAACCCAGGAACTGTTAATTGAACTGTGATGAACCTTTACTCTTTTTTTTAATATTTATGTCCTCTGCCATAAGTGGTATAGCAACTTATAAAACTTTTCACTGTAGTTTTTGTAAAAATAGACAGGTTAATAAATTGCTATTCTATTCTGTTTTGTTGTATTCTATTCTATATCTCACTGCTCAATTTGCCACAATGTCGTAAATTTTAAAAGAACCCGTCCAATGTCACTGTCTGCCTCTAATTTGTTTGTTTTGCCCTGTTTTTCTGGTCATAATATTGGGTAAATGTTTCTTATAGTTTCCAGAAAGGTCTGGCCTGAATATCAGCAATGAAACCCACTCCAGCAATTCTGTCTCCTCCTGAACATGCCCGGACTAACTTTTTGTTTTTTTAAAATCTTTACCGTCTCACCTTAAAAAGGCTCCCTCTAGTCTTAAAGTCCCCCATGCTAGGGAAAAGATGACTGCCATCAACATGATCTATACCCCTCATGATTTTACAAACAAATATAAGGTCGCCACTCTTAACCTTCCACCAGCCAGTGAAAAAAGTCCCATCCTATCTAGCCTTTTTTATAACTCAATACTTTTTCTCGGGTTCTGTCTATCCTGTTGTCTCTTTATTCAGAGGGAAGTCAGGGATGTGCAAGCTAGGTGGATTAGCCATGGAAAATGCACAGTTACGAGGATGGGGTAGGGATGGGTCTGGATGGAACAATCTTTAGGGGAGTTGTATGATCTCAGTGAGCCAAATGACCTGCTTCCACACTGTAGGGTTTGTATGAAGTCCACCCACAGTTATCCACAGCTGCTCTTTCGTTTTCTTCAGTTGCAAACATTTTGCACCTTACTCTTAATAACTCTTGACTTGGCCCTCCCTGTCTCCAAGGCAACCAAGCTACCCAGGCTTGTATGGTAGAATTTAGAATAAATCAATGTCACTCTCCATTAGACCATATTCCTTTAAACTGAAGAGACAATCCTGAAACATAATCATCTTCTAAAATCCGTCTTTCAAAACAAGACACTCTGGCTCATTATTGATTTTGCAATCTGATTGATTCAAGAAGTAGACATGGCTTGCCCTTTTTGCTTAGATCCCAAATGCCTTTGGAGGGTCAATGCTGAAATGGCACTCTAATTACAGTACTTGTCATTGCAAACTCTTAGAAAAACGGCTGTGTATAAGTTTAATGAATGGTTGGAGCAGTTCATTCACTGCTGAAAGCAAAGTTGACCTCATTTTCATTCAATTTCAATATTGTATTTCATACAATTGCTTACTTAAATTAAATGTTTCAAAATTTCATCTCTGCCTGTCTTAATAGTCTTGTTTCTCAGTCTGATGCTAGTTTCAGTATAAATGGACAGTTTAAATTGTATAGTTCTGATGAAGGTTACATGTTCAACCATCTTTCTCTTTCTGAAACTGATTATACTTTGCATTTCCTACATTGATTTCAGATTTCTGCTTGAATTGCCTGACTGGTTTATGTCTTATCTATAAGTATAAATGCGTATTCTATATTATAATTGAACATATGGCATTGAAGAGGGCTGGAAACCATGCTGTTACAAACTAATCAACATTTATTGACCATTTATATTTCAGGTCGTTCTCCTATAGCACATGTTTCATCAATGCGATTTGGCTGTAGTGCGATTGGTGAATTGGGGAACAGTTGTTTTTAGACACGAACCTCCATTGACTATTACACAATTCTGTGAGGTCACAAACAAAGGAACTTGAGGAGATGGAGCAGCATCTAAGTGCATGGATAGAAGATCAATTGAAAAAGTGATCCGGGATCATGTTTCTCACCATAAAACAGAAAGCCTTATCAATTTTTGACGACCTAAGGAAAAGAAACTGAAAATCCTGCAGATGTGCCTCCCTTCGGTACTAGTAGTGCCTGGTTTGCTGGATTTAAGAACCAGTATGCTTTTTGTAACGTAAGGTTATGTGGCGAAGCTGCCAGTACAGACAAGAAACGTGCACTGACATTTCCTCCCATGGTGTAAAAGATTGTTTGAGGAAGAAGGCTACACTTTAGATCAAATCTTTTACCTGGATGAGACAGGTTCGTACTGGAAGTGAGTGCCGTCCAGAACCTACTTTTCTAAGAATGAAGGACATGCTTCAGGTTTTGAGGTCGCAAAGGGATCGTATGACTGTGTTGTTGGGTGCAAATGCTAGTGGAGACTTAAAGATTAAGCTTGTGTTGGTGTGCCACTCTACCAACCCGCGAGCATTGAAAGATTATCTTAAGACGACTCGAAGTGTTTACTTCAGGTCAAGCAAAAGATGGGGTAAATTGTTTCTGACCTTATTGTCGGTGTTTTTTAGGATGTTGTTTCTCAAGATTATTGCAAAAGAAAAAAATTGGATTTCAAGATTCTCCTCATTCTGGGCAATGCACTAAGCCATCCTCCCACCATTGGTGAGCTTTCTCAAAGCGTCTCAGTGCTATTTCTACCTCCGAACACAACCTGTCTCTTTCAACCCACAGATCAGGGTGCAATAGCAACTTTTAAAGCTTATTATTTGATGTGCAAATTTAGGAAGCTGATTGCAGCTAAGGGGGATGAGGACAGTGTTTTTCATGCTTGGAAGAGCTTTGACATTAAGAATGCTATTGACATCATTGTGGAGGCCTGGGGTGATGTCAGTAAGGACTGCCTGCATGCAGTTTGGCAGAAGCATCCCCCAAATTTTTTTTCATGTTTTTAAAGGTATTGAATCACCAGAGGAGCTTCCAGCAATCAAATAACATTGTGTTGCTCTTGCAAAGCAAGTTGGATTTGAAGAAGTGGAGACTGAGGATTTTGAGGAGCTGCTTGAGTCCCATTGTGAAGACCTCTCCACAGCTGATCTGCAACAACATGTTGCTGCAGGGGAAATTGAAGCTTGAGATAAAGTCCAGGGTGCAGCACCATGAGAACTTCCCACTTGTCTTCTGTCTTCTATCCTGAGGGAAGTTGAGAAATAGTTGCACTTCTTAGAAGATGACATCTACAATGCATAATGCAGCAGGCTCGCAGCTTGTGGTATTAAGTCATATCTGGCACCATATGAACAGCTTATTCATGAAAGAAAAAAGATGATAAAGCATTGAAAACTAGATGTCTTTTTTAAGCTAACCCCCAAGAAACAGTCCGAGGACAATGAACCACAGCCATCCACTTATGGGCTAAATATGTTCTTTTGTTGCAACCTCGCAATAATGATGATGCTGAACATGACCCTCAGCCCTTTCTTAATACAGTTCTGTAACTCAGCAAACTCAGAAACCCCTACCAGTGTTAAACTTAACGTAATTTTTAAAAAAGATGATTTAAACATTTACTTAGACTGTGCTATTGTTTGTGTTAGGTTAACTATTACTTTTGTTTTGATCTTTACTGATTCTATTGGTGGTCTGCCCCTAACCCTGCTTTTCCCATAGGCCCTGTTATTCTATTGTGCGATTTTCAGAACAGACTGTATTTACCAAGTGGACTGTAATAGAGTCATAGAGTCATACAGATTTTCAGCATGGAAACAGACCCTACAGTCCAACTCGTCCATGCCGACCAGATATCCCACCCAATCTAATTCCACCTGCCAATACCTGGCCCATATCCCTCCAAACCCTTCCTATTCATATACCTATTCAGATGCCTTTTAAATGGAAGCTCATTCCATACAGGTATTACCCTTTGCGCGAAAAGTTGCCTCTTAGGTCTCTTTTATATCTTTCCCCTCTCACCCTCTAGTTCTGGACCCCCGCCACCCCCACCGTGGGGAAAAAAAAACCTTTGTCTATTTATCCTATTCATGCCCCTCATGATTTTATAAACCTCTATAAGGTCACCCCTCAGCCTCCGTGCTTCAGGGAAAACAGCCCCAGCCGATTCAATCTTTCCCTGTAGCTCAAATCCTCCAACCCTGGCAACATCCTTGTAAATCTTTTCTGAAATCTTTCAAGTTTCACAACATCTTTCCGATAGGAAAGAGACCAGAATTGCATGCAATATTCCAATAGTGGCCTAACCAATGTCCTGTACAGCCGCAACATGGTCTCCCAACTCCTGCACTCAATACTCTGACCAATAAAGGAAAGCATGCCAAACACCTTCTTCACTATCCTATCTACCTGCGACTCCACTTTCAAGGATCTATGCACCTGTACTCCAAGGTCTCTGTTCAGCAACACTCCCTCAGACCTTACTATTGTAGGATATCGTCAGAACATTCTGTCTCAGGTTCCAGTTACATGTGATTTGACATTGTTTAACGTCACTGATGCTGCACTTTAATCATAAGATTATAAGAAATAGGAACAGGAGTTACCCTTGATTCTCTGACTGATCAAGAATCTACCTTAGTTATACACAAGGACTCAGCGTCCACAGCTCTCAGTGGCAGGGAGGGTTCCAAAGACTCTGAACTTTCTGAAAGAAAAATTCCGCCTCATCTCAGTCTTAAATTGGCACCCTTTACTCTGAAACCATATCCTTTGGCCCAAGATTCTCCCATGAGGGGAAGCATCTTCTTTGCATTTACCCTGTCAAGTCCTCTAAGAATCCTATATGTTTCGATGAGATCACCTCTTGCTCTGGAGTCCCAACCTGTTTAGTTCTTGCTTATAAGATAATCTATGTATAACAGGCATCATCTGAGTGAATTTTCTCTGAACTACCTTCAATCCAAATTTAGAGAAATTGAATTGTTGTCTATAATTTAGCAAAAGAAGTTTCCATTGTTTATTGTGAAGAGTCATTCTCAATTTGAAAACAAGTCTATTTTTAATAAACTTTATCACTTTTCCCTTCGCTTTCTTTAATGAATTATTTGATGCTTAACATGTTTTATTTGTCTTGAAACATGTATGACTTGCTTTCACTGTAAGAGTTTGGGGTTCACTTTACCTTAATTATAAGATTTAAGCCAATTACAATGAAAACATAAATTAGTTATTGGAGAACCAAACTGAAAGTCTACTAGTCCCGATTAGATTCAAGACTAATTCAGGTATATCTATGCTTCCATAACTTCCACAGGTGATGAGCCACCACCAGAGTAATTTGTTTTCTGTTTAGAGGGTATATAGTGTCATCCCCTATTGATTGATAATATTAGCCCAATTCCAGCCAGGTATTTTGGAAAATTCTAACATATATCAACATATTTTTGTTAAAATAATTGTTTAATGCATTAAGTAAAGTCACTTTCAAAAGATTACTGCCTTCTTTTGTTCTACAGAGAAATAAGGGTCACACTGGCAAGAACCAAAACATATCAAAACATTGAGTTGTGTTACAATTTAGATAACAAAGTACAAGATACAACAAAATGCATAAAGCTCAAACTAACAACACAAAACTCATTTACAGAGCTTAATTTATATACAATCTATACACATGCCAGTTACCCACTTTCAGTGTTTTCCTTTTGAACTGAATACTGCACAAAAGTAGAGCAAGTTAGAACAGAGAAATCAAAGTGATTTAACATTTGCTTTCTTGAGTTTACATTGGCTTGAGCAATATCAGAGAGTTCTAACATTTGTGCTTTTGACCTATAACCAAATGACTGGTCTGCTATTTAATGAAGCAAAATACACAGATAAAAGCAAAATGTTGTTTTTTTTATAAAGCAACCTAGTTACATATGTCATTATACCCCTTTCGAAAGGTGGGGCTTAAAACTAGGCTTCTTAATCCTGAGTTCGGGACACTACCAACCCACCACCAGAGCTCTCTTAAATGTTGTGATTATTTTTCATATCCAGAAGTGCTCTTACACAGAACTGAATGCTTTTGTTCCCCCTTCATCAAATCACTTATGGTATTTTTCATCTATTAACCACTATAAGTAAATCACCCATGATTTCCCACTGATCAATTTACGTGTAAAGCCTGTTAAGATGAGAGTGAGGTGGGGACAGAGAGAACCAAATGTTGTGCTCGCACAGGTATTTTATTGACCACACCAGAATAAAATATAATCAGATTTCTCACTTGCTGGATGAGATGAAAATTATTGAAAAAAATTACTCAACCCTACACTGTGCTTTATTGTTTATGAGTCTGGTCTTGGCAAAAATTCAAATCTGTGTCAGTTGTTTTATTATTGACCAAATGTTGACATAATGTAAATACCACTCCAATTTCTTCATTAACTGGGTCCATCTCTTAACACAGTAGTATAATAGTCCTTCTGTAAACTGCACTAAAGTACCAATGCAAACTACTCTGGATGCTGGAAATCTAAAACCAAAACAAGAAGTGCTGGTAGTAATTAACTGATTACATTGTCATCATGAACCTTCATGAGGATACAGCTTATCTAGTGAAGACTCTGGAATGTGACTTTGAACTCACAACCTTCTGTCTCGAAGCTGGGAGAGATATCATTATCTCCAGCTGACATATTATAGAAAAGTTCTAGGGAGTTGCTTGTTCTTTGAATTTGACAAATCATCTGAGATTGCAATTTTGTTACCGTTAGTGAGCTTAGCCCAATATCGGTGATGTCTAATGTAATGTCTGCTGAATTGTTATGTTATTAGCCACACACTTTTTCAGGTAATCACAGAGAGGAATAAAGGAGCTAGGCCATGTTTGAAAGTGCATCGTCCTCTGATCAAGCAGCTCATTCTGTATGTTACCAAAGTACAGCAGGAGGCTTAATCTACTGCTAAAAAGATGCCATATGAAATTTTAAACATTCCCATTGTGATCTATGATATAGTCTTATAATGAGCTTTTCACCAGTTATTGTAGTTGATGTGAATTAAATCATTGTGGGACAGCCTCCTGGTGCACCATCTGACGCGCAATTTATGTTGGTACTCTCATCTCAATTAGGAATTTAAACCACTTTGAGGCAAGTGGCAACATAACTGCTGTCTTACATCTCTATAATTATGAACAATTCCTTTTTAATTTGTTTCTTTGCATGATCTACACCAATGGAGGATTAGAATAATGCATGCAGTTATCAATGGATGCATTTATGTTTTGAATAATGGTCTACGGGAAATAAACATTTAGACTAGATAGGATCACATAAATGTTCTTCTGAGATAACTGGGTTATTAAATATACAATGATGACAATCCTTTTCCATGTGTTGGGGAGCATTTTAATTTTGATTTTGATGGCCTGATCATTAAATACATTCTAAATCTTCCCATTTTCTTCCTTTTTCTGTTGACATGATGGAAATGGCTGAGCAGTGTTTTTGCATGTTATCTGTTGAACTGTTCTGACACAATAGGTTTCCTTCTCAGCAAAATAATGACTGTTCTGGCAGAACAATTTAGCACAAAGAAGGAGTACCAAAACCAGACAACTAACCCTCTGTAGCTGTTTCTTAGGGATTAAAAGAAAGTATTCAATAAATTATACAACATTTGACGTGGCCCTTGTCGATATCATTTTTGTAGCAAGTTATGAACTGCTGTGAATAACGCAAAATAAAATCTAAGCTAAGTGAATGATTTTGTTTTGTTCTTCAACATGCTTTCATTCACATTTATTGAAAGCTTCATATTGCATTTAAGAAAATCTTATCTTTGAATAACATGTGTCTTTTGACTATAGAATACAAATAAAAAAAAGAGCAGTGCAGAGTCAATCATTTCAGTTGGTTGAAAGATATGGATTGTACCATGACAGGACTTTTATTCCACACACTATATATGTCAGACATAAAAACAGAACTTAAATATAAGGGACTGCATAGGTTTGGAAATATGACTTGCCTTTGGATCTCCCTCTAGTGAGAACAGTCTTATGGGATAATGTAATGTAACTCATAGTAAAGGGAAGAGAATAAAAATAAATGAAGAGTTGAAGGGCTAATGGTTTGTTTATCTAATATCATGATGCAAGAAAGAGTATAAGACTTAATGCAAGACATTTCCCAACATATTGTTCTTGAGGTTTTTGATGAGTTTAAGAATTTGAACCACCCTTAGGGCACATTTTATGTTGTGAATTAACGACCACCAAGGCTACCAATATGAATAACAGCTCATTTAACTTTGGATCAAGTGATATACTTCACTGACAGGGAAACTGCATGAGAGCTTTCAACAAAACAAATAAACCTCTCTGTCAGATTTGTAGGGATCAGTCAAAAGTATAGTCTTTTTTTGAATAAAATCCCTAACTTGAAAAAAAAACAGAAAGAGGTCCCTGCTAGCTCATATTTCCATGCCAACTGATCAAAAGACATCATTGTGTCTCCCTCAAATAAATTTCCCATGTAAGACACACCCCTAGCTGCTTGAATCCTGAATCCATCATCCCCAGTTGAAAACACAGCATACCACTATAGGTGTTAGAGAAATTGTTTTGCCAATATTACCTTCCTGCTGCCAAATTGGACTCCACGCTTTAATAGTATTGATAACTATTGGGTTTTGGCAATATTCCTTAACTGTCCTCATTTTGTCCAAAAACAGCAAACTAGTAAGGGGGCACTTTGTCTGAGAGGTTTCGAAATCTAACCATATTGAAAGAGGTTCTCCGCAAACATAATCACTCACGTAAGATCAAAGCGAGCTTAGTTGATAGTTTTTAATGTCTGGGAGATCCACTCCCCCCCAGTCTGCGACGTAATTGCAGTTTAGTTAATTTAATAAGAGTCCGCTTACAATGCCAAATATAAGAACTGAACCAGCCTTTCAGTTTCCCGAACATTTGCTTATCGAAAATCAGGGGGCGCATCCATACAGGGTACAACAAACGGGGGAGAATATACATCTTAATAAGCGCTATCTGACCTAACCATGAGACCGGAAGCATCCTCCATCTTTGAAGGCTTTGTTTGATTTTGTCAAATAATTGAACAAAATTAGCTTTAAACAACCAATCAAGAACTGGAGTGATGAATATGCCCAAATACATAAAACCCCTCTGTGACCACTTAACTGGGAATCAAGATTCACGCTCAAGACCTAGCACCTTCGTAAGACCACCCAATGGCACAGCCTCTGATTTTTGCAAAGTTAATCTTGTACCCCGAAAAGGTGCCAAACAAGCTAATGCATTGTAACAGGCGAGGTACTGAAACTGCTGGATTTGACAAAAAAAATGAGAACATCGTGCACATACAACGAAATCTTATGTAATTTTGACCCCACTTCTGGAACCAATATATTGGGATCCCTCAGAATGTCCTCTGCCAACTGTTCAATCACCAATGTAAAAAGGCACGATGAAAGGGGACAGTCCTGCCGGCTGCCCCTAAAAATGCTAAAATTGCTTGATAGTACCCCATGCTGATGATCGCAGCAAGAAGGTCACTGTAGAGAACCTTTACCCATCTTACAAAGACTTCACCCAAGCCAAACTACTCAAGAGTATAAAAAAGGTACAGTCAAATGCCTTCTCTGTATCTAGAGAAATCACCAATCCCTGTATTGACTGTTCTTGACATGCTTGAATTACATGAAGCAGCCTCCTAACATTATTGGAGGATCTGCAGCCCTTTATGAAGCCCTCTAGTCCTCTTTAACAATAGAAAGTAACAGTTTCCAGCCTTAAAGCAAGAGCCTTAAAGAGGATTTTAAAGTCCACATTTGAGAGTGAAATGGGTCTGTAAGAAGCACAGTCCTCTGGGACCTGCCTTTTTTAAGAATAAGCAAAATATTGTCCTCTCTTAGAGATGGCAGGAGATGATCATGACTATACATGTCATTGAACATGTTGAACGTCGGCCTGACAATATACGTATAAATTCCTTACAGAATTTTTGGGAAGTCTATCAGGACTAGGCGCCTTTCCACTCTGTAGCTTTTTCACAGCTTCCTATACATCTTGCTCTGATAAAGGGGCATTGAAAAAAGCCTCTTGTTCAGGGGTCACACCTGGGAGGTCCAGATCCTTAAAAAAGGACTCCATCTTGATCCACTTCTCCTCACAACCCACAGATTGGTGTAATTCAGAGTAAAATCTCTGAAATGCCTCATTAATCATTTTGGAATCACATGTAAGGTTCCCAACCCCTTCCGTTATTGAAGTAATGGCTTGAGGGGCTATCCTTTTCCTGGTGAGATATGCTCGGTACTTGCCCGGTTTGTCACCATGCTCATATAAACTTTGTTTTGCAAAGGTAAGCTCTGTCTTCTCAGCTGCCTTCAACTGTGCTTCAAGGAGATGTTACTGCTCACTTCCTTCTGCCATTTCCTACTGGCAGAGTAGGAAATAACTAACCCCCTGGCATAGGCTTTGGCAGTTTCCTAAAGGAAGGATGGGCTACTAACCAAGCCTGAATTAATGTCTGGGAATGCCATAAATTCCAAAGAGAAATACTCCACAAGCTTATTATCCTTAAGGATAAAGGGATCCATTCACCAGGGTCTCGGGGCCACTTTACTGTCTTTAATCTTAACCAGGAGGTGGAGAAGTCAACGTTTCGAGTGTAACCCTTCTTCAGGACTCAGAACTTTTTATCTCTCACCAATGTAGTGTCTGGTACAGCTCATACTACAGATGTCATTTTGGGCATTTAAAACCATTCACTGCACTCACAAAATGAACACTATTCATCCATATTTTGCATCATGCATCATTAGTAATCTTATTGTCTATACTTCATTTACTACTCTGCCAAATTTAAACTAGAATATATCAGTTTATAAACTGAATATTATCTAAGATAATACTTCAAAATTCAAAAGGCATACATCCTAATGTTCAGAATATCAGGAGACTAACAATATTCTCACTTTGGAATTCATTCTTATTGTTCCTGATTTATAAATCATTCAGATACAATGCACTGTCTTAAGGAGAGTACCATATTTATTTGAGTTGCTGAGGTAACATTCTGCATAATCTGTTCCTGATGTTGAGCAGTAACCATGACTCCAGAATGCTGATCAAGCTTCACATCTTCACCCATCATGTATGCTGCATAATGATTTCTTGCTGTCAACAATACTGGAATCATCTTGTCCAACACAATATTTAAATTCAGTCATCACTGGTTGTGCTTAATGTTATGCCCTTGAGTATTATTTTGAATCAAGCAGTTATTCAACTAGAAATGAGTGTACACAGCATTAATTGTACTTAATGGGACTTTATTCCACATATTTATTGCTAGGTAAGAATATGTGGTTTTGAATCTTGAGTCTTAGTTAAGGCAAATTAATTTTACATTTGTGTTCAAGCCATTTTAAAGATCGCTCAATTTTCTTTTCTCCCACACAATTAAGTTCATTATACAAATCTGTCACCAATGTTGTGCTTGAACTCACTATGTCAATCTCTTTAAAGATTAAGGTCAAATTTGCACACAAAGTGCTATGGCGCAAAATTCATTTGCATAGCACTGTTAGTTTAACATGGGCTTCCTGGGATCCATGCTGTACCTTCAGCTGCTGCCTGTCTAATAGATGTTCATTCCCTGTAGACAGAGGTGGGAAATGTGTGTTCCCTGTTTGTACTGAAACATATTCATTTTGAACTTCCTTGGCGGCACACAGCTGCTATGTTGCCAGGATAACAAAGTGATATTTAGTAATGAACAAAGTGGGATGAAACAACAAGATGCACCCTGCAGTAATGGTAAATGCTCCACAGTCCCAGAAACTATTACTTAAAGGACCAAACACCCTGCTTGAAGTTAATCTAAAATTTTTGAACACTTTGTAGGCAATGGATTTGAAAGTATTCTGGAATGTTTTTGGAGCTATTTTGGCAGATTCTTGCATATACGGTAGAGCTTTGTTCTATTTTCACAGGATGGCCAAGAGTAAGTGACTTGTTCAAGGTAAAGCTGAACAAGTATAGAATCAATCATTTGACTTCATCCACATGCAATGGCATAAATGCTCTACACTATCTCCCCTGCCAAGTTCCTGGACTTCTCCATGTTCCTTGACATTGACAGGAAACTGCCTGGTAGCTAGCCAATGCATCCAGCATGTTGGACTTCACACCTCTCAGTGCTCTCCTCTGTGTTCTCCCCCATCAGCTCTGCTTTGCTCCCTTCTATTTTATGTCACTGTATCCTCTGAGGAGAGGGCAGGACATCAGTAATAGTGTAATACTCTAATTTGGTGATGTACCTGTCACAGTGAACTAACTATGTGGAGGCAGTGAGAGGTTGGTCTGAGGCTGGTATCATTGCTGCTGCTTGAGGATGCAGTGGAGTACCTGGATGGCAGGTGTGAATGTTGAATGTCAAGGACTGGTACTGAGTGGATGTGATGTATTGAGCAGAAGGAGAGATATATTTGGTAGTGGATAGTTAATATCATGCGATGATATATTCACTGACATCGGCAACCCTTGTGAGATTAATGGATTTCCTGGAACACTGTGGCCAGAACCTTGAGGCCAGGCTGTGGAAATTGATGTTTTTGGCTGCCTGCTCCAACTCCCTTCCCAATGTGGTTATTTAGAGCTCCTGTTCACCTGCACAACTAATGCCCCTGGGATTCAGTTTCCAGGAATATTCATTGCAGAAAACTCTTTGTGCAGCTTCCCTTTAAATGTCAGCCTGCCTTTAAGAAGAGCATTGTCTGCATCAGGTGACTGGCGAAGGAGGTTATTGGGGTTTCCTATTGTGTACAGAGCTCATTGATAGTGTTAAGTAGCAGAGCTCGGTTCTGGACATGCATGAGTTAGCACCTTAATCATTTGGATAAAATAGATACATAAACTTTGTCTGCTGTTTTGATTTGAACAGGTGCAGAAAATCTGAAAATCAGGCCAAACAACTTTTCAGCACTATACTGTATTTTGTTTTACTAGTTCTGAGGATATGGATGACATTGTTAAAACTGTACTTATTGTCCAGTCTTTCAGTAGATAGATGGTCATGGATTTTCTCCTGGAGCTGTACTGGTTGTTATGATGAGGTTTTTGGTGCTGTCATTATCAATATGTGTATACTTTTGATCAACAGAATGGTAAATGTTGAGGGTGAGCTTTTCATTAATAGTTGAAATTGGGATCCAGAGTCAAATAGGAAAAGTGCTTCACATGATCATGGTATGCTTGTCATTCTGCTCAGACTATTAAACGTAACTCACAATGCCCCATTCAAAATATCTCAGGATGAAACACACAAAAAACAACCAACTTATTGCAGCATTTCTACTAGTTCTTTTACTGAGACGAAAGCTACATTTTACCAGATGTGTGATCAATGTCACCGTATGGATAAACTGAACAATCAGATCCCAGCACAGTTGTTTACAGCACACATTTTGCTTTTCCGGTTCCAATATTCATCAGTACAATTTATTGACATGAATGTCTGTTTCAAGATCCGTTTGCCATTTAAGCATTCCACTTAATTGTTACATTTTATACTCACCATCTGTTCAGTTTATCAGTTATTTCAATAACATTATTAGAGAGAGGAGTATGGATGTTTTCATCACAGAAGGCAGCCATTTGGCCTATCACGAACCTTACAGTTCTTATCTAATTCTATTTGCTTACCTTCAAAAGTAGATTAACCTGTAAAGAATCCTACTACATGGAATTCTACTAGTTACTTCTTCTAACTGCTAAGTCTATTCTTGTTCCAGTTGGCCAATTTGGTATTGACCCCTTACCATACATAACTCTAAGAGGTATTTTTCATCAAATAAATTTCATCTGTATATATAGTCAGCTCATCAAACAATTTAACAATAATAATAGTTGTAGTTACTAAATTCATGCTGACTTCCTGATTGTCTCTGAAGTTTTAAAATAATAGCATTTCATATAGTCTTGGATATTTTCTCCATTTGTCATCAAACTAGCTGGTGTCGCGTGTCACCTGTGATACACAAGCAATTTAATAGATTCTCATATTGTTGGAATATAGTCCAGTTGATGGATAATCCTAATGGTAATCAGAGGAAATATTATCTAATGAAAGGAATTCTAAAATGTGTTTGTTCCTGGGACTCGGGAAAGATGCTTGAACCAATATTACTTGTCAAGGAAAACTGAAAGATCTGCCGGTGCTGTAAATCAGAAACAAACACAGAAATTGTTGGAAAAGCTCAGCGGGTCTGGCAGCATCTGTGAAGAGAAATCAAAGTTAATGTTTTGCATCCAATGACCCTTCCTCAGAATGGATAGTAGCTAGGAAAAGTTTGGTTTATAGGCAATAGGTAGAATAGGAGCAGAGGTAAGGGGTAAATGATAGGTAGGGATAGAGCACAAAGACAGAGAACAGTTGGACAAACAATGGAGTTGATAACAATCTGGTTGGAAGGGTGAATAACTGCTAATAGAGACTGAGCGACTAATAGTAGGTAGTGTGTAAGGGTAGAATATGTGATAATGAGGCCTGGTATGTGTGGTAGGGGGCTAGGACATGGGAGAGTTCAGGTCCAAAGATTATTGAATTCAATATTGACTCCAGAGGGTTACAGGGTCCCCACTTAGAAGTTGAAGTGTTGTTCTTCCAGCTTATGCTGAGCGTCACTGGAGTACTGCTGCAAGCCTGAGACAGAGGTGTTGGCCAGGTAACAGGGTGGTGTGCTATAGTGGCAGGCAACAGGAAACTCAGTGTCTTTTTTTGCGGGCAGAACATTCATGCTCTGCAAAACAGTCTCCTACTCTATATATTCTTTCCCCAGTGCAGGGGAGACTACATTGTTAGCAGTGAATGCAGTAGACTGGTTTGTGAGAAGTGCAGGTAAAGTGTTGCTTTACCTGGAAGGTATGTTTGGCCCATGGATACTTGTCAATGAGCTTGAGAAAATGCTGAGAGCCTGACAACATGGGATTAACCTCTTCTGAGGTAAAAATCTTGTGTGGGTAACCCTTTATTGTTCAATCACCTTCAATCTAAACATTGACATACAGCGCTGCCTTTCTTCAAAACAGGAAATAATGGAGGTACACCAATCAGTATGACTTTCCAGTTGACATTGTCTTCTACTCTGAAATCCTGTTCCAGTTTGAGCATATCTTGAAAATTAATGTTGCAACATGAGGAGGGCCAATGCTGGGTCCAGCATCATCTTTCAGATGTAACACTGCATTGCCTTTAATGTTACCAAGAGGAACAAATGTGGCTGGGTAAAGGCTGGTCAGGAGATGGATGGATTTAGTGTTGTGGTCTTGAACCTTTAGTCTTACAAATGATGGATTTGTTATCTCAGAAATCATGATAATATGTGAATACGCTGTTAGGCCAATAGCAATCAACCTAACTGTTTCAAAGATGTAATAGATTTCAGGTGTCTATCCTGAGGAGATGACTTGGCATGCAAAATGAATAATACCAATCCACAAGATGTTGGACCTGTTGTAAGCAGTTAGCTTACCAAACGCAGATTGCACTGAATTGTTCCAATTTCCTGAGAATATCTCTTGTAAGATGTAAGATATTTTTACTCGGACCAGTGTCAATTTTGGTATATAGTTCATGTTGTCTGTTTCTTTTGTTGTATCACTTAAATAGTGATAAAGAACCTCAGCTTTTCTGATATCATCTATAAGGTATGCCAGGCTCCTTATATAGGCAGAAGTGGGTACTGCAGATTCTGGAGATTAGAGACAAGATTAGAGTGGTGCTGGAAAAGCACAGCAGGTCTGGCAGCATCTAAGGAGCAGGAAAATCAATGTTTCAGGCAAGCCATGAAGGGCTTTTGCCTAACACACCGATTTTCCTGCTCCTCGGATGCTGCCTGATCTGCTGTGCTTTTTCAGCACCACTCTAATCTTGTCTCTATATATACTGTCTGACTGGAGTCTGTAAACTAAAACATAGTAGTTTCTTTTGGATGTCATTGACATATTTGCCACAGACAGAACTTTGGTGGCTTCTTTGGCATTGTTCCTTTGTTGAGAGTGTGGTGTTGGAAAAGCACAGCAGGTCAGGCAGCATCCAAGGAACAGGAGAATTGACGAATCCAAATGTAGGACTTATGCCCAAAACATCGATTCCTCTGCTCCTTGGACGCTGCCTGACCTGCTGTGCTTTTCCAGCACCACACTCTCAACTCTGATCTCCAGCATCTGCAGTCCTCACTTTCTCCCATTGTTCCTTTGTTGTTTCTTCTTCACATGCTACTGTGGAACATTATGTTGCATTTTGAGCTTCTCTGGGCAATTGAATTTCTTACACATTTTAGCCCAATATCCTCTTGTAGAACACAGCTTTCACATGTCACAAAATGCTGGACACAGTCTTGGTGGTGTGATGAGCCAGATCTCATACCAGATAAGGTATGTTTCTTGCTTTGATGGCTATACTAATTCTTTCAGAGTCAAACACTTGGAGATACTGCTGGCCTGCTACAATTGCTTCAAACATGCATCTTTTTCTAGCGGAGTGTCAATGCTATTTTCCTAGGTTTGTACAGAAGTGTTTTTCTGAAGGATTTAATGAGTGTAGAGGCATTAACTAGATTTATAAGGCTTTCAGCTAAATTAGCTTTAGTGAAAACATATTCCATACCTTTACGTCAACATCTACCTATGAATAGATCAATCCTTTCACTTAGCTGTTGCTGATATAACCCACTCTATGTATCCTGAAATTCATACAAACTTGAAGTTGATCTTCTAAAATCAGAAAACTGTTGTTAGTATCTTTGCTGCCATTATCAGAAATACTGAAGAATGTTTTTCTTCACGATACAATGTTGCCCAAAGCAAGAAGAGTCTTAACTATTCTTTGTCAGTTGTATTTGCTGGTATGTAAGGTTAAGATTGATCCTTTATTGAAGCAACTGAAGTTCTGATAGGATATCAATTGTGTGTCAAACGATTGTCAGGTATTTGCTTTCCACCTTGCTTCTGCTTTGTTTTAGACCATAAGACCATTAGACATAGGAGCAGAAATTAGGCTATCTGGCACACTGACTCGCTCCTCCATTCAATCATGGATGATAGGTTTTTCAACCCCATTTTCCCGCTTTTTCCTGGTAATGGTATGCTTATTAAGATGCAAGCGTAAGAATCTGAACTGCTGTGTAATACTTTACTGGGTCTTTTATTTATTTTAGCTGTTTTCTCTTTTTGTATTTTTTAGATTTTTAAAAATTTTCAAACTCTTTTTTAGTTTTAATTTGTTTTGTGTTATGAGATGTGGTTATTCCTTTAAAAGTTATAGTTTATAGTCATAGGTTTTGCCTGTAGATGGTACTTGCACCAAAAAAAAATTAATGTCACAGGTATTTTTCAATTTTATACAATTTTGAGAAAACTAATGACAGAATTGACTGATGTTTTGACACAGGTAAGGCCTTTTTAGGTTAGAAAATGCATTATCAGTGTTCTTAAGCACATTTTCTACTAAGAGTTCTTGAAGGACAATGTAAATATTTAATTGTTTTAATCGTGGTTGCAATTTCAATGCAGGTTTATAGCCTTTAGTTTTGGTTGTAGCTTTTTTTAGTTTTGGTTACAGTTGTAACTTTAGCTCTGAACCTGGACAGATTGACGGATCACTATTTAAAAAATCTTTCACAGATGTCACGCTACTGTCACCTTTTTGGGCTTCGGTCCTCAATTCCTGCCTCTGAATAGCTGCCATAATTAGCTTTTAGTGCCCACTTATTCCATGGTGTGCTTTTAGGTTTTTTTTGTATGTTAGCCCATGTAACATATATAATAAAATTATTGCTAAATCAGATATGTTGAAGCTTTTTCATAATACTAGATATTTATGGCATGACATCACAAATTTACACACACAGTCTGACTTCGATGCTTACTGATGTAACTGTTTATTACACACAGAACTGACTCACTTCACTGATCCCATGACACACTGAAAGTAAGGTGGGTACTTTTATTTAAGAATGTCACGTTGCGATATTGTGTAACTATCTTATGTTGTCTGGAATCTGTACTATAATGCAACAACTATTTTCCTAAACTGCAGGCCATCATTTATGGGAGACTTTCCAAATGGTAGTCCCATTAGTTTTCTTACAATTTTTGTCGAGTGACTAGGATTGTTTTAAGTTCTCCTTTTCCAATTTCTTCTGCTTTTCTACTTGGAATGCTTTCTTTGAATCTCCAACCATGAAAACAATTCGACAAATATTCATTCAAAGTCTCCCTACCATTTTCATGCTTTACTTTTAAGCCCCCAGCCTTAAGGGGTAAAAATAAAATGGTCTGCAGTCCTAGGGATAATCAACATGTCTTTGTTTGTGGGAAATCATGTCTCACTAACTTGTTTGAGTTTTTTGAAGAAAATAAAAGACAAAGTCTTTTCCCAGGGATGGGGGAGTCCAGAACTAGAGGGCATAGATTTAGGGTGAGAGGGGAAAGATATTAAAGAGACCTAAGTGGCAACCTTTTCACACAGAGGGTGGTACATGTATGGAATGAGCTGCCAGAGGATGTGGTGGAGGCTGGTACATTTGCAACATTTCAGAGGCATTTGGATGGGTATATGAATAAGAAGGATTTGGTGGGATATGGGTCAGGTGCTGGCAGGTGGGACTAGATTGGGTTGGGATATCTGGTTGGCATGGACGGGTTGGATTGAAGGGTCTGTTTCCATGCTGTACATTTCTATGACTCTATGACTCTAAGTGACAAATAATATTGATGAGATAGAGTGGTGGACATTGTCTATATGGACTCAGTAAGGCGTTCAACAAGGTTCCACATGGTAGACTGGTTAACAAGATTAGATCACATGGAATACAGGCAGAATACAAAATTGGGATTGAAATATGGGACAGAGGGTGGTGGTGGAGGGTTGTTTTTTGGATAAGAGGCCTGTGATCAGTGGTGTACTGCAAAAATCAGTGCTGGGTCCACTTTTCTTTCATTTACAGAAATTATTTTAATGTGAATATAGAAGGTATGGTTAGAAAGTTTTCAAATGACACCAAAATTGGTTGTGTAATGAAGGTTACTTCCAAGTACAACAGGACCTTGATCAGATGGACTGATGGGCCGAGAAGTGGCATATGGAGCTTAATCTAGATAAATGTGAGGTGCTGCATTTTGGAAAGGCAAATCAGGGCAAATTTAGTAGTAAGGACCAGAGGAGTGTTTCCAAACAAACAGACCTTGGAGTGTAGTTTCATAGTTCCTTGAAAATGGAGTCCCAGGTAGACAGGACAGTGTTTGGTATGCTTGTCTTAATCTGGGAGGTTGTATTGTGGCTGCACAGGACATTGGATGGTCACTTTTGGAATGCTGCATCCAATTCTGGTCTCCCTGCTATAGGAAAGATGTTGTGAAACTAGTTGTTATAGGGGATTTTATAATTAGGGGGACAGATAGTATCCTTTGCAAGCCGGATCGGGAGTCTCGCATGGTGTGTTGCCTGCCTGATGCCAGGGTGCGAGACGTCTCTGACTGGCTTGAAAGGATATTGGAGCGGGAGGGGGAGGATCCAGTTGTTGTGGTCCACGTTGGGACTAACAACATAGGCAAAGCTAGGGTGGAGGACCTGTTTGGGGATTATCAAGCACTAGGAAGGAAATTGAAGTACAGGTCCTCAAGGGTCATAATCTCCAGATTACTGCCTGAGCCACGTGCCAATAGAGATAAGAAAATTAGCCAAGTAAACGCGTGGCTAAGGGATTGGTGTGGGAAAGAGGGATTCCACTTCATGGGGCATTGGCATCAGTTTTGGAACAAGGGGGATCTGTACCATTGGGATGGTCTCCACCTGAACCAATCAGGTACCAATGTTCTAGCAAAGAGGGTAAATAGGGTGGTCAGTAGGACTTTAAACTTCTGAGTTGGGGGAAAGGGAAAGTGAAAGCGACAGGGAGTATGGAGTTAAATGGAAAGATAAGCAGCAGGATAGCATATGTGCAGGCAGATTTAAACTTGAGGCAGACTGGGAATGCAGCAAAAAGGAAGGATAACTTAGGACATCTTATGACTTCCAATATCTCTAATGATAAGAAAGTTAGCATTAAGGCACTTTACCTGAATGCTCGTAGCATTCGTAACAAAGCAGATGAACTAATGGCACAGATCATCGTGAATGATTATGATGTGGTAGGCATCACAGAGGTGCAGTTGCAGGGGGGTCAGGACTGGCAGTTAAACATCCAAGGATTTTCAACTTACCGAAAAGACAGGAGGCAGGCAGAGGGGGCGGGGTTGCCTTGTTAGTTAAGAACAAAATTAAATCTATGGCACTGAATGACATAGCGTCGGATGATGTGGAGTCTGTGTGGGTGGAATTGAGGAACTGCAAAGGCAAAAAAACCATAATGGGAGTTCTGTACAGACCTCCTAACAGTGGTCAGGACCAGGGGCGCAACATGTACCGGGAAATAGAGAAGGCATGTCAGAAAGGCAAGGTCACGGTGATCATGGGAGACTTCAATATGCAGGTGGACTGGGTAAATAATGTTGCCAGTGGATCCAAAGAAAGGGAATTCATGGAATGCTTACAGAATGGCTTTTTGGAACAGCTTGTCATGGAGCACCACAAGGGAGCAGGCTATTCTGGACCTAGTGCTATGTAATGAACCAGACTTTGTAAAAAATCTTAAAGTAAGGGAACACTTAGGAAGCAGCAATCATAATATGGTAGAGTTCAGTCTGCAGTTTGAAAGAGAGAAGGCAAAATCGGATGTAATGGTGTTACAGTTAAATAAAGGTAATTATGAGGGCATGAGAGAGGAACTGACGAAAATAGACTGGAAGCAGAGCCTAGCGGGGAAGACAATAGAGCAAAAATGGCAGGAGTTTGTGGGTATAATTGAGGACACTGTATAGAGGTTCATCCCCAAGAAAAGAAAGATTATCCAGGGAGGGATTAGACAGCCATGGCTGACAGGAAGTCAGGAAATGTATTAAAGAAAAAGAGAGAGCCTGTAAAGTGGCCAAGAACACTGGGAAATCAGAAGATTGGGAAGGCAACAAAAACAAACAGAGGATAACAAAGTGAGAAATAATGAAGGAGAGGATCAAATATGAAGGTAGGCTAGCTAGTAATATTAGAAATGATAGTAAAAGTTTCTTTCAATACATAAGAAACAAACGACAGGCAAAAGTAGACATTGGGCCACTTCAAACTGATGCTGGAAGCCTAGTGATGGGAGATAAGGAAATAGCCGGAGAACTTAGTAAGTACTTTGCGTCAGTCTTCACAGTAGAAGACATGAATAATATCCCAACAATTAAAGGGAGTCAGGGGGCTGAGTCGAGTATGATTGCCATTACAAAAGAGAAAGTGCTAGAAAAGCTAAAAAGTCTTAAAATTGATAAATCTCCTGGCCCCGATGGGCTACATCCTAGAGTTCTGAGGGAGGTGGCTGAGGAAATAGCGGAGGCATTGGTTGAGATCTTTCAAAAGTCACTGGAGTCAGGGAAAGTCCCGGATGATTGGAAGATCACTGTTGTAACCCCCTTGTTCAAGAAAGGATCAAGACAAAAGATGGAAAATTATAGGCCAATTAGCCTAACCTCGGTTGTTGGTAAAATTCTAGAATCCATCATTAAGGATGAGGTTTCTAAATTCTTGGAAGAGCAGGGTCAGATTAGAACAAGTCAACATGGATTTAGTAAGGGGCGGTCATGCCTGACAGACCTGTTGGAATTCTTTGAAGAGGTGACAAGTAGGTTAGATCCGGGAAACCCAGTGGATGTGGTCTATCTAGACTTCCAAAAGGCCCTTGATAAGGTGCCACACAGGAGGCTGCTGAGCAAGGTGAGGGCCCATGGTGTTCGAGGTGAGCTACTGGTATTGATTGAGGATTGGCTGTCTGACAGAAGGCAGAGAGTTGGGATAAATGATTCTTTTTCAGAATGGCAACTGGTGGCAAGCGGTGTCCCTCAGGGCTCAGTGTTGGGGCCGCAGCTGTTCACATTATATATTAATGATCTGGATGAAGGGACTGGGGGAATTCTAGCAAAGTTTGCCCATGATACAAAATTAGGTGGACAGGCAGGTAGTACTGAGGAAGTGGGGAAGCTGCAGAAGGATCTAGACAGTTTTGGAGAGTGGTCCAGGAAATGGCTGATGGAATTCAATGTCAATGCGAGGTCTTTGGAAAAAAGAATACAAGCATGGACTACTTTCTAAACAGTGAGAAAATTCATAAAGCCAAAGTACAAAGGGATCTGGGAGTGCTAGTCGAGGATTCTCTAAAGGTAAACATGCAGGTTGAGTCCGTGAGTAAGAAAGCGAATGCAATTTTGTCATTTATCTCAAGAAGGTTGGAATATAAAAGCACCATTGTGCTACTGAGACTTTATAAAGCTCTGGTTAGGCCCCATTTGGAGTACTGTGTCCAGTTTTGGTCCCCACACCTCAGAAAGGACATATGGAGCTGGCAATGGGGCGTGTCCAGCAGAGATTCACACGGATGATCCCTGGAATGGTTGGTCTAACATACAAGGTACGGCTGAGGATCCTGGGATTGTATTCATTGGAGTTTAGAAGGTTAAGGGGAGATTTAATAGAAACTTACAAGATAATACATGGCTTGGAAAGGGTGGACGCTAGGAAATTGTTTCTGTTAGGCGAGGAGACTAGGACCTGTGGACACAGTCTTAGAATTAGAGGGGGTAAATTCAGAACAGAAATGCGGAGACATTTCTTCAGCCAGAGAGTGGTGGGCCTGTGGAATTCATTGCCGCAGAGTGCAGTGGAGGCTGGGACGCTAAATGTCTTCAAGGCAGAGATTGATAAATTCTTGATGTCATAAGGAATTAAGGGCGACGGGGAGAATGCAGGTAAGTGGAGTTGAAATGCCCATCAGCCATGATTGAATGGCGGAGTGGACTCGAAGGGCCGAATAGCCTTACTTCCACTCTTATGTCTTATGGTAAAGTTGAAAGTGCTCAGAAAACAAAAATGCTGTCAGGGTTAGGGCATTTGAGCTATAGGGAAAGTCTGAATAGGCTGAATATATTTTCCCTGGAGCATCAGAGATTGAAGGGTGACCTTACAGAAGTTTATGAAATCATAAAGGGCATAGATATGTTTCACAAAGTTGGTTCCTTTCTCCTCAAAATTGTTCTTTTCTCAAGGATGCTACGTCCTTGGTATTTTTTCAGAGGCATAGTAAACAGCTTTCAGTTTCAATTAGACTGGTTTGGTGCAGAGAAAAAAGATTTTGAGAGACATTTTGTTTATATGTAAACAGATGAGACTTCAGGCCAAAATGGTCATATTTTAGAAGTGATGTATATAATGAAAGGAGAGTGATCAGCTCTCTAGCTGAGCAGGTCAGTCCAGAACTAGTTAGGTGTTCAACAGTGAGCTGTGTGGAAACAGAGTGCGAAACTCTCTCTCTCTCCTTCTGCCCGTCTAACTTCAACCTGTAAGCATTTGTTTCATTTTTGCTGTTTTTTAAAGGGGGGTTGCCTATTCAGAACAGAATAAGTAAGTCTAGTTTGGATAGACTGAGTTCTGTAGGAGTTCTTTACTCTGTTCTTTGCGTTTCATTGTGTAATTTTATGAATAAAGTTTTGTCTGTTTGTAAAACCTGGTAGTCAACCTAGCTAACTTACTCTAGGTAATTTTCACTGTACACTTACCAAATCAAATTGTAATGTTATAATCTGGGCTGCCTGCTTAAGGATGTTTTGAGTGGTCTGGCCTAGTCCATTACAGATTGGGGTCTCTTTCCAGGATTTTAAATAGAGTGTGGTAGGTGCTAGTGTCTTTACTTCAGGCGTTGGTTTGGTTGGGTAGACAAAGCTTGAGATAGGAATGGCTCTTTCAGTTGTCAAACATTTTCTGGAAGTGAATGCAGTGACTTTGGAAGTTTTGCAAAAGGTGAATAAGACCAAGCTGCAGGAATTAGCAGAGAGGCTGGGATTGGGCTGGCCTTCTTCTGTGAGGAAAGGAGAAATAATTACAGTAGTAGTCCAGCATTTAAACTTATCAGAGAAACCATCAGAACCTACAAAGATAGCAAGAAATCAATTGCAAATGAAGGCGCTTGAGTTAGAGGTGAGAGATAAGGAAAGGGCAGCAGAAATGAAATAGTTTGAGTTACGATTAAAAGCAGAAGAGAGGGAAACAGAGAGAGCAGCAGAACAGAGAGAAAAAGAAGAGCTTTTGAACTTTAAAAACTGACACTTAAAAAGGAAAGTCAGTTTAAAAGATTAGATTAGATTAGATTCCCTACAGTGTGGAAACAGGCCCTTCGGCCCAACAAGTCCACACCGTCCCTCTGAAGAGCAACCCACCCAAACACATTCCCCTATATTTACCCCTTCACCTAACACTACGGGCAATTTAGCGTGGCTAATTCACCTAACCTGCACATCTTTGGACTGTGGGAGGAAACCGGAGCACCCGGAGGAAACCCATGTAGACACGGGGAGAATGTGCAAACTCCACACAGACAGCTGCCCGAAGCAGGAATTGAACTGGTGCTGTGAGGCAGCAGTGCTAACCCTGTGCCACCCCCTTGGAGATAAAGGCTGAGAGTAGGCTTAGTGAGGAAGAGAGTGAGGATGAGCAATCCCCTGGTAGTCAGAAGCCTAGTGAGAAACTGTTTAAATATGTTCAAGCATTGCCTAAATTTGATGTGAAGGATGTGGAAGCTTTTTCATCTCATTTGAAAAGGTGGTGAAAGAAATGCAGTGGCCAATGGCAATATGGGTTTTATTGATCCAAACGAAACTTGTTGGTAGGGCTAGTGAGGTATTCGCATCACTATCAGAGGAGAGATCTGGGGAGGATGGGGAGGTGAGAAAAGCCATTTTAAATGCATATGAGCTTGAACCAGAAGTTTCAGGAATCTAAGGAGGGACCCAGGTCAAACCTACGTTGAGTTTGAAAAGATCAAACAGAGTAATTTGGATAGATGGATAAGAGCTTTAAAAATCAAGCAAACGTATGATGTCCTTAGAGAGGTAATTGCTTTGGAAAAATTCAAAAATTCACTGCCTGAAGTAGTGCGAACTCATGTGGAAGAGCAGCGAGTTAAAACAGCAAGGTTAGCAGCTGAAGTGACTGATGATTATGAGCTAGTGCACAAAACTTAGTTTGGCTCCCAGAATCAATTTCAGTCCTTACCTGGAAAGGGAATGGTGGATCTCAGTGAAGATATAAGGATAATTTACCACAGGGTAAAAATGAGACCCTTGAAGGGGACAAAGAAATTAAAAAGCTCTGGTGTTTTCATTGTAATAAAGTGGGCCACAGTGTTGGTGGGCTAGGAGAAAGCCAGATGTAGGAAAACCAAACAAGCCTGAAAGTTTTGTTGGACTAATAACAAAAAGCACAAGGGAAGTTAGATAACTGCCTCAGAGTGTACAAGATGATCAGAGGTTGATTAAGGAGGAAGTGCCAGGTCTGTTTAAAAAATATACATCCAAGGGTAAAGTTTATTCACAGTTGCAGGTGAAGAGATTACAATATTAAGGGACACATGATACTCTCAGTCTGTAATGCTGAAGGATGAGGAGATATGTGCTCATGAGGGACAATTGACAGAAAAGATACTTGTAACAGGAATTCATGGTGAGACAAAAAGTGCTCAATTATGTAAAGTGAGGCTAGAGAGTCCAGAGAAGAATGCAGAATTTGTGGTTGGAGTACTGGACAAATTCTCAGCTCCAGGAATACAATTTGCCCTTACAAATGATATAGCTGATTCACGGGGAGGCCTGGTGCCTAGTCTAGTTGAAAAGCCAGTGGAGACACAGGCAACTGAAGAAATGAAGAATGTTTATCCAGGAAATTTCCCAGGTTGTGCGATTACAAGATCACAGAGGTACAAGTTGAAGCAGGAGAGATCAAAAGGCACTGATAAAGAAGCTATCATAGCCTTATCCAAGACCTTTTTGATCAGTTAAGTGGAACAGAGCAGGACCAAATAGGTAAACATGCAAGTATCTTTAGCTCTGCTGCACTTATTGAGTTACAGCAGAAAGATGAGAAGTAAAAACAGTTGCATCAAAAAGCATATACGGGGAGAGTGAATGCAACCTTGTGTGTTGTTACTTAACAAATTCCATCTTAGTAAGGAAATGGAGACTATTATACATTCATGCAGACAAGAAATGAGCAGAGATTCATCAAATTGTTTTGCCTGGAGGATAGAGACAAGAGCTACATGAGCTGTCACTTGGAGGTAATTTAGGGGTGAGGAAAACACAGGCTAAAATATAAAAGCATTCTAACTGGCCTGCACCATGCAAGGATGTAGTTGAATTTTGCCAGGCGTGTCATACATGTTAGCTAATTGGAAAAACACAGGCAGTAATAAAACCTCCTTCTTTAATACCTCATACAGCATTTGAAGAACCTTTCACAAGAATTTTGATTGATTGCATTGGTCCCCTACCTCAAACAAAAAATGGGAATAAGTATTTATTAACAATAATGGATGTGTCGATTAGATTTCCAGAGGCAATCCCACTATGCAACTTTACAGTTAAAAGGTTTGTAGAAGAATTACTTATATTGTTTACGACATACAGACTATCAATAGAATATCAATCAGATCAAGGATCAAATTACACATCCAAACTATTCAAGTAGGTAATGGATAACTTGGGAATAAAGCAATTCAAATCTACTGCGTGCTATCCAGAATTGCAGGGAGCGCTAGAGAGATGGCATCAAACATTAAAGACCATGTTGAGGGCTTATGGTCAGGATTATCCAGATGATTGGGATAAGGCAATTTCATTTGCACTTTTTGCGATCAGAAATGGACCAAATGAATCGACCAAATTCAGTCCATTTAATTTAATTTTTGGGCATGAAGTAAGAGGACTATTAAAATTGATTAAGGAGGAATTAATACGTCAGAATTCAGAAACCATCCATTTGAACTATGTGTCAAATTTTAGAGAACAATTAAATGGAGGTGGAGAGTTGGCTAGACAGCATTTAAAAGTATCACAGCATATAATGAAACAGGAAACGAATAAGAAATCACAAATTCTCAACCTTGCAATTGGCGATAAGGTATTGGTGTTACTTCCAATGAGAGGTGAGCCTTTAAAAGCAAGGTTTAGTGGACCTTATCAAATTGAGAAGAAATTGAGTGAGGTGAACTACTTGATAAGGATTCCAGACAGAAAAAAATCTCACCGAGTGTGTCATGTGAATATGCTCAAAAAATATTTTGATAAGGAAGGAAAGCAAGAAGAGAAGGTATTAATGCTTACAACACTGAGGGAAGATCCAAGTTCAGAAGATTCTGAATTGGGCATTCCTCAAATCAAATTGGACAATGAGGAAGTTGTCAAAAATTGGGATAAATTATTGAATTATCTTCCACAAGAAAATTGAAATGACCTGAAAGAGTTATTACTATCACATGGGGAGGTATGCAGAAATAAACTGGAAAATACTAACCTAACTGTGCATGATGTAGAGATAGGAGATGCTGTTCCGATTAAGCAACATCCTTATAGACATAACCTTCTAAAGTTGGCACGGGTTCAGAAGCAGATAGGCACATGCTCCAAGATGGCATAATTGAAGTGAATAACGGTGACTGGAGCTCATCCATAGTCATGGTGCCAAAGCCAGATGGTACTCAACAGTTATGTGTGGATGATTGCAAAGTCAACGCCTTTACAAAGACAGTTGGAGGACTGTGTCGAAAAAGTAGGACAAGCAACTTACATTTCTAAGTTGGACTTTCTCAAAGTTTACTGGCAAGTACCTCTTTCAAAAAGAGCAAAAGCAATTTCGGCTTTCGTAATGCCAAATGGACTATATCAGTTTAAAGCCAAGCCATTTGGTATGAAAATCACTCCAGCCACATTTTACAGGAGAGCTTTAGATGGAGCCTGTTGTTGCAGCCATTCAATTTGTCGATTGTGCAGATCACAAAAACATGATTGCTGATGCAAATGGGTGACTATCGAGACTCGAATGAGATTCGAGGGTGTTTGATGGCGGGTGTGCCACAGCCTGCATTCGCATGTGGTTGTGCATGTTTGCATCTATATGGTTTGTTATAGTGTATATGTGTGTTACAGTTTTTGATGTTTGAAATGGTGTAGAAATGTTGTTTGTTGAGAGTATGAATTCTTCTGAGGATATAGTACAGTAGGGGTCCTTTGCAGTTCTGAGAGAATGTGGCCCTCACTTGAGTAGAGAGGTTAGGTGGTGGCGTATTGCTGTGAGTGTGGAGCGGAGGATACGAAAGGAGAACCATTGCTGGAAGTTTTGAATTTTTAGTCTGTACTAGTTGTCCTGTTCACATCCAAACTGTGTTGGCCTTAATGTGGTTCAGAGTCCATGTGGGATTAGTTGGTTCTGGAAGCAGGCACTGAGGAAGGAGATGTGGCTGTAGTAGCAAGTCTGTTTCAGAATGTGGTTAAAGAACTTCAGGGCAGAGGAGATGACCTGGGGATTGCAGTGAGAGAGAGAGAGACTCACTGAGATCTTTGTAAAAGAGGAGGAGAATTTCTTCAAGGTAGGCATCTTTGGAAGAGGATTCTCTTCCCACCCTACCTCCTGTAAAAATGCCATCCTGTATTCTCAATTCCTCCACCTCCAGGAGGACCAGTTTCCACCACAGAACACACCAGCTGGCCTCCTTCTTTAAAGACTGAAATTTTCCCTCCCACATGGTTGAAGAGGCCCTCCAACGCATTTCATCCACTTTCCCCACCTCTGTCCTCGAACCCCATCCATCCAACAGCAACAAGGCCAGAACCCCCCGGTCCTCACCTTCCACCCATCAACCTCTGCATAAATTACACCATCTTCTGATATTTCCACCACCTACAAATGGACCCCACCACCAGGGTTACATTT
This sequence comes from Hemiscyllium ocellatum, assembly GCF_020745735.1. Classification (NCBI taxonomy): domain Eukaryota; kingdom Metazoa; phylum Chordata; class Chondrichthyes; order Orectolobiformes; family Hemiscylliidae; genus Hemiscyllium; species Hemiscyllium ocellatum. The sequence continues at coordinate 62,007,529 of NC_083406.1, read as the reverse complement.
CCCTCCCTACCCCTATCCGCTTTCCGCAAAGACCATTCCTTCTACGACTACCTGGTCAGGTCCACGCCCCCCCAAAAACACATCCTTCCCTCCCGGTACCTTCCTCTGCCACCACAGTAACTATAAAACCTGTGCCCACACCTCCCCCTCACCTCCAACCAAGGTCCCAAAGGAGTCTTCCCCTTCCACCTGCACTTCCACACATGTTATTTATTATATCTGTTGCCCCCGTGGTGGTCCCCTCTACACTGGCGAGACAGGATGCCTTCTCGCAAAGTGCTTCAGTGAATATCTCGGACACCAGCACTAATCAACCCCACCACCTCATGGCTGAACATTTTAACTCTCCCTCCCACTCTGCCAAGGACATGCAGGTCCTGGGCCTTCTTCATCACCACTCCCTCACCACCTGATGCCTGGAGGAAGAACGCCTCAGCTTCCACCTCTGGACCCTTCAACCTCATGACATCAATGCGGACTTCACCAGTTTCCTCATTTCCACTTCCTCCCACCCAGTTCCAACCTTCCAGCTCAGTACCTTCCACGTGACCTGTCCTATCTGTCAATCTTCCTTCCCATCTATCCGCTCCTCTTTCCTCTCCGACCTATCACCTTTGCCCCTTCCTCCATCCATCTATTGTACTCTTGGCTGCCTTCTCCCCAGCCCCACCCCTCCAATTTATCTCTCCACTCCCGAGGCGACAAGCCTCAATCCTGATAAAGGGCTTTTGCCTGAAACCTTGATTTTCCTGCTCCTCGGATGCTGTCCGACCTGCTATGCTTTTCCAGCATCGCTCTAATCTCAAAACCTGGTAGTCAACCTAGCTAACTTACTGTGGGTAATTTTCACTGTACACTTAACTGAAACAAATTGCAAACTTATGGTCTGGGCTTCCTGCTTAAGAATGTTTTGAGTAGTCTGGCCTCATCTGTAGCAGGTTGAATAGTCAAGGTCTTTTCCCTCAGGTAGGGGAGTCCAAACTCAAGTACATAGGTTTAAGGTGAGAGGGGAAAGATATAAAAGGGACCTCTGGGGCAACCTTTTCACGCAGAGGGTGGTTCGTGTGTGGAATGAACTGCCAGAGGAAGTGGTGGAGACTGGTATAAAGGGTCTGTTTCCGTGCTATACATCTCTAAAACTCTGTGACTCAGCTATGAGCCCTGCTTCTTCCAAGGTATTCTGCCCAATATTTAAAGAGTCTAATCATTTTCTGCATTTTTTTAGCTGTTTCATTTTTCTTTGACCATGGCACATTCTCAAAATGTTTCCTCTAGTGTTTTGCTTTTGCATGTATTATTTATGGCTGTAATACATGTTTCTTCCTCAAACAAATGATTTAATTGTTGATAGAAGCTCCAAGTGTTCTCATAGTTACAACTTACAAGGTATTACATCTAAAATAACATCTGTTCTGAAATGTTGTCAACTCATGTTTTGACCATATCCAATCAAACAACAAACGTGTTATCCCAATTTTCTTTTGGAACTTATTTTCTTGCAACTGTATCTGAGGCTTGCTAAATATTTTGTTCAACATACCTTATGATTTGTTTGCATTTTAAGATGTTCTGTCACTTGGCTTTTATTCCAGTAACTCAGCGCAAGATAGAATCATAGAACCCCTACAATGTGGAATTAGGCTATTTGGCCCAACAAGTCCACATTGACCCTTCAAAGAGTAACTCAGCTAGACGCATTCCTCTATTGCATTATTATACATTTACCCCTGACCAATGCACCTAACCCACACATCCCTATGGACAATTTAGCACAGCCAATTTGCCTTTGGATCTTTGGATTGTGGGAGGAAACCAGAGCACCCAGAGGAAACCTACACAGACACAGCGAAATGTGCAGACTCCACACAGGCAGTTGTCTGAGGCTGGAATTGAACTTGGGTCCCTGGCACTGTGAGGCAGTAGTGCCGAACCACTGAATGAGAGCAGGAATTGCATTCATTGAAGAAAACAAAACTGAAAGGAATATAAAAAGATATGAGTCTTATTTTCAATGAACAAAATTAAATAGAGATGCTTTAATCTTTAAATTTTAAGAAGAATGGTTAATGCACTTGGATTTATAAAAGGGTTAAATTTGAAGCTTGTAGGGTGTATGTGGGAAATGTTTCAATTAAATAGCACACTACCATCTCCTGTCTAAATCTGTCAGGGTTCATGTCAAGGTGGTAAAAACAATGCCTGCAGATGCTGGAAACCAGATTCTGGATCAGTGGTGCTGGAAGAGCACAGCAGTTCAGGCAGCATCCAACGAGCAGCGAAATCGACTTTTCGGGCAAAAGCCTTTCATCAGGAATAAAGGCAGTGAGCTGGAAGCATGGAGAGATAAGCTGGAGGGAGGTGGGGGTGTGGAGAGAGTAGCATAGAGTACAATGGGTGAGTGAGGGAGGAGATGAAGGTGATAGGTCAGGGAGGAGAGGGTGGAGTGGATAGGTGGAAAAGGAGCGAGGCAGGTCGGACAAATCCGGACAAGTCATGGGGATAGTGCTGAGCTGGAAATTTGAAACTAGGATGAGGTGGGGGAAGGGGAAATGAGGAAACTGGTGAAGTCCACATTGATGCCCTGGGATTGAAGTGTTCCGAGGTGGAAGATGAGGCGTTCTTCCTTCAGGCGTCTGGTGGTGAGGGAGCGGCGGTGAAGGAGGCCCAGGACCTCCATGTCCTCGGCAGAGTGAGAGGGGAAGTTGAAATGTTGAGCCACGGGGCGGTGTGGTTGATTGGTGCGGGTGTCCCGGAGATGTTCCCTAAAGCACTCTGCTAGAAGGCGCCCAGTCTCCCCAGTGTAGAGGAGACCGCATCGGGAGCAACGGATACAATAAATGATATTAGTGGATGTGCAGGTAAAACTTTGATGGATGTGGAAGGTTCCTTTAGGGCCTTGGATAGAGGTGAGGGAGGAGGTGTGGGCACAGGTTTTACAGTTCCTGCTGTGGCAGGGGAAAGTGCCAGGATGGGAGGGTGGGTCTAAGGGGGGGCGTGGACCTGACCAGATAGTCACGGAGGGAACGGTCTTTGCGGAAGGCGGAAAGGGGTGGGGAGGGAAATATATCCCTGGTGGTGGGTTCTCTTTGGAGGTGGCGGAAATGTCGGAGGATGATTTGGTTTATGCGAAGGTTGGTAGGGTGGAAGGTGAGCACCAGGGGCGTTCTGTCCTTGTTACGGTTGGATGGGTGTGGTCTGAGGGCGGAGGTGCGGGATGTGGGCGAGATGCGTTGGAGGGCATCTTTAACCACGTGGGAAGGGAAATTGCGGTCTCTAAAGAAGGAGGCCATTTGGTGTGTTCTATGGTGGAACTGGTCCTCCTGAGAGCAGATACGGCGAAGGCGGAGGAATTGGGAATACGGGATGGCATTTTTGCAAGAGATAGGGTGGGAAGAGGTGTAATCCAGGTAGCTGTGGGAGTCGGTGGGTTTGTAAAAAATGTCAGTGTCAAGTCGGTCGTCACTAATGAAGATGGAGAGGTCCAGGAAGGGGAGGGAGGTTTCAGAGATGGTCCAGGTAAATTTAAGGTCAGGGTGGAATGTGTTGGTGAAGTTGATGAATTGCTCAACCTCCTCGCGGGAGTACGAGGTAGCGCCAATGCAGTCATCAATGTAACGGAGGAAGAGGTGGGGAGTGGTGCCGGTGTAATTACGAAAGATCAACTGTTCTACGTAGCCAACAAAGAGACAGGCATAGCTGGGGCCCATACGTGTGCCCATGGCTACCCCTTTGGTCTGGAGGAAGTGGGAGGATTCAAAGGAGAAATTGTTAAGGGTGAGGACCAGTTCAGCCAAATGAATGAGAGTGTCGGTGGAAGGGTATTGTTGGGGACGTCTGGAGAGGAAAAAACAGAGGGCTTGGAGGCCCTGGTCATGGCGGATGGAGGTATAGAGGGATTGGATATCCATGGTAAAGACGAGGCGTTGGGGGCCAGGGAAATGGAAGTCTTCGAGGAGGTGGAGGGCGTGGATGGTGTCTTGAACGTATGTGGGGAGTTCCTGGATTAGGGGGGATAGGACAGTGTCGAGGTAGGTAGAGATGAGTTCAGTGGGGCAAGAGCATGCTGAGACAATGGGTCGGCCAGGGTGGTCAGGCTTGTGGATCTTGGGAAGGAGGTAGAACTGGGCAGTGCGGGGTTCCCAGACTATGAGGTTGGAAGCTGTGGGTGGGAGATCTCCTGAGGTGATGAGGTTCTGTATGGTCTGGGAGATGATGGTTTGGTGATGGGGGGTGGGGTCATGGTCGAGGAGGCAGTAGGAAGAGGTGTCCTCGAGTTGGCGTTTAGCTTCAGCGGTGTAGAGGTCAGTGCACCAGACTAGCACTGCACCCCCTTTATCCGCTGGCTTAATGCTGAGGTTGGGATTGGAGCAGATGGATTGGAGGGCTGCGCGTTGTGAGGGTGAGAGTGGGGGAGAGGGGTAGACAGGTTGAGGCAGTTAATGACCCGGCAGCAGCTGGAAATGAAGAGGTCGAGGGCAGGTAATAGGCCAGCGTGGGGCGCCCAGGTGAATGCAATGTGTTGGAGGTGGGTGAAGGGGTCCTCAGAAGGTGGGCGGGAGTCCTGATTGTGAAAGTAAGCTCGGAGGTGGAGGCGACGGAAGAATTGTTCGACGTCACGGCGTGTATTAAATTCATTGATGCGTGGACGGAGGGGACGAAGGTGAGTCCTTTGCTGAGGACTGATCGTTCGTCCTCAGTGAGGGGGAGGTCTGAGGGATGGTGAAAACTCAGCAGGGCTGGGAGCTGGGATCTGATGTGGGTGTGGATCTGGGAGTGGGGTCAGAGACAGTAACTGGAGTGGGTGTGATAGTGGGGGAAATGGGGGTGGAGTCATGAGCAGGGGTAGTGTTCCCCTCGGGGGTTCTGGGGGGTGGGGATAGTGACAGTGGGGTCTGTGGGGGGCATGTCAGCAGACTGCAGGTGAGTGGCGCTCATGGGGGCAGAAGTGGTGGCAGACACGGCAGTAGGGGTGGCGGAAGTCACTGAGCGAGTGGCCGGAAGTGACTTTGGGAGTGGCCATAATGGGGGCGGAAGTGACGTCATCAACCAGCGTGGGGGTGATAGCTGCATCAGCCGCATGGCTAATGGCATTTCCAAGGCCAGGGGAATCTTCTGGAATGCTTGAGGAGCACTGGTTATGGAGGTGGGTGGATAAAAGTTTGTTGTACTTACAGTTTTTGATGTTTGAGATGGAGTTGAAGTACTGTTTGTTGAGAGTATGAATTGTCCTGAGGATGTAGTACAGAGTGGGTCCTTTGCAATTCTGAGAGAGTGTGGCCCTAGCTGAGGCAGGGCTGACTGTAGAGAGGTTAGGTGCTGGTGCACTGCTGCAAGCGTGGAGCAGAGGATCCTGAAAGAGAACTGTTGCTGGTGTTTTTGAACCTGTAGTCTGTACTGTTTGTCCTGTTCGGGTCCGAACTCTGCTGGTTTAGAAGTGGTTCGGAGTCCATGTGGGATGAGTTGGTTACGGAGGCAGGCACTGAGAAAGCAAATGTGGCTGTGGTACCGAGTTTGTTTCACAACATGGTTGAAGAGCTTCAGGGCAGAGGAAATGACCTGGGAGTTGCAGTGGGAGAGGGACTCCCTGAGATTCTTGTAGAGAGAGGAGGAAAACTTCTTCAAGGCAGGCATCCTTGCAAGAGGATTCACAGTAGGGTTGAAATCAACGAGGTAAAAACAATGACTGCAGATGCTGGAAACCAGATTCTGGGTTAGTGGTGCTGGAAGAGCACAGCAGTTCAGGCAGCATCCAACGAGCAGCGAAATCGACGTTTCGGGCAAAAGCCCTTCATCAGGAATAAAGGCAGTGAGCTAGAAGCATGGAGAGATAAGCTGGAGGGAGGTGGGGGTGTGGAGAGAGTAGCATAGCGTACAATGGTTGAGTGGGGGGAGGAGACGAAGGTAATAGGTCAGGGAGGAGAGGGTGGAGTGGATAGGTGGAAAAGGAGCTAGGCAGGTCGGATCAGTCCGGACAAGTCATGGGGACAGTGCTGAACTGGAAGTTTGAAACTAGGATGAGGTGGGGGAAGGGGAAATGAGGAAACTGGTGAAGTCAACTAGGATGAGGTGGGGGAAGGGGAAATGAGGAAACTGGTGAAAACTAGGATGAGGTGGGGGCAAAAGGCCAGGAAAAGGAATGATACAGATGTGACCTCATAAATAATGACTAGCAATCCCTTTACCCTTTGCCACATGCACTGCTTCCTTTCTGTTGTGCTGTCAGGTTTGATTGCAAGTTTGAGTGGCTTGTTTCCTTTGAGCCTAAATGCCTTTTTAAGTTGTTCTTGAGTTTCAAAGTCTATAATTCCTAATTTCTGGCTAGATCAAATTTATTCACATATGACTAAAAGTTTCTTTTTGATGAATAAAGTAGTTTGAAATTTTGTTTAGTTCCTCAAAATACTTCTCAGAGTGCTAACTTTCAACAAACAGCAAAAAGGCTGCACCCTTTACAATCTTATATTTCTTAACTGGTATGACGGTCTTCCCTTTGTCTTTCTTTGTCTTTCCAGATTTTCTTGACACAAAATCAGAATTTCTTCCTCACTGAGATCTAGTGAGAGGTTTTATGGATCTCACTGAAGTAGAGCCTGTGCCTACATTTGGAAAGCATGCTGGGGTCATTGACAAAATTTTGCGCAACTTGTGCTAAATCTTTTTACCCACCAGAGGAGCAAGCTGGATAAACAGAAGTATGACCATTAGTAAGTATGACCACAAACTCAAACTCTGCAGTCTCAGCAGACGGACACCTGCATGAGGAGTGACATTCTGTCTGAAGAACTGTTTCTGTTATCAAAACTGTGTACTTTGCTATAATTCAAAGATTTAAAGAGTATTGAATTTTGTATTTGGTGAGACTGCTTTGTCGAAACCTGCACTTAGGGTGACCTCGCTACTCCCAAAAGCTTTTGTTTAATAAACAGTGCTTTGACTTGCTGCTAAATCTGATTCTCAAGTAATTTTTACTAACAACAAATTGGTGTGGTTGGCAGGATCTTGTCCACGATACCGGCTAGAGTGGCCACCTACCAGGAATCAGGACAGGATACCGAACGAAAGCAGGGCAAACTACAATAACTGTTGATCTGGTAAGAGTGAATGACAGTGTCTATTGTGTGGCATCTGAGTTGAGTGTGATCAGACAAAGAGGTATTCATCTCTAGCACCCAGCATAAACTGGTTGTTAAGAGGAGAAATCCCCCATATGAAGGTCAGGACCCTAAACTGGGAGTGGAGACTGGATAAAGAATACTTAAGACGTGATACTCAGATGCTGAATGAGATTGTTAGTTCTGCCTGAGACAGAGATTTGAATAAGCGAGATACAAGGAACTTATCACTCCCTAGTATGGGTATCGCCGTACTCCGAAAGGAACGTGGCAAAAGTGAGGACTGCAGATGCTGCAGATTAGAGTAAAGAGTGTGGTGCTGGAAAAGCATAGCAGGTCAGGCAGCAGCCAAAGAGCAGGAAAGTCGATGTTTCAGGCAAAAACCCTTCATCAGGAATGAGACCGTTACTATAGGAATGGTCCCGGGTGAAATGCGACCGCTGGGAAAAACATGTAACAGTTGTGGCTGGTGGGTAAATGCAGTCGACCGACCGAGGAGCCATGAGCATAAACCTATCATTATTATGGCAGGACAGGAAGATCAATGTGAACTCAGGGGTCTCTCATTAACCAGTATATGACAGTCAGACAGTCACTCACTAAACAGATGGAAAAGGACGGATGGTATCTGTCCCAAGCCCTAGATCGACAGCGAAATTGGCTTTTGGGTGAAAGGAAAGATAGGACCAAGAAAATTGGAGTCCTTCTAGTGCATTAATTGACTAGCCTGTTAGTCAAACCTCAGAATCTGCAAAGAGGTGGACAGATGAGAAAAGAATCTTAGAATCACGAGTTAGAGAAATAGGAATTAAAGGCTCCTCTGAGAAATTGGCAGTTTTGGTAAATACTTTGTGTGAATTGGTTAACTTGCTAAATTGTAATATTTGAATTAAAGGTGTGTGTGTGTGTGTGTGTGTGTGTGTGTGTGTGTGTGTGTGTGTGTGTGTGTGTGTGTGTGTGTGTGTGTGTGTGTGTGTGTGTGTGTGTGTGTGTGTGTGTGTCAGTTGTCGGAAGGGTGGGGAACAATGTGTCTCATGAAGCACACCCTCTGAATGGAGCATCTTTATTATACATTATGGGCCTGCTTCCAAACAAAACTTTGTCAACAAATGGGTGAAAAGGACACAAAGAACTGAGAAGTCCTTTCCACCTGAAGGCATATTTAATTGCGATTGCATAAAACAATTGGCAGAAGTTTTGAGAAAATTTAAAAGGGAAGGGAAATAGAGAGAGAGAGACACACACCAGCTCCAGGTGCTGCATACTGTTAACTCCTTGTGTTTTGATTTTAATGTATATTTGTTTGTTGGTGGTTACATGTGGTCATGTGTAATATTTATTTTTTCATTCCCTGGAACTCGAGATCTGGGAATGTTTTGAATTAAGTCTACATGTTGAAAATCCGTGATGATTTGAAAATGTAGTCTGTGTTTGTATCAGTGTGGAGTGGACAAACTGCCCACCAACTAGGCAAAAATGACGAATACTAAACAGCAGAGAGGAGAGGCACCTCTGAGTATGGAGAGCGACTCTTTACAATCTACCAAGAATATTCAGGAATTCCACAGAAAGATTGCTCTGACTGGGCATGAGGAAGGGGCCCCTACCACCCCGTGTGAATAAAACAAGGAAATCTGGGCGCTGTAACTAAGACTAAATCAAAATCCACTTGCCACAATTGCAGCAAGATGGGTCACTTTGCCAGGGAGTGTAGGGCCCCAAAACAGAACAACACGAAGTCTGGGTGTGACCATCAACACAAGGGGCAAAAAGGGCCACCTTGACAACACTTGTTGGGGAAAACACAGCAAACCAACAACCACCCAGGACACACTGGACTGACATCTGGCAGCCCCCACAGGCACAGGTAATAAGGAGGGAAAGGTTTAGATGTTTGCACTGGTAGGGGGCAAACAGTGTGAGATGTTAGGGGACACGGGAGGCTCCATATCCATTATTGACCTACCCTGTCCAGAACTAATAAAATGATTTATGTGAAGGGGATTAATAGACAAAGTAGTCCTGTGTACTTGAGTGAGACCACTTTAGTAGAAATTAATAATCTGTTTATACCTACGTGATTTTATGTGTGTTAAAATAATGAAGGAATATGAAGTCCTTATAGATTGTGGGAAGTGTGAATTAATCTGGCCCTGGCCCAATGGGAAGAAGGAAAAAATGGGAGGCTTTGTGAGCCATTGGTCATTGTCACAGGACGTGACTGGTAACTAGAGGACAACATCTTCGATGCCACTTGTGCCTCCGTCCCAGGAGCATGGGCAGAAACAAAATTGGATATAGGTCTAACTAAAGTCAACCCCATTGTCGTAGAGGGTCCAGAACAGAAATCTCACTGCCAATACCCTTTAAAACCCAAAGCCAGAAAGGCATAGATTAGATTAGTTTCCCTACAACGTGGAAATAGGCCCTTTGGCCCAACAAGCCCACACCAATCCTTCGAAGAGTAAACCACCTAGACCCATTCCTCTACCCTGACTATATTTACCCCTGACCAATGCACCATATACTATGGACAATTTAGCCTGGCCAATTCACCTGACCCGCACATCTTTGAATTGTGGGAGGAAACTGGATGAGACCCACACAGACACAGGGAGAATGTGCAAACTCCACACAGACAGTCACGCAAGACGGGAATCAAACCTGGGTCACTGGTGCTGTGAGGCAGCACTGCTAACCACTGAGCCACTGTGTCACCTTAGATGTGGGAATTGTGGAAGGACTGGTGGAGAGGGGAATTCTCCAAGAGACTACAAGTATCACTAATTCCCCAACCTGGACCAGACGTCCCCAAGGATTCCATAATAGTCCAGCCATTTTTCATCAGGCAATGAGTACTCAGAGAGATCAATCTGCCTTGCAGCAGTATGATACTCCAATAAGTCAATTGACATTTTTTTGCCCTCTGAGCCCAAACTGGGACATCAGGAGGTGCTATATTTAGTTTTGAAACACTTGCAGGGCAGAGGATTAAAAGCCAACCTGAAGGAAGCTCAGATTGGGAAAACTTAAGGTCTTTACTTGGGACATTTAATCTCCCAAGGCACGACACAAATGCCTGAAAACAGGATGACCACTATACAACAAATGCCATGATGTGTGACAGTTCATGGGTGAGAAGAGTCTTGGGCTTGTTTAATTACTGCAGGAATTTTATCCCTGAGTTTGCCAAATTGGTCAAGACAATGCAACCATTGTTAAAAGGGGGGAAACCTGCGATGCACCCCTTTGACTGGGGACTGGTAGACAGGATGACTCCTATACAAAACTGAAAGCAGAGTTAACGTCAGCTCTGAGACTGATATTGCTAAATGAAAATAAAGACTTCCATGTTTATTACAACACCAAGGGGGGCTTTTACTTCGTGATGGTAACCCAGATCCATGGTAAGAAAGATCAACCTATGGGGTACTATTTCACTGCAGATGAACCTGTAGTAAACAACTTTCCCAGACCACCTTAGACTGTGCTGTATAGGCCATAAGGGTCGGTGAACCCATTGTGATGGCAGGGAATATTATTTTGCAAACTAAATATACCCTTGTAGAAATGCTAAAAGCATGAAAATTACGATCAGTCTCTAACATGAGAAAGGTGAAATGGGGGCTATCCTTTTGCAACCACCAAATCTGTTACTATAGTATGGGATGCCTAGGAAAATCCAGCTGAAGGACATGTGTAGAACAGTGAAGGACAAATAGGAAGGTCAAGATAAACAGAGGCAATTAGAAGATTGTCTGGACATCCCATCAGCAGGTGGTAAAGTTGTGGTTAAGACTTTAGCCAGAAAACTTGGTTTGCCCCAAAGTGGAATGGCCCCTATGAGGACATCATTAGCTTTGACATGTGGACTTGCATTGACAAGGGCTCTGGAAACACTTGCCCCAGAAGAACTTTATGGGCACTGACTGAGGATCCTCACCCTCTGCTTTCTTTTCAGACTGATTCCTCTTGGAGCCTGCTGATGTCCTTGGCATATGCGCAGTTGTTGCATGTGGACCAGGAGCATCAGTTGTTGCGCATGGGCAGTATCACCTTTAGACCATTGTATAATAACTCTGTTCGGTAGCCTTCAGAACGTTTTGTTTATTTTCGCCCTGGGCCTTTGCCTAGTAGCCACTGAGGTTGGGGGGGTCGGGGTAGGATCAATGGAATTGTGCCGACCTGGGTATTGTTCACCGTAAGCACCTTTGTCATCACGATTCTGTCTTTTGTTCCCATCACATGCATGGGTTGGCTCCAGAATATATAAAATTATGAAAAGAGCTATTGTTATAAGAGGTCTCAAAACAGAATTTTGCATTTGGACAAATTTACATAGAAGCATATCAAATGTCTAGAATGAGCTATAAAGTAAGTTTAAGATATATGGGTAAACCTACAGAAAGAACATACAACAACTGGAGATGGGTTGAAATGGCAATTTGAAGTTATCATGTATTTTAAGTGAACAGGCAGTTTAGGTGAGAGTATTGAACTGATAGCTTTCTCTTGGTAATGTTTGTGTCCTTGTCTTTCCTTGGTGAACTTGGTGATCAAGCCATTACCCGAGGTATCAGGACTATACTTGGAGAGATAAGTAAAATCTCAACGATCTGTTGATAAGATCATATAGAAGTCAAGAATGCGTGACAGTCTTGGGATACCGATGTAAGTGTGCAAAAGTGATTGTTACCTCAGAAGTAACGGATTTGCGTGAATGCTGTAAAAATGCACTGAGGAACGGGCCTTAGACATGTACACCTACTTGACACATGGAAAGGTGTGGCTTGGGAGGGCACAAGACCATAGTTTAAACGATAAGACATTGACACATAATCCATAGAGAAACTGACTTTAAACCAGTGATAGTGAGCTGTAATGATAAGGAGAAAACAAAAATGATACTCCTGTCCCTTTGCAGAACTGTCTGGCCCTTGACTATTTGCTGGAGGCACAGGGTGGCACTTGTATTGTTAATGGCCCTGAGTGTTGTACCTACAATCTGGATACTACAGACAATATAACTAACCTAGCAGATCACCTACCTCTGGAGGCTGATAAAATCTGGCAGAAAGGGAAACAATTCCACTATTATAACCCACCTAGGGATGGCTAGGTTGACTATTAAGTGTCTCATGGGGCTCATATCATTTGCATGCATTGATTGTCCTCACTGTGATTGTAATTGCATGTTGAATTATTATGGCTCTTTAATTCACGCTGTGAAGTTCTGACTGTGAGAATTATGCTGAGTGTCAGTGTTCATACTGATAAAACTGTAGAGCATCCCTCACTGGGGGACACTGAGACATTTGAAATATGACTGTAAGTGGTCTGGAGTCCATGGTCAACCATGGCCTCTGATCATAAGCAGGGACTTAAGTAGAGCATTTGAATATATTTGTAAGCCATGCTGGGATCATTGACAAAATTTTGTGTCATTTGTGCTTAGTCTTGCTGAAGTGCTGACTGCTGCAGGAGCAAGCTGGATAAATGGAAGTATGATCATTAGTAAGTAAAACCACAAACTCAAAATAACCAGTGCCTGCAGTCTCAGCAGACAGACACCTACGTGGAGAATGACATTCTGCCTGAAGAACTGTTTATGTAATCCGAACTGTGTGCTTTGCTATTATTCAAAAATATAAAGAGTGTTGAATTTTGTAATAGCGAGACTGCTTGGTCAAAACCCTGCACTTAGGGTGACCTTGCTATTCCCAAAAGCTTTTGTCTCATAAACTGTGCTTTGATTTACTGTTAAATCTGATTCACGAGTAAGTTGTATCTACAACGCCACCAGAATGGGAAACATAGAATGCAGGATGACTGAGTGAAGCAGGATGTGAAATTTTGAATACTCTGTAGCAAGTCACGATGCAGAGATGAAATCAGTGGCAATGTTTAACCTCAGCACTGGTCTGTGGTGGACTTACATTTGTAATATATTTCCAAGCAGTCATAACCTATTGCAAAGATTTATTTTAAATTTGTTCTATTTTCAAGATAAGGTCAGTGCTGCACGAGAATCGTGTGGCAACTGGCTCATTTTTATTTAAAAGCCAAGCCCTCTGTAAAGTTGTAAATTTTGTGGTTTTCCTTGTTTGACATGATGACTGAAGGGAGGACAGCAGGAGAATGGATGTGTGCATACAAGCATAGGAGATGTAGAGTGGGTGTTTTTTATTCATAGGATGTAAGTGCTGCTGATAGGCGAGTTTTTATTGCCCAACTTTAATTGCCCTAGAGAAGATGGTGGTGGACTGACTTCTCGAATCAGCATAGTCCATAAGCTATCCAGTTCTTTGGAGTTCCTGGATTTTGACAAAACAGCAGTGACAGAATGGTAATATAGTTCCAAATCAGGATGGTGTGTGTCTTGGAGGAGAATTTGCAGGTGACAGTGTTTCATGTAGCTCCTGCCCTTGCCATAATTAGTAGAGGTTTGGGCATGTCAGGGGAACATTGGAGAGGTGCTGCAGCGCATTTTGTAGATCGTTGCAGTGAATTGATAGTGAGGGAAGTGAATGTTTTAAGTGGTGGAAATGAATTAGGTTGCTTTCTGCTGGAAGGTGTTGAATTTCTTGAATGTTGTTGGGGCTGTGTGCATCCAGGGAAAGTATTCCATCACACTCTTCACTTGATGGTAGCTAGTATTATCCATTTCTGTGTCTGGATGAATGTCTGTGGACGCAATATTTACAGCCTGGACTGGTATAGCAATTAATTTATTTATTTATCACTAAGTCAATTTAACACTACAGCATAAAATTGTACCAGGTTACAATACAAACCTGCCTCAGGCTCACTGTTATGTTTTAGTGTTAACTGCACTGGTGAGGAATAGTTTACCAGACTTCAGTCATTCAATTGGGTGTGTCCTTTTTCTCTGAACTCTGAACTGAGAGTCCTGCTTCTGTAATGGTTGTTCCTGGGTTACTGCTTCTGATGTCTTCAAAAAACTTTCGTCAAGAAAGTTTGACTCCCTACTCTCTTCACATCACTATTGTGACACTGAGATTATCCATCTAGAGGTTATATAGACAAGGTCCATGTGATTCATTGTCCTTCATTCTGTCTTTAGTTTATTTGCCTTGATAAACACAAAGGTTGAGCAGCCTTTTGGCAGCTCTTCTCACTAAATTCCTGCTTAATGATCAGTACCTGGTTCTGTCTCGCACAGTAGGCTATTAGTCCTGTGAGGTTGGCCACATTTCCCATCATCCTTGTAGAGACTATGTTGCTATAGCGTAGGTATTTAAATGTAGTAAAATGGCTGGCTGTAATAGGCACAGGGGAGATGGGAGGTTGATTATTCACTAAATAATTCCAGGCCTTTGTAGCCACAGTATTTAAATGGCTGATCAGGTTCAGTTTCTAGTCAGTGGTAATTTTTAAGATCATGCCATTGAATGTCAAGAGGCAATGGTTAAATTCTTACTTGCTTGAGAATGTCATCGTCAAATGTCAATTGAGTGACATGAATGTTACACCACTTATCAGTTCAAGTCTGAATACCGTCGAGGTCTTGCAGACTTGGACATGGCCTACTTCATTGTCTGAGGAGTGATGAATGGTACTGAGCAGTGTACGATTAACAGCAATCATACCTACTTCTGACTTTATGACAGAGGGAAGGTCATTGATAAGGCTGTTGAAGGTTGTGTGGCCCTAGGACATTACGCCCTGAGAAACTCCTGCAGAGATGTCCTGGAGCTGAGATGACTGACCTACAACAACAACAAACACCTTCTTTTGTGCCAGGTATGACTTGAACCAGAGAGAACAATGCCCTCATTTTGTGGACATGACTTCTGTCTCCATTTATCTTACAACCCTCCTGGCTGTGTCTGGATTATGTCTCATTGGCTTTTCTCTTAGCAAAATGGTTTCATTTTCTTCTTTTCATACCTATCATTTACACCAATTCAAATTTCTAATGTTCTTTTCCCACCATTCACATTTCTTTTGTTTTTTACTCTGGGCATCCTTACCATCTGACCCACTGATTCCTCCTTTCCTTCTGTCAACAGCATTAACAAATCATTCCTCTTACATGACTAAATAAAAACCACATTTGACTTGAAACAATAACTCTGTTCCTCTCTTCACAGATGCTGCCAGAACTGCTGAGTTTCTCCAGATTTTCATTTCAGATTTCCAGCTGACTTGACTAGAATGAAATGGAGCTAATTCCAATGTTTCCTTGAGTGAAAGAGAGTGGGCTTTTGTCAATTATTAGACCTGAAGAAAATAAGAAAACATGATATCAAACACATAAGGTTGAATCTTAAGATATCTTGGCTAAGTTCGAGTTACATCAATTTTTTGTAGGTGTTGTACGCGTTTTCTTGCCATTTCTTACCAAACCCACATAATTAACTGCTACCCCATCACTATAGTGTCTGTCACATCCAATTTCAGCCCCATCTTACCATATAGCATTCCTGGAAGAGCTCATCACTCAGTGGAAATCCAGAATGTACCAATATCCTGTGAGCCCTCATGTCATGCACCCAGACAAACACTATCAGTCTGGAGCTGTCCTGCAAAGTACCAGTCGTTGTCCCCAAAAGTGGCAGACAGGGGAATTTCAGATAGGGACTTGGAGCTTCTGTTGGTCAGGGAGGTGCAGAGGCAGCAATTTCTCCACTCCCAAAACCAGTAGTGGAGGCCATAATGCCAGACCATGCCAGCCCTGCCTGAGGTGGGTTAAAGCTGTCTTAGACATCTCGGGAAATGATCAGCCTTATAAGGAAGGAGGTCAGCTTTTCCCAAAACCTCATGTTAATTCTGCCTCTGCTATCATACCCATCTTCCACCAAGACTGTAGCTCCACAACTCCCACTACTGCCTGCAACATCTTTCTTTGCTCACTGTTACCCACCCTAAAACTAATATCTCTAAACCTGCAAAGCCCTCTCAGCTGCCGAATCACTCAGTAAGAATACCTCCCCATGTGGATCAACAGTAATGGCTGTGCCACCCACTTTCATTTCCCATCATACATGCCTCTCTCATTCCAGGAGAAGAACAATGGTGCAGAAAGAGGCAAGTATGTATTGGGTAGTGACAATGGGCCCACTCTTTATGACGAGGTTGTCCTGACTTTCATTACCCCAAAATGGCGACTGACCGAATCTACATTCCTGACCTGGTATCAGAGGCTGTTCTTGAATTATTGTGATGGGGCTCCCAAAGCAAAGGCTATTCCCTTTGACTTGACAGAGGACTGTTGACAACTATGGCGAGCTTCCTGACTTTATGTCTGTGCTAAATAGCAAGGAAAGGCAGAAATAATAGGAGTCTTGTATTTCTGGTGAAGTGCAGAGTGAACATCCAAGTATACTCAAATTGTGTGGGTGCTATTAAAGCAAGCAAAGACCTAGAGCTGAAGTCTGATTCAGTACATAAGCTGGGTATATGGCCCTGAATGCATACACTTTCTGAAGCATTTCAATGATAATTGCTGGTGGATCCTTAGTGCAGCATTGAGGTGCAGAAATGCTCTTTAAATGGATTGCAGACGTGCCATGTGTGTTTTTAATGGCTGTCCTATAGTAGGGGGGGGGGGGGGGGGGGGTGCCAATGCCCAATGGCATGGAACCTTTGGTTGTTGATCGTAGAGTGTTCCCTGAGATGTTGGTGCCTGATGTCTGACATGAAGATTCTTTGAAGCAAGCAGTGAGCTGCAGTCACCAGTTACCTGCTGTGCTTTCCATGTTGAGCTTTCTGAATTGGATGGGGTGGGGGTTTGATGGGGTTGGGGAAGCTAGGTGGTAATCAGCAGGAAGTTTCAATGTCCTTCTTTGACCACGAGGCGGATTGTCAATACTGAGATCACCCAAGGAAATTCCCTGCCTGACTGTATAGCACTGGTGGGTCTTTCTTATTGTGGAACAGGTGATGAGGGTGTCTGGGACATTGTAACATACGATTCCATGGGAATGATATGTCAGGCTGGACTAGTTTGTGAGATAGCTCTCGCAATCTTTGTCACAAGTCCCCAGATGTTAGTAAGGCAGATGAAAGGGTGAACAGGACTGTGGGAGTAATCATCGGTAATTTAGTCCATTCAGTTTGTGACTTGCTATGCTGTTTCTGAGTGCAGTTAAGATTTAACCACATTGCTATGGGTCTGGAGTCACATTTACATAAGGATGGCAGTGAACCAGTTGTAAGTTCAAGATTTATTAATTGAATACAAATATCATCATGACTGTGATAGGATTTGAACTCAAATAGAGTCATAGAGCCATACAGAATGGAAACAGACCCTTCGGTCAAACCAGTGCAGTCTGAACATAATCACAAACTAAACTACTCCAACCTGCCTGCTCCTGCCATATCCCTCCAAACTTTTCCTATTCATATATCTATCCAAATGTCTTTTAAACATTGTAATTGTATCTGCCACTTCCTCAGGAAGTTCATCCCTCTGCGACACCCAAACCATGGATCTCTGGATTACTCGACTATTGACATTGCTGCTGCTTACACTGCCTCCCTAATATAGAGTATTGGGAGAAATAGGCTTGGTATGCCAAATATCATGTCATTACTATTGTTTTTTAAGCACATTTAATTGAAATATTAGGCAAAGTACACTATCAAAAGCAGCAGCATTTATCAATCCACACAAAATAGTCAACAACGCAACAGATCGAGAGATCGAGGAGGATGTGCTGAAGGAGCCTCAGTACTTGAGCTTTTCAAACAGTTTTGAGACTCTTGCTTCCTGTGAGGATGAGCGATATGGTTGTAGGGAGAATGAGCAAGCTGACCTTAGCATTATGATATAAGGAACTATTCAAGAGGAGGGAGAAAAGAGAAATGTCGTCTTAATCAGGGATAGTATTGTCCAGGGAATGGTCACTGTTCACTGTGGCCAGGATCAAGCATCCTGAAGGCTGTGTTGCCTGCCTGGTATCTGGATTTAAGGTATATCATCTAGGCGGCAGAAGAACTTGGAGTGGTCCATGTAGTTACCAATAACAAAGAGGAAGGAGCTTCTGTTGAAGGAATATGAGCAGCTAGGCACTAGATTGAAAAGCCGAACCAAAAAGGTAATATCTCTGAAGTACAAACTGAGCCATGAGCTAATTGGCACAGTGTCAAGATTAAAGAGGTAAACACGTGATTCAAAGGTTTAGTGTGGGAGAAATGGGCTCGAATTCATGGAACATTGGCACCAGTAATGGGAAAGGAGGGAGCCGTTCTGATGGGATGGCTATACCTGAATCTGTTGGGACCAGAGTCCTAGTAAATAGTTAGGACCACAAGTAGGCCTAAATAGTTGGGGGGGGGGGGGGGGGGTGGCGTGGTGATGGTGAGGGTGGGTGGTTTCAGTTACATGGAAAATTATTAAATCAAAGGTAAAGGAGAAGGTGGAATTGTAGGTAAGTGATGGGTTGATTGGTATCAGAAAATGAAAGGAAGGACCAGAATGTGTGAATATTATATTATACCAAGGAGTCACAAAAATATAGGCAAGTTTGATAATGATACAAACTTAAAGGCCTTGTACTTTAATACACAAAAAGGTAAATGAACTGGTAATGCAAATTGAAGGAAATAGTCGAGTGGCATTATCACTGGGCTGTTCATCCAGAGAGCCAAATAATGTTCTTGGGATCTGAGTTTCATTTCCACCATAGCAGATGGTGGAATTAGAATTCAATAAAAAATAAACCTTAACTTAAGAGTCTAACAATGACCATGAATCCATCACCAATTGTTGGGAAAATGACATCTGGTTCACTAATGTCCTTGAGGGAAAGAAATTGCTATCCTTGTATGGTCTGGCCCACACATGACTCTAGAAACACAACAATGGTTGGCTCTGGACTGTTATGGATGGGCAATAAATGCTGACCTAGCTAGTGACATTCTCATCCATCAATAATAAACAAAATCAGTAATAAAACAAAAATATGATTGCAAGGAGATCAAAACTGGGAACTTAAAATTCAGGGATACTTGACCTTTCAGAGAGATAGGAGGGATGGAAAGCTGTGTGCTAGCACTGTTAGTAAGAAATGAAATAAGGACAGTTGTAGAGATAATCCAGGCTCATATGGTGTAGAGTCTGCTTGAGCTGAGGTAGATAACAACAAGGGAAAGAAGAAGTTGGGAAGCATAGTGTATAGACGTCAAAACAGTAGCCACATTGTGACAAAGGCTATAAATCAACAAATAATAGGGACATCTGAAAAGAATACAGCCATAATTATGGGTGATTTTAATCTTCATGTTGATTGGGTTAATCAAGTTGCAAAGGGTAATTACAACAACAAATTCATGGAGCGCATTAAGAGCAATATATCATAGAGTCAACTAAGGAGCACAGTATCTTGGATTCAATAATAGGTAATGAGACAAATTAACAAATGACCTCCAAGTAAATAATCCCCTAGAATGTAGTGATCATAATATAATATAATTTAATATTTTGTTCAAGAGTGAGAAGCTTCAGTTTGAAACAATTGTGTTTAACTTAAATAAAAGTAATTACAATAAAATGAGGATAGAGTTAGCTGAAGTGTTCTGGGCAAAGAGATTACAGGAATGACAATAACCAAGCTGTAACACACAGTTATTCCATGACTCCCTGCAAAAATACATCCCAGTAAGGAAGAAAGACTAGAGATTGGCTAACATGGTGCCACTATTTAAGAAAAGTGATAAGGAAAATCCAGGGAACTACAGACTGTTGAGCCTGACTTTGGTGGTGGACAAGTTGTTGGAGGGAATCCTGAGGGACAGGATTTACATATATTTGGAAAGGCAAGGACTGATTAGGGATAGTGAACAAGGCTTTATGTGCGTCTCCCTAACTTGATTGGGTTTTCTGAAGAAGTAATGAAGATGATTGATGAGAGCAGAATGGTGGATATAAATCTATATGGACTTCAGTGAGGCATTTGACAGGTTTCTCATGGTAGATTGGTTAGCAAGGTCAGATCATATGGAATACAGGGAGAACTAGCCACTTGCATATAGAACTGGCTCAAATATAGAAGACAGAGGATGGTGGTACAGTGTTGCTGTTCAGAGTGGAGTCTGTGACCAGTGATGTACCACAAGAATCATAAGTTCATAAGATATAAAGGCAGAATTATGCTATTCAGCCCATTGAGTCTGCTCCACCATTCGATCATGGCTGATATTCTCCTCTGTCCCATTTTCCTGCCTTCTCCTCATAACCCTTCAACCCATTATCAATTAAAAACCTATCTAACTCCTCCATAAATTTACACACTGCCCCAGCTTCCACTGCACTTTGGGGTAGCGAATTCCACAGATTCACTACCATTTGATGAAGTAATTTCAACTCAACTCTGTTTAAAATTTGTTACCCCTTATCCTAAAACTATGACTTTTTGTCTTAGAATACCTGACAAGAGGAAGCATCTGCTCTACATCTATTTTATCCACAACTTTTATTATCTTGAATACCTCAATTTGATCGCCCCTCATTCTTCTAAATCCCAGAGAGTATTGACCTAAACTGTTCAATCTTTCTTCATATGACAAACTCCTCATCTCTGGGATCAATCTAGTGAACCTGCTCTGAACTGCCTCCAATGTCACTACATCCTTCCTCAAATAAGGGGACTAAAACTATGCATAATACTCGAGTGCAGTCTCAACCATGCCTTGCTTAGTTGGAACAATATTCCTTTAGCTATAAAAGCCAATATTTAATTCACTTACTTTATTTTCTGCTGTACCTGCGTACTATTTGTCTGTGACTCATGAACGAGGACACTCAGATCCCTCTGCATTGGAGCACCCCGGAGTCTCTCCCCTTTAGATAATAGGTCATCTTCCCATTTTACTCACCAAAATGCATGACATCACAGTTATCCCCTTTAATCTCCATCTACCATTTTGGTCCACTCTCTTAACCTACCTATATCCATTTCTAAAGTTCTTATTTCTTCATTGCAATTTACCATCTTGCCTAAGGGTGGCATGGTGGCTCAGTGGTTAGCACTGCTGCCTCACAGTGCCAGAGACCTGGGTTCAATTCCTGCCTCAGGCAACTGTCTGTATGGTGTTAGCACATTCTCCCCATGTCTAGGTGCTCTGGTTTCCTCTCACAGTCCAAAGATGTGCAGGTTAGGCGAATTGGCCATGCTAAATTGCCCGTAGTGTTAGGTGCATTAGGCGGGGGTGAATGTAGTGGAATAGATCTGGGTGGGTTGCTGTTCAGAGGGTCAGTGTGGACTTGTGTTGAAGGCCTGTTTCCACACTGTAAGGAATCTAATCTATTTTTGTGTTGTCCATACATTTGGCTATAGAGCCTTCTATCCTTGTATCCAAGTCATGAATGTAGATTGTAAATAGCTGGAATCCAAGGACCAAACTCTGTGACACTCAACTAGTTACTTTTTGCCATCAGAAAAAAAATATATTTATCTCCCCTCTCTGTCTTCAGTTCATTGACCAATCATCTATCCAGGCTAATAAATTACCCCTATATGATCCAATATGATCCAACCTTGTGAATTAATGTTTTGTTGGCCCCTTATCAAATGCCTTCTGGAAGTCCAGATAAATTACATTTACAGGATCCCCATCATCCACTTAATTTGTTACATCTTTGAAGAACTCTAGCAAATTATTAAAATATGATTTGCCCTTCATAAAATCATGCTGTCTCTGATGGATAGTATTTTGATTTTTCAAATGTCCTGGTATTGCTTCCTTGATAATTGACTCTAACACTTTTCCAATAACAGATGTTAAACTAACTGGCCTGTAATTTCCCATGTACTGCCTCCCTCCCTTTTTTAATAAGGACGTTAGCTGAAAATGTATTGCTGGAAAAGCGCAGCAGGTCAGGCAGCATCCAAGGAGCAGGAGAATCGACGTTTCGGGCATGAGCCTTTTTCAGGAATAGGGAAGAAGGGCTGAAGAAGGGCTCATGCCCTTCTCCTGCTCCTTGGATGCTGCCTGACCTGCTGCGCTTCTCCAGCAACACATTTTCAGCTCTGATCTCCAGCATTTGCAGTTCTCACTTTCTCCCCTAATAAGGACATTACACTAGCATTTTTCCAATCCACTAGAACCTTTCCCGTATCCAGGAAATTTTAGAATATTGTAATCAATGGATCCACTATCTCCACCACCACTTCCGCTAATACCTTAGGATGTAGGCCAACAGGCCTGGTGGACTTGTCTGCCTTAAATTCTAATAGTTTGTTGTGTACCTTTTCCCTATCAATATCAATTGTTCTAAGTCCTACCCTTTCTATTGCCTTTGACTTGCCTGTTCTAATAGGAATGGTATTATTGTCCTCCACTGTGAAACTGAGGTAAAGTATTGATTCAGCATTTCTGCCATCTCAGTTTTCCCCACTATTAACTCTCTGGTTTCACCTTCCAAGGGACCAACATTCCTCTTAGCAATTGTCTTCCCTTTAATATAAACATAGAAGTTTTTGCTATCCTTTTTGATATTTTGTGCTGTTTATATTTCGTAATTTACTTTAGCTCTTAGTAATTTTTATATTATCCCTTAGTTTATGTTTGAAAGTTCCAATATCTGCCAACCTGCCACTGGCCTTTGCAATATGGTATACCTTAGATTTTGACTTTATATTGTCCTTGGTCTCCTTGGTTAGCCATGGATTTTTTTTTACCCCCTTACCGTCATTCTTTACCACTGGGATATATTTTAATTGTGAGGAATTGACTAGCTCCTTCAACAAGTGCCACTACTAATCCACTATCTAACCTTTTAATCTTCCTGCCCCAATCTACTTGGACCAAATCTGTCCTCATACCTATGTAATTTCCTTTGTTTAATTGCAGAACACTACAGTGGGACTCCACTTTCTCACCACCAAACTGAATTTTATCATACTATGGTCACTACTTCCTAAAGGATCCTTAACTATGATGTAATTAATTAATCTCTCCTCATTACACAATACCAAATCCAGAGTAGCCTGCTCCCTGGTTGGTTCCACAACATACTGCTCCAAGAAACAATCTCTAACACATTCAATGAACTCTACCTCCAGGCAATCCTTGCCAATTTGATTCTTCCAATCTATGTGCATGTTAAAATCACCCATGATTATTGTCGTACCTTTCTTGCAAACCTCTAATATTTCCTGGTTTATACCGTGCCCACTGTAGATCTATTGTTTGGGGTCCTATAGATTACTCATAACAAGTACCTCTTCCCTTTGCTATTTCTTATTTCTACCCAGACTGATTCCGCATCTTGATCTCCCATGCTTATGTCATTTCTCATTACAACACTGATCCCTTCCTCCACCAGCAGGGCCACACTACCTCCTTTTCCTTTCAGTCTATCTTTCTGAAATACTGACTACCTCTGGAAATGCAATTCCCAGACCTGGTCTCCTTGTAACCATGCCTCAGTAATCCTACCAAATTGTATCCTTTTGTTTCTATTTGCTCTAATAACTCATTAATTTTGTTTCAAATGATTCATGCATTTAGATATAAAGCTTTGACTAATCTTTTATAATTCCTTGGCATATAAAAACATTCACCTGTTCTGTCCCTCACTTTTATATTCTGGTAACAATCTGTCATATTGCTAACCTGCACTCTTACCTCCTTCTTTAATTTAGGTTTTCAAATTTCCCCTACAACTGAATCCTCTCATCCACCCTCCAATTTAATTTAAAGCCCTGTCTACAGCCCTAGTTATGCGATTCGCTAGGACTCTGGCCCCAGCGCAGTTCAGATGAAGACCGTCCTATTGGAACAGGTCCCATGTTCTCCAGTACTGGTGCCACTGTCCCATGAATTCATCCCATTTTCCCACAACAATCTTTAAGCCACTCATTTACCTGCTTAATCCTATTGACCCTGTGCCAATTAGCTCATGGTTCAGGTAATAATCCAGAGGTTATTACTTTTTTGGTTCTGCTTTTTAATTTAGATCCTAACTGTTCATATTCCCTTAGCAGAACCTCTTCCCTACTTTTATCTATGCCGTCAGGACCCACGGGGCCCACAATCACTGGATCTTTCCCCTCCCACTCCAAGATCCTCTGCAACTCAGATGAGATATCCTAAACCTGAGCACCAGGCAAGCAACACAACTGATGGGACTCTCAAACCTGGTCACTGAGCACAGTGGATATGCCCCTAACTATACTATCTCCAATTACAACAATATTTCTCTTCTCTCCACCTACTTGAATAGCTCCCTGCACCACAGTGCTGCAGTTAGTTGGCTCATCCTCCCTGCAGACCCCTTTCCTGTCCACACAGAGCAAGACTGTCAAACCTGTTGGGCAAGGACAGGCGCTGAGGCTCCTGCAACTCGACCTGCCTCACTCATAGCCAGACTGTCCAGTCCCTGATCACTGGCTGAATTCAGGTGTGACCGTCTCCTGAAACACAGGGTCTAGGTAACTTCCCCTCTTCCTGATGTGTCGCAACATCTGAAGCTGAGAATTCATCTCATCAACTCAGAGCCAGACTTTCTCAAGCAACGAACATTTACTCCAGATAGGGTCACTGGGAACCACAGTGGGGTCCATCAGCTTCCAAATCATGCAGGAACAACACATCACCTGACCCTCCATGCTTATTTTATTTAACTAGTTTTGAATTTGGAGTTTTAAAAATGTTTTAATTTGTTTTTATATCTCTGCTTATGACCTCAATCAGAATGGAAGTTAAAACCAATAATTTAATGAAGATTCAATTTAACACAGATTCAAGTTTAACAGATTCCCTATTAGTCAATCAAATCACAGCCTTCCTGTGATGTCACGTTTCAGAACCTCCTTCAGTTAAAACACTCAGAATCAGAAACTCTTACATTCCCTGGCTACCTTCCAGTTTGCTCTGACTCAGCTCCACTCCTGAAGTGAAGGCCACAAATCCCCAAAGAAAGTTTTATGCCACTTAACTTCCCAGGCAGCTCTCTGGCTCACTCCTGCTCAGCTTTGCTTCTGAAGGATCAGTGCTGAGTCCACTGCTTTTTGTCATTTATATACAGGATTTAGATTTGGACATAGGAGGCATGGTTAATAAGTTTGCAGATGACACCAAAATTGGTGGTGTAGTGGACAATGAAGAAGGTTACCTCAGAGTACAAACCCACCGACTCTCACAGCTACCTGGATTACACCTTTTCCCACCCCACCTCTTGCAAAAATGCCATCCCGTATTACCAATTCCTCCGCCTCCGCCATATCTGCTCCCAGGAGGACCAGTTCCACCACAGAACACACCAGATGGGCTCCTTCTTTAGAGACTGCAATTTCCCTTCCGTGTGGTTAAAGATGCCCTCCAATGCATCTCGTCCACATCCCACACCTCAGCCCTCAGACCCCACCCCTCCAACCGTAACAAGGACAGAACGCCCCTGGTGCTCACCTTCCACCCTACAAACCTTCGCATAAACCAAATCATCCGCTGACATTTCCACCACCTCCAAAAAGACCCCACCACCAGGGATATATTTCCCTCCCCACCCCTTTCTGCCTTCTGCAAAGACAGTTCCCTCCGTGACTACCTGGTCAGGTGCACGCCCCCCTACGACCCACCCTCCCATCCTGGCACTTTCCCTTGCCACCGCAGGAACTGTAAAACCTGTGCCCACACCTCCTCCCTCACCTCTATCCAAGGCCCTAAAGGAGCCTTCCAATCCATCAAAGTTTTACCTGCACATCCACTAATATCATTTATTGTATCCGTTGCTCCCGATGCGGTCTCCTCTACACTGGGGAGACTGGGCGTCTCCTAGCAGAGTGCTTTAGGGAACATCTCCGAGATACCCACACCAATTAACCACACCGCCCTGTGGCCCAACATTTCAACTCCCCCTCCCACTCTGCCGAGGACATGGAGGTCCTGGGCCTCCTTCACCGTCGCTCCCTCACCACCAGACGCCTGGAGGAAGAACGCCTCATCTTTCGCCTCGGAATACTTCAACCCCAAGGCATCAATGTGGACTTCAACAGTTTCCTCATTTCCCTTTCTCCCACCTCACCCTAGTCCCAAACTTCCAGGTCAGCACTGTCCCCATGATTTGTCCTACCTGCCTATCTTCTTTTCCACCGATCCACTCCACCCTCCTCCATGACCTATCACCTTCATCCCCTCCCCCACTCACCTATTGTACTCAATGCTACTTTCTCCCCACTCCCACCCTCCTCTAGCTCATCTCTCCATGCTTCAGGCTCTCTGCCTTTATTCCTGATGAAGGGCTTTTGCCCGAAACGTCGATTTTACTGCTCCTCAGATGCTGCCTGAACCGTTGTGCTCTTCCAGCACCACTAATCCAGAATCTGGTTTCCAGCATCTGCAGTCATTGTTTTTACCCCTTATGGGAAAGTCTAGGACCAAAGAGTATAGTCTCAGTATAATGGCATGCTAATTAAGACTGAGATGAGGAGGAATTTCTTCTCTTGGAAGGTTCTGTTTTGAACTCCTTGTCACAGAGAGCTGTGAGGACAGGATTCTTATATATACTTAAGATTGAGATAGATAGCTAAGTTGTTGATCAGATGGGGAATCAAAGGTTAAGTGTAAAGAGCAGGAAAGTGGACTTGAAGAATTTCAGATCACCCATGATCCTTCCAATGGTGGAATAGATTCTATTCCTGTTCCTATCTCTTATGGTTTTATGGACTAATGGTTTCACAAACAGAATTTTCATTTGGCCTTAAAGGTGCCTGTGATAACCGAACTAATCCATGGAACTGATGAACATTGTTTATTGAGAGAAGTGATGTAATTGTAAGACTAATTTCTTGGACTAATCAAAGAAATAAATATCTAGCCAACTCAACTATAATAAAGAACAACTTGAAGATGCTGGTGTTGGACTGGAGTGTGCAAAGTTAAAAATCACACAACACCAGGTTATAGTCCAACAGGTTTAATTGGAAGCGCTAGCTTTCGGAGCGACGCTCCTTCATCAGGTGTTAGCTTCCAATTAATCCTATTGGACTAAAACCTGGTGTTGTGTGATTTTTACATAATAAAGAACAGAAGGAACTGAACTTCGAAACCATAACTGATAAAATTAATTACCAGAACTATTAAAGCTGAGAATACAAGAAAATGCAGGTATTGGAACGAGTGTGCAGATCCAATCAACAGCTGAATGACAGTTTTAGTTGTGAAGACATGCAGACAATGAGGACATTGAATGGGCTTGAAATAGTAATTTATAAGAATTTAAAGAAAAATATGTTGAACAACTTTCGGTATTCCATATTGTCGACTACAAGAATACACAAGCACTTCCAGTAGGAAGTGCTTGTCTTTGTGATTTTCATGAAAACTAATTTGGCATTTTTGTTGATTTGAGTTATACAGTTTCAAGTTTTGTTCCGAGATTTCCATTGTTTTCTCAAGTTGGTGAATTTCACCTTAATTTGTATTGCGTCTATTTTGATTTTTCAAATGCAACCAACATCCGATCAAAAGCATTGTCAAAAGATTATTTTATTATTACAGCATTGGTGAATAGCATAAAGGCAGCACGGTGGCTCAGTGGATTGCACTGCTGCCTCACAGTGCCAGGGATCCTGGTTTGATTCCAACCTTTGGTGACTGCCTGTATGGAGTTACATTGTTCTCCCTGTGTCTGTGTGGGTTTCTACTGGGTGCTTTGGTTTCCTTTCACAGTCCAAAGATGTGCAGATTAAGTGGATTGGTCACGCTAAATTGCTCTATATTGTGCAGGCTGGCAGATTAGCCATGGTAAAATTCAGGGATAGGATGGGGGTGCTAGGTCTGGGTGGAATGCGTTTTGGAGAGTTGGTGCAGACATGATGGCCAAATGGCCTCTTTTCACATTATAATGATTCACCAGATATCAAATGACCAGCACTCGAGAAACTGTTATGCAATTTAAATTAAACGTCTTGTCAAGCTGCTCTATTCTGCAATCATAATGGCCTATATTTCATGACATGATCTGTTCTGCCAGTAGTTTGTCCATTTGGTCAACTTGGTAAATTGTCAGCTCATTCTTGGTGAAGCAAGATAGCTGACAGATAAAAATTGGAAAGGCTGTCTGTAGTGACATAGGTGAGCCCAATTCCATCTTCAATCTGTCCTGCAAATGGGTGAGTTGCCTATCTAACTGACTTCTACATAATGGAGGCTCTCAGATACCTCCTCCTATCTCCCCCAGATCATTGAAC